>NC_041046.1:37547685-37913518 GCF_900634775.1 Gouania willdenowi
ACACTGATTAAATCCTGGAAGTTAGTGCGATAAGAGGGAACCTTGCTTTGTAACATACCCACTTTATATATTGTTTTGAGCAAATGATCTTTGATTTATTGACTTACATTATGGCTTTATCTGATAAATTAAATTAGCTTAAAAAAATAGAACTAATTGTACAATTTTCATGTACGTAGAGTCTAGCTGTGCATACACAACTCCAATTTTGCCTTTTGGAGTGGCAATTTGAAACTTTTCCATTGTTTTTTGAGCAAAATATCTTTTCATTTTATTTCCATTGTCTCCAGAAGCTTAAAATAACAAAACCAATTTATAAATGTTTATTTTCCTTGTTAAAATATAATCTAATAAATCAATGCATGCAGTTTTGTGGCTCAAACGTGAAACAAAATAGCATCTGTATCTTCCCTTGTTTGCTTTTGTTTTGTTTCCCCTTATTAGACCTAGAATGCACACAGTGTTGTGTTACTTCAACTGTTTCACACATCCACCAATCAGACGTACCATTATAACCACCAACACCTGCGGTGAGTCACACTGATTAGCTCTTCATCGAGGAACCTGTTAGTTGGAGGACATTAGATAGCAGGTGATTTGCATAGGGATTTGTGCACATTTGACCACAAGCTGAAGCCTGGACTGATGAGACAGAGCAGAGCGTCTTTAAACTACAGCAGTAAAAACAAAAGGAGGAAAAAAGAATGTGCAACATAAGGCGTCTCTCTCTGTGTAAACCTCCATGACTGAACCTTTCCACACATCTGATGATACATGATGCTTATCTACATATTTTGCGATGTGTTAATCTGCAGTGTGTCCTCTGGTTAATCATGTGGTGGAGGAGTCTTTGATTCAGATCTGATCCTCTTTACGTCGTGCTGCTCCACCAGAGACAGAGGAAATATAATCCAACTATCATGTTGGACCATCAAATAAAAGTGATCTGAATTAGAACGCAATCTACAAATATCTAAATGTCAGTAGTAGAGATCTGGGTAAACTAAAAAAAGAATATAAAAAAAAAAAAAGGCAACACCCACCTTCAAACAGGCATTTAATGTTTCGCTATGTTTCCATTCTTTTGTCTGTCTTAAGAGTCTCAGACTATTATATTATCAATAATGATATTGTCCCTTACAACAGGAGATATAGTAAAGTGTAGAAGATAAGGTTGATTTTAATGAAGAGAAATGAATCTCGGAAATTAAAGATACATTGGTAACTTCAAAATCTAAGTATCAGTAGTGAAAAATCTGTGTAAACTAAGAAGAGAATTTAAAAACAACCAAAAAAAAAAAAAAAAACGGTCAACATCTACCAGCAAAAAAACATTTCACTACATTGCCATTCTTTTTGTCTCATTGGGTTGTTTATTTCCTTTGTTTTAAAGCACTATAAATCTGATCTATTATTATTATTATTATCAATAATGATATTGTCAATGCCACTTACAACAGGAGATATAGTAAAATGTAATAGATAAAGTAAATTTTAATGATGGGAAAATAATCTTGGAAATTAAAGGTAAAAATTGTAACTCCAACTTCACTGAAATATTAATTTATTAGTAGTTTAATGTGTTTTCTTTCATTAAAAAATAGCTTCACTCTTGCCCTTCTTTTTAGTGCCCACCCTAACTCCTTTTCCCCTGTTGGTGGTGGCTATCAGTAGCAACCCAGTCTCACTGGTTTTTGTGTATCTGTCATGTACGTATAATAATCAATTGTTTAATTGTTTTTTTTTCGTGCTGGTTGACACAAATTTCAAACTGATATATTAGAACTGGAAGTTATTTTGCGCTACTCAAACGATCCAGGCTTATTCATGTGTTTGTCAGTAGACTACAAAGTGTAGCAAACAACCCATAGCGTGTGGTTAGCTCGTGCTCGGTGGCAAATGCAGAAATCATGTTGACATGCATGAAAAAAAAAATTAAATTACGTCACAGAAATACAAAAAAACAACAACTTTGAAAACAGATTCAAGGAGAACATGCAAACTCTGCTCTTATACTCAGAGGTCAGGATTCATACCTACAAATGTATAGCAGCAGCATTTAAAAACAAAACAAAAAAAGTTATACCAAACTGAAATGAGCCTTTAATTTCAAAGGTTGAGGTTTAAAACATCCTTTGGCACACGACTACTACTCGTACTACTATTACTCCAAAATAGATTATCTTCTAATTATTATTTTGTTGTGTGCATTCTTTATTTCTAGCATTTTTAAACTATTGCTAGAAGCTACTGTGAAACAGAAAAGGTGAAACATTTCATTGACTGTGCAGCCTTCTTACATGATATCTCTCTGCATAGCTCATCATAAAATCCACAGAATAAATGTAGTGGACATAACACATGAATCTTTTATAACTCAAAGACAGCAGATAAAGGGAAAGACAAAAGAGTCTCTGCTAACAGTGCAGCGACTGTGGATGGTGAAATCCATCAAACGTCAGACGGACGGACTCGTCTCAGAGAAAAGTCCTGATCCTGTGAGTAGTGAGTAGTGAGTAGTGAGTAGTGATCCTGTGAGTAGTGAGCAGTGAGTAGTGAGTAGTGAGCAGTGAGTAGTGAGCAGTGAGTAGTGAGTAGTGAGCAGTGATCCTGTGAGTAGTGAGCAGTGAGTAGTGAGTAGTGAGCAGTGAGTAGTGAGCAGTGAGTAGTGAGCAGTGAGTAGTGAGTAGTGAGCAGTGATCCTGTGAGTAGTGAGCAGTGAGTAGTGAGTAGTGAGCAGTGAGTAGTGAGTAGTGAGTAGTGAGCAGTGATCCTGTGAGTAGTGAGCAGTGAGTAGTGAGTAGTGAGTAGTGAGCAGTGAGCAGTGAGTAGTGAGCAGTGAGTAGTGAGTAGTGAGCAGTGATCCTGTGAGTAGTGAGCAGTGAGTAGTGAGTAGTGAGCAGTGAGTAGTGAGTAGTGAGCAGTGAGTAGTGAGTAGTGAGCAGTGAGGCTGAACTGATGCTTTAATGCAGAGAAATATTAACTGTTACACACAGTAAATAGAAATATGCAACACCTCATTGTGTAATAATGAGAGGAGCTGCACTGAAGCTGATAATTATCACAAGATCTCACACCTGTCACTAGAGGAAGGATTGACTGAAACATCCATCCATCATACATACATACATACATCATCCATCCATCCCTCTGTACGTCCATCCATCTGTTAATCCTTCCATTTATTCACCCCTCTGTACATCTGTTCATTCATCCATCCATCTTTCCTTTCACCCATCTGTATATCCATCCACCCTTCCATCCATATCCATCCATTCATCCATCCATCTATTATTTCATCCATCCATCCATACATCTATAATTCCAAATTTCCATCCATTAATCCAACCATCCATCCACAAGTCCATCCATCCATAAAAAACATATATCCATCCATCCTTCAATCTATTCATCTATTCATTCTTCCATCATACATCATCCATCCATCCACCCACCATTCTCCCATCCATCCATCCATTAATCCTTCCATTTATTCACCCCTCTGTACATCTGTTAATTCATCCATCCATCTTTCCTTTCCTTTAATCCATCCATCCATCCATCTATAAATCCAATTATCCATCCATTAATCCATCCATTAATCCACCCATCCATCCACAAGTCCATCCATCCATAAAAAACATATATCCATCCATCCTTCAATCTATTCATCCATTCATTCTTCCATCATACATCATCATCCATCCACCCACCATCCTTCCTTCCATCCATCCATCCGTCCATTCTTTCATTCTTCCATTCCAGCATCCATCCATTCATTAATCAGTGATATGCAGTCAGGGTAGGCAAGGTAGGCAGTGCCTACCCAAGGGTGAATTGATATTTTGATTATTTGTTTTAATTATAATATAATTATAAGTTATTTATTTTTCAATTTCCGATAGCCTACAGTACCTATAAGTTTGGAAGTAACCGTGCTATGCTAAATGCTATACGTAAGTTCACAGTGCATTAGCGAATTGATATCACGTGACCGCTGCTGCTACGTTCTCTAGCTAGTGGGCGGGACAACACTACAGGAAGGTTGACAGATAGATAGCTAGAGATGATAAAGAAACTTTTTTTTGAGGAAAAACAACAGCTTTTAAAAGATGGGAGACCAACACCTGAGCTACCTGACCTTCAGCAAAGGTAAAGTCAGAAAATTGTTCGTATTTTCTACAGTAAATGGAAGGATTGGCTTTGTGGATGCGCCTCACTGAGGCTGTTCCGAGTTGTTGTCATTTTCTCCATGTTTCTGTGTTTCCAATACAAACAACGGATGCGCTGCCGTGTCATGAGATATATTTTGTTGGGAGAGTATGGGGGCTATATTAAATAATTGATTATGTTTATTTAATGGTGTTTTACAACATTGATTTTGTTAGATGCTAAATACTTGGTCATGTGAATCTTGTTGGGTTTTTTCTTTCTTATAATGAATTTTATATTTTGATAAGCACATTGAGATGACTTTGTTGTAAATTGCGCTATACAAAATAAAGTTGAATTGAATTGAATTAACACTTGCCAGCAGAAACATTTGAAATTGTCATTGGTGTTGACATTGGTGGTCTCGATTTGGAACGCCCTGCCTACCCTACCCTAGTGCTCACATCACTGTTCCTCATCCATCTGACCATCCATCCATCCATCCATCCATCCATCCATCCCCTTGCAAGTCCAATACAAGGTTAACAATTGTATGCAACTCACAAACACTCACTCCTAATGGAGGTATAGTTCTTTATTTAATTTCATATCATAAATTGATGCATAATATCTGATTTAATGTTTACCCTGTTTTTACAGCATAATGAAAATGTATGTGCACAAAAGTAAACAACATTTTATTTTTTCCATGTAGGTAAACACCAATAAATATCAGGACTATAGATATACATATACAGGTATATAGTCAATAAACAATATAGGTCTAACAAACAGTTGTCAGTCATGAGAGTAAAACAATCACAATATAAAATGAACACAAACATGTTTTTTCCCGTCTGACTCAAAATCAAAAGCAAATGCCACAGACCTACAGACACTAAAGGGCTCACACAGATTGACAAAGGGAAATGATCTCAAATGATTATTGGACTTAATCTCTGATATGAAAACATGCATTTGCGAGCAAGAGAACAATTTGCATTTCTCATATTGTAATTTAATACAAACAAAATCAATTGTAATGTGCATCCTAGATTTCAATTTCAGACATTGAGAAAGGTTTTGGATAAAACGTGTCACTAACTAAGCATTTAAGGATATATCTGTGATCCTCATCCTACTGTCTATCAACCCTGACAGTTTAGTTTTTTAAACTTCTGGATTAACAAGTGTTTTGGTAAACATCACAAACTGAAAAGCTATTAGTTCTAAAGCCAACAGCACATCACAGGATGTTTAGTGTAAAAAGCATGTGATGATTTCCCTTTGTGATAACTTCTAAGCCCTCAGGGACTGCAGATGGAAGTTATTCATCTAACAAACAAACTCAGACTAATCTCAAACATCTCTGGGGTTTTTTAATTGAGATGCAGTCCAACTCTTCTTCATCAGTGCATGGAACTAGGATTACAGTGCCCAAATACAAAAATACATGTGGCAAAACCTCTTATAAAAACCTCTTACCTTTCAAATGCCTGTCCTCTGCTAAAGGACTTATTTCCATTGTTTGTGCCTCCATTGGCATCTCCCCCTCTCTTTATGCTGTCAGGTTTTCTCTTTTCTTATCCCTGGGATTGATATCAGAATGGCTTAGCTACTGAAAGCAAAAGTCTCTGTCATCCTTCCCAAACGTTAAAATGAGAACACAACTGGTTAAAGATCATATAAATGGAAAGGGTTTTAGAGCCTTATCTTGGTTGGGAGTTTGCTTTCAGAGAGAGGACTGCAGGCTCAGAATTCATCTCAGCAAACCAGTTGGCTGCAGAGCACTAACCCAGCATTAGCAAAAACCAAGCAACAGCATTAATCTAGCAATAACATTAGCCTATCATTAGTATTAGCCCAGCATTAGTAATAACCTAGCATTAACACTAACCATTCATTAGCATTACCCTAGCATTAACACTAGCCTATCATTAGCATTAACTGAGCAATAGCATTAAACGAGCATTAGCATTACTCTAGAATTAGTGCTAGGTGCTAGTGTGTGCGTGCGGCTCAGACACTCCTCCCCCCTTTCATGTCCGTCCGGTCTAACCCGCTTTGATTTCAAAATAAAATTAAAATAAACGTTTTGAAACATATTCACCAAAAAAGTCAAAAATAATGGATGCCATGCGTAAGCTGTTAAAAAAGTTTCAGGTTGATAAGACACTGCATCAGGGAGATATGCCCACACACACACACACACACACACACACACACACACACACACAGACCTTCCTTGTATTTATCAATAGATTAGCATTAGCCTAGTGTTAGCATAAACCTAGCATTAGAATTACCCTTAACCTAGCATTAGCAATAACCTAGGATTAACACAAACCTAGCTTTCGCATTACCCTAGCATTAGCATTAGCACTAGCCTAAAGTTAGCATTAGCCTAGCGTTAGCATTAATCTAGTATTAGCAATAATAACCTAGAGCCTTACATTGTTTTCAATCTAAATGTCAAATTTCTCCACGTTCCATGAAGCAGCCTATTGACGTAAGTCAACGTAATGATTCATTTTCCAGAGCAGATTTGCTGAGTCGTTCGTCCCTGTGATCCCCAATTAATGCTGCAACATCTCTGAGAGGATTCCTGAGGCTGACAGGTATATAAAGTGGGATTGGTGTTTGAACTTCTATTAAATGACTTATGTGAGTCCGCTTTTTCCTACGGTGTTAGTTTGAGCCAGAATTAAATCTCTCAAACTGAAGCAAGGTTGTTGTTGAACTTTAAACTCAGAATGTCTAAACCTATTGAAGACAAATGTATAATTTATGATACACATATCCAGTCTTTATCTTACTGATGGGAAGCTGAATGTTGAATTATTAATGATAGAAGATAGAGTGGGATTTAATAAGTCTAATTTTCTCCCACTCTTTTTCAGACATGTTTGACAACTGTGAAAATTATCAACGGACATTGTGAAACTACAAAAAATTGATTCAGTGATTTCAGCCTGGCAACGCTCACGCTCCCATAAAAGGGGTGGAGATTGCTGCGTCTGACCAATCACTATAATGGAGAAACCTTTTCTACAATGGAGGAACAACTTATGATCTTGAACCAATATATTGTATTCAAAACCATGATGACAGCGAAGAGCAACAGTGTTAATGCAGCGGGCACCAGGATTGCGTAAAAGAGTGAGATTATTTATGATATAATATGATAACATTCTGATCAGTTAAACTTTTTACAGCACACACGTGTTTCTTTCAGGTAGACCTCTATTTATCACGCACACACTGGGATAAGAGTGTATTGTTTCATTGTAGTATGTTTCTGCTGATGCTGTCAGCCTCATTATAGCGTATGAATGAATGAATGAATGAATGATAAATGATTATTTATACAAATAAAGTTGAATTAAATTGAATTGAATTGTCATCGGTAAATGAAAGAATTACATTTATCCATTAATAACCTTTCTTTTCTAAATGCAGCTGTCATATCTGCACCAACCAGGATCTTTTAACAATGGGCAGGTCATTTTCTAAGAGAACTGATTGGTCAGGAGGTGGGACTTTACTACTTGCTCAGATCCTAGCCAGAACAAAACCTGGTCCCGACCAGGTTAGTCGTTCAGCCTAAGTTACCATGGTGATTTAGCTCTATAAGACGTTAGCGAGCTTCGTAGGACAGCACACACTGATTAAATCCTGGAAGTTAGCGCGATAAGAGGTAATCTAGCTTTGTAGTATAGCCCCTTTTTTATTTTGAATTGATATAGTTTATTTCATTTAAAAAAAAAATAATGTTCATTTTGACCAAGCTTTTATTTTATACAGATGCATGTGTGAAAAAGAGATTAGGTTCCAATTGTGCAAGATTTTATCTCTTCCTTTTTAAGTTTATACATGAGATGTTTACTACTGTATGCAAGGGAACTGTGGCAAAATTTATTGCCAAAAATGAACTGGTGATGAAATTAACTAGTAACTTTTACTTTCAGTAGTATTTAAATGAGCTACTTTTTAATACTTGAGTATTTTATATATGACTTACTTTAACTTGTACCTGAGTACAATTTCAATCAAGTAACAGTACTTCTACTTAAAGATATATCAGTACTGTTTACACCTCTGCATGTTTGTTTTTCTTTTAAAATCTCTGTTCACAATTCTATAATTATTTTGATTTTATTTATTTTATTTTGCTAGACATTTGAAACAAAGCTAAATAAAGTAAAAATGTACATACTTTTACATTCATATTTTTGGACTGCGGAAAGAAACCAGATTCTAGTGTGACGACTAGAGCTGAAACACAAATTTCTGTTCAAGAAAAGAATATAAAGGAAAACTTTGTATAAAATGTTATGAAACACATTGGACATTAATTTCATGAGAGGTTGGAGGAGAACTGAAAACATTGAATGTTTTACTATTTTATCTTGTGTTTGTGTACTCCTGAATTATAAAAAAAATATTTTTACAGTTTTACAAGGGAAGAATTTTTCTTTGGTTGAATAAATTTGGTAATTGTGGAATTATACCGACAAAACTGCATTTTTTTGTACTTTATTCCTCACTATTTTTCATACCAAAGGCAATTGTCAGAGTACTGTAATAAAAAACAGTTCTTTTAAAAATCCATTTATAAAATTACAAATCTCCACATAAATAATTGGCACATTTTATGTAAAAGGTCTGCAAGTTCTTCTGTTGATTAGAGCTGCAGTAACGGATGTGTTTAGTCGTCTTTACTTCCATATTTACTGCTAACAGCTCTGTAATCAGAAAAATAATCAATGATTCTTTGTGCAAAAGGTTGAAGGTCATTGTTATTGGAACGACATGTAATCTGCGGATCCACTAGTGGTAATGTGTACATTACAGAAATGCCCAAAATAAATGTTGTAGTGACTCCAACAACAAGATGGCCATTTAGATTTTTAACAATGAGCATTCCTGTTTTTTTAAAATGTGTGAGTATAATTAATATCCACATTATAATATATTATTATAATACTTTAGTAGAGTAACAACTGTCTTCAAATTGTGTGCATCTCTGGGTGTGTATGTCTATAATTGGATATCTATGTATGGAGTGGCCACTTGTCCTGTGTTCCTGCTTTCTGCCTGGTGTAAAACCAGATGAGGCGCTGGCGACCTTTCACGCTAGCGCCTCAGAGAAAAGAGAAAAGATGGAGTACGTTTGGAAAATGTTTCACATTAAGGTCAAAGCAAATTATCGTATGCATTGGTACTTAAAGGTGCAGTCTGCATTGATGTTGGGATAGCATGATTAGAGCTAGCAAGACCTCCACTAAGCTCCACCCTCTCCTCCCCCTCCCGTATGCTATGCCACGCCCCCACAATTTTTTTCAGAAATTCTGCCCTATGCTACTTTAAATTTTCAAGCAGACAATTTGTTGTCAATCCAGTTGAGTTTGTTTTAATGAGCACCCCCCATTGTGGACATCAAAGCATTTGCACCAGTGGCATTTGGAACACCTTCAGCAGCACGTGAGAACACCACGACTGTGTCCTTTCCTCCTAATCAAGCAGATGTCACAGCCTTGCATCATGTATTGTATTGTACACCATGTTCTCTAGCCTCATACTGCTCGTGATGATCTGCCTTTTTGTCCCCGGTGTTTTTCACTAGACTCAGCTCCATCATAGCACAGCTGGGAATTCTCATTTATTTCACTGAACGTCATCATTCAGCCTCACACTCACGCATTACAGCAGAGAAATGCTTTAGGTTGCATTTTATATAAGACATGAAAGCTTTTCATCAGTTTCAACACTCCAGCCAAAAATAAAGCACTCTGTGGTAATGTGGAGGATGCAATTTATATCAGGATTACAGTTAAATGTAGCGTACTATGAAAATATGGAAAAATAAAGATGATAATTTAGATATTTATATTTTAAGAGTCAGAAATCATAACATCTACACACAGTACAAATGTTTGACGGCAGTTTTTACAGTTTTAAAGAGGACAGAAACGTAAATACACATAATTTATTCTTATTTCCTAATTGTTATAACTCCATCCCCTTAAGATGTTTGCTTTTACTTATTGTACATAAGATACCTCTTTTTACTGTTTAACTGTCTGCACATTTCTTGCCTATTCTGCACACCCTGAGTGATCTTACTGAGTGCCAAATGTAACAAGTACATTTCTCCATTGTGAGATCAATAAAAGATTATCTTATCTTATCTTATCTTATCTTATCTTATCTTAAAGATGTGCAGTTATAACAATGACAACAAAAGTGAGATGAAAACATGCAAGGAAAAAAATAATAGTCGGGGATGGCAGGGAGAAAAAAAAACAATGAAAAGGAAGTGAAAACATGGGAAAAAACAGAAAAACCAAGCATAGCAGGGATAATGAGGCGCAGGAAGAAAAAGTTTGAAGGAAAGACAAAATACAACATGTCGGATGAGAAAACTTTAGGTTATTTATATAACCCCGGTTCTATGAGTAATATGAGAGAGATGTCTCACTATAGGATGCACACTCCAGCTACAGCCCTCAGAAGCAAATTTCTTTCTTTTCTGCCAATCCTGATTGGCTGGTGAAACGTGTCCTTCTGCCTCCTCCTCTTATAGGAGGTGGGAGTGTCCCTGGCGGATGGACACACATCATTCAAAATAAGCACCTCTTCTCACTCGCCCAAGCAAGAAGGGTTGTCTGGTGAGACATCTCACTCATATTACTCATACAACTGGGGTTATGTAAATAACCTAAAGTTCTGTTTCATAATATATTGTGAGATGTCTCTCTATGGGATGTGGTAGCTCCTGTATTGCAGACATGCTTATCGAGCAAAGACCAGCCCGCAGGGCAGAAGTCTGTACACATTATGACAGAGACGTCCAGCATGTAAAAGTGAACAAACGTGAGAGGCGAGGTCCAACTCGCCACCGCACAAGAGACCGCGAGTCAAGTGTGTGCGTAGACCCTCAGGCAGCCTCAGACCCTGACTCGTGCATACCGCACAAACCGGACACAGCACATGAGGCCGCTGCTCACCTTGTGAGGCAGAAAAGGCCAAAAGGTCAATAGGAGAACATGAGTTCACCACCTTCGGTACAAAGGCCGGGTTGGGCTTCAAAATCATCTTCACATCGCCCGGCAAGAGCTGAGCGCATGACGAGTGCACCAAGAGCGCATGGATGTCACTGACCCGCTTAGCTGGCACCAGAGCCAGTAATAAAACAACCTTCAGAGAGGCAAACTTCAGGCTCGCCTCTCCCAGCGGTCCAAAAGGAGGACGTTTAAGTCCCTCCAGAACCACAGCCAGCTCCCACGGTGGTACCAGTGGTCTGAACACGGGGGGAGCCTGCGCGCACCATTCATAAACTGGCAGATCAGTGGGTGCTGGCTTGCCGTTTTTTTTCCAAAGCCATGTGTCAGGACCATGATGCACGAGGTTCAGCTCGCATTAAATCATTCACAGTTGGAATATTTTCCTGTGGAGATGACCAAAGCAGATTACGGGGATGGCAGATGCCATCAACCCGGATAACCAAGGACATAATCTTTACTGAACAGATTTTTCCGGTTTGAAAAACGTAAGGCATGCCCTGAAAGCTTTCACCCGTCTCACCAAGAGGCACGACGTGAAAGACACCGAGTGCAGGGCTAGCCCCAGTTGGATAATATCCTATGCTGGGGATGACATGCTGCATCCCGCGTTTATTAAGCAACCCACTGTCAGACCGGTGACGTAATAAAATGCACGTGTGCGCTCCGGCCACCGCCTCTGACCCAGTGTGTCGTCTGGCTCCTCCTCTTATAGGAGGTGGGAGTGTCCCTGGTGGGTGGACATATTTCACCAGTCAATCAGGATCGGCAGATTGAGAAAAATGCTTCTGAGGGCTGTAGCTGGAGTGTGCATCCCATAGTGAGACATCTCACGAAATATTATGAACTAGAACCGTTGGAAGTCAGTTCACTGAAACAATTATGATACTATAAAAATAAAAGCAGTGCTATATGTATTTGTGTGTCCATTAAAGAGATGGCATGGTTTGTGTAATATTTAGCAGAATTTGTTTGTAATGTAAATTGGAAATACAGGTGCTTTAAATGCATATTTGAGGGTTTTGTGTTGATTAAGTTGTTTTACATGGGCTTGTTTGTTTATAGATAACTTTTCAACTTGTTCTTCGGCAGATGCATTTTTCATTTTTTACTAAGAGTTTGAAGCCTGAAGCCATTTCCGCTTTCAGAGTTTGAGCGACACTTGAATGTATATGTAAAAAAACTAGCTTTAAAGATGAGATTTGGACTTGTGCAGGCAGCCTATTGTAATCTTTTTACCTTCTATTTGTTATAGATCTGTTTATTTGCAGTTAGAACCTACATTGCTGAGATATGGGTAATTTCCATTGCCCCCTGTGTGGCAGAACAATTATCCATAGAATAGATATGGAAGGACACTTAAAGATGTGCATCTCTGAACAGAAAGTCAATTGTATAAAGATATTGTTATATATATGAAAATGTCAAACTATAATAGAACCACTAACTCTTTTTTGTTTTTACACTCAAGAGCTTTCCAAGGCTGAGTATGGCATCTTCATGTTGATGGTAGGATACATTTGTTTGATTTATTTTGTACATTCATTTGATTTGGATATGACAGCCTGTTTTTTATAAACCGATATACCAACTTTCACATCAACGTCATTATTTCTAGTCTCACATTTTTTCCACTCATTGACCTTTTATTTTAACCATAGCAAAATATTACCCACTGGACAGATGCATCAAAAGCTCTCCTTCAGGGTGTGGTTCAACCAATTTGGGGCCCTAAGTGAGTTTGGATCCCGGGGCCCCCAACTCACCCCATCCGTAATGTATCATCAGGACAGACTGGTCGTGCAACATGCATTTAACTTGACAACCCTTATTAGTATTAAATACTGTACTGTCTGTAACCGTAGATACAGCAGTTTGGCTTCATGCAGAAATAATCAACCAGTAAAAGATGAATAAATAAATAATAAATAGAAACAACAAAAACAAATCTGAGTCACAAATAGAACTAAACATGCCAATGTGACTTTTACCGCAAACTATAGAGCAAATTAAGTAAGGGGGATAAGAAATTAATCCTGAGTTTTCATTGGTTGTCATGTTTCAGGCAAGAGGAAGTCTCAGTCAGTGCACACTTTTCCCAACTCATTATGATTATACCAGCACTAGTTCATCAGCTTACCTGCTGAAATTCGGCTGGATCCCTCCATTGAGGTTTTTAAGGCATAGCAAAAAACCTATTTGTACACCGTAATGTACGAGTCCCAAAATTCCTGTTATTGTGTATGTCTTTCATATTATTGTTATGATTATTTTTATAAGTTTATTATTATTAATAATAATAATAATAATAATAATAATAATAATAATAATAATAATAATAATAATAATAATAATAATAATAATAATACATTTATTTAAAAGTGCCTTTCAAAACACCCAAGGACACTTTATGGAGTCATAAAAGCAATAAATACAGGAGCAACAGAATTAAAACAATAAAAACTGGTGCAGGTTGATCTATTTGATGTACATCACTGTGACTGATGTACAGCACTTTGATTGAAAGCGCTCTATAAGTAATAGTCATAATTAGTAATGATCATAATTGAGATCGTAAATGATTGACTTAGTATCTCATAAGTATGACTTAGATTTGTTTTATTTATTTTACTTTTCCTCTTCCTTTTTAAACAACTGTTATTTTAATAATTTTCGATATTTTTGAATGATATGTAAATTAATGTTATACCATCTTTTTTATTCTAAATTGTTTTAATTTTTATGTAAAATTATTACTTCATTTTATTTTATTTGAGAGATCAAACAATGGCCGTGCTTCAGCGTTCTGATCTGATTGGTCCACAGTTCTCGTCATTTCTCGCGATACCGCAGCTCCTCCTGGTGAGAGGCAGAAGTATGTTGTGTTCAGTCTCAGTTGTGACTGAGCGGCTGCAACAACACAAACTGACTGACTGTGATTCGACCAAAGACACAACGGCAGGTTTTTATTCCTACGGAGCCACAGAGAACAGCTGCAGCTGAGCTTTGTTGACCGAGCCGGTCTGTGAGGACTTCTCCGTCCGTCCGGGTAAGACAACCGTCGTTCCGTCCTGTCCTCACTCCGGTCCAGACACTCTCTGCTACTGCTGAGTTTGACACCAGAATATATTCAAACCTCCCCGGACTGTTCGGCCCCGCTGTCACCGCTGAAGTTTCATGTGTGGTGCACTTTATTGTAACATTGTTTGGGTGAAACAGTGACAGCCTGATGGTGGTTTGCGCGGTGGGGAAAAAACAAGGAGGCTGGAACTTTAAAGCCCCGTCGACTCGCTCTCTGGAATGCATTTCCCCGTTAGCTCTTATGCTAACAATACATCTGCTTAGAATGTAAAGCTCCTTGGCTAGCTCTCCAGCCCAATGCTCACCATAACAGTAGTATGACTGTCCTGTCAGGGCTGCTTACGAACGAAAAAAGCCGCTTTCATGGTGTATTTGTGAACGTAGCTAGCCCTCATCTTTGAGCAGGTAAATGTTCCTCTGTTGGCGCTTTGAGATCCTGATCCTTAAACTTCCTGCTGCATTCAATCCACCACACTCTCCACTAACACTAGTACGAACGGAGTTCACTGAATACTAGTAGCTGATATATAAGGAGAGCTGCTCTTATGTGGAGTTACTCCTTCCATTCTAAAGTAAAATAAACCTGCAGGATTCCCAGTGTCCAATTTAACACAAATTTATTTTTCGAGCGCCAAATAGTGCTATCATCATTATAGGGCTGCACAATTAATCACATTTTAATCGTGATCACGATTTTGCTTGCCACAATTAAATTAACCTGATCGTTGGCAATTTTTGCATTTAAAATAATAAGTGTCTAGAGATAAACGTAGTCACAGAACCCGGGATTATAGGTACAACCAATGACGTTTTCTACATAAGTGTAATATGCCTGTATTTTCACCAGGATGGCCGAGTGGTCTAAGGCGCCTGACTCAAGGATTCTTTCCTTTGCTGCCAATGGTTCGAATCCCACTTTTGACGTATATATATATATATATTCCACCATTGAAATAAATATACAACATAGTGATAGTGATAAAATAAAAGGGTTAGCAGGGTAGCTAAAATAAATATGAGCTAAAATACAACTGACGGAACTTTAAGTCATGTGGTGCACTACCACGTCACCTAAACTGGCCAGTGAGGGGCGCTGCGTATGCATATAGTGGCAGTTTATGGATACGTTTCAGTATTCATAGCCACGGCCTTTAAAATACGGGCTCTGCACTCCGTGTATTTATTCAGTTAATTTTTGGTCCATTTTAAATTCTTTAGTACATTTTTTTTAAAATTATATATATTTTTGTTACAATTTAGTTTCAAAGCTTAATTTTGCACTGTAAACTGTACACATATTGTTTGTTTAAAAGTAGTGCAATAAAAACACTAATTTCCCTAAATATGATAAATAATTGTGATTATAATCGTGATTACAATATTGATAATCATGCAGCCCGAGTTCATTATGTGGTTTGCACATTTGTTGTCTTTCTTTCTGCTGCTGTTGTTGTTTTTTAAAATTATGTATGTCCTACATTTTGCACGACATATCTTGATTTTTTTTCTCGAAAATGGCGATATACGATACAAATCTTGATACATTTAATTAAGATGAAGTCTGACCAGAAATGCATTTCTAGGTTAAATTTGTTGATGCAAAATGCGACACAGACACATTTATTAATAAACAGTTGCACAATTCGTGCCACTTGAGGCTTTTTTCCTATGAGGGACAGCACGTGTGAGTGAGTTCTGTAGTGTGGCTTGCTTAGTGGTAAATCTGGGTTAGGATGCACTCAGAAATCCAACAAACTGTGCTTTTCAGAAGTAGAGAAAGCAGTAACTCCTGAAACAAGTATTTTCATACAAAATAAGTTATAAAGATATATATATCGATATAGGCGATATTGTGATTTTCTTTATCGCCTAATTACAAAACTATATATCTTGAATCCCGATATATTGCCCAGCCCTACTGGGGATCAATAAAGTTCTTTTTAGGATGGTTGTTGGTTAGTTCAGCAATGAGGAAATTTTGTGAAAATATATCCAAATATTTCCGAGCGTGTCAGTATCTTTAAACGTGGGAGTCGATGGGAATGTTACTATGTTGTGTGACCTTCAGTGATTTCAGCTGAGCTAGTGCAGTGTTTGTGGGACTGTTTTCCATAGATCTATCCAAGGTGTTGGCCGCTCTATAAACCCATTTTCTGATAAACTACCGTACCTCTGAGCCATAACAACTAGACCACCTGACTAATGTTTTGTTGATCCTCCTTTTGCTCCCAAAACAACCCAGACCTGGTGGTTTATTGCTTAAATCCCATAAAGTAACACTTCCATTGGTGGGAGGACGAAGGTTTTCACTTCAAGGTATCACAATGCTTTCCATAACCTTAGTGTATTACATGCACTGTTTGTATATGATAATTATAATTTATCTCACAAGGTCAATGAGGATAGTGGACTTAGTTGTTGTGCGGCTAAGCAGTTCCATATAACGCAAACTGTGACATTCTTTGTTTGTACTTTGGGAACGTTTCTGAATGAGTTTTAACTAGTGACGCGCAATTTTATCAGCATGTTATCCATATCGGTCGATATAGGCTTTAAAATTAGGTATTGGACATTGGCCATTCTGCCAATATAATTAACTGATAAAACAACAGGTTTTGCTTCCTTGATCAAGCCATAGACATCATATACATAGATGCCTCATGACCTCATCGTCCCGTAGGGAAACACGACTAGGTGCCACCGTCCGGTGTGTGTGTGGAGCAAACTGCAGGAGTGCTTATAAATCAACGGAAGTAAGAGACGCTCAACAAACTCAAAAATAGAATTATTCAGTTAGATTTTTCCCTCATATACCTGTATATAGCTTTGAGACAGATTTTATTTGAGTGGTTAAAAACAACATTTTTACCATATCCAAGCAAAGTTTTAGTAGGTAGTTACTGTTTGAGTTAGGATAGGCTGCAAGTATCTTTATTGTTTTGATTAAAAAAAAAATATAATAAATAAATGACATGTTTTACTTTATGTTAATTGAAGTATTTTTTTTAATTTTGCACAATTAACATTAATTACTGATGTTCACTGTGTTTTTTTTTGTTTGACTTATTTGAATAATATGATCACATTTTTGGCTGAAATATGAATTATTATTATTAGATATATTTACTTGGGTCTAATACAGTTCATAAGAGGGAGCATAAAAATACCAAATGCTAGTCTTTTGGGATTTTGCATGCTTCTCCGTCTTCAAGCAGGTTCTCCACATCCCATTGCAGGGTGCATGTTTTTCTTAGAAGACGTTTTAGTGCTCAGATGTATTGAAATACGTCCACAGTGCAGACACGGTGGCTCGTATCCAGACACGGTGGCTCGTATCCAGACATGCACGTGCTGACTGCGTCATTACAACATCCTGTTTTGGTGAAAAAAGGGTTTCGACTGAACCCTGAAAATGCCCTTTTGGACCATTTCCAGTCAACAATAATTTTTTAAACGATTAATCTAGCGATTATTTTTTTGGTGCATCGATTAATCTAGCGATTAATTTTTCCAGTTCGATTTGACTATTGATTATCTCCCCATTAATTGACGAAAATTAATTTACACATTTTGATTTACATATCTAAAATGAAAAAAAAAAACATAAATTTCTTAACATTGCAATATATGTTTATTGCTCTTCAACTCAAAATTCCAAAAATAAAGTTCAAGTAAGAATATAAAAGTACAAAATAATGCATTCAGAGTCAGAAGTAGCATTAAAATAGACTTTTGTTTTACCTTAAGAAGTGTGTGTGTGAATCTCAGAGGAGCCACTTGCGTTAGTTATTCTCCAGCACCGCCATCTTTGTTTTGGTCGGACGACACATCGGCGCGTCAACGTCATTGATTACGTCGACGCGTTGGTGCGTCACTAATTTTCATTTCTATATAGAAACCTTAAACCCTTGTATAAACCTTTAAACTCACATGTACAGAAGGTGTTATTGGTGATGATATAGACAATAGTAATGGTCAAAGTGAAATGTTGTTCTATAGCTGCTCTGACTCGCTGGTCCAAAAAGCATTGTGTATAAATAGGTACTTAAAAGGGGTTGTGCATTGGCATAAATCTGACAAAAAGATTCACAATTTGCATTTCACGATACGATGTAACCCGATATATATCCCAATACTAAACAATATGATATACACCGTGATATAATGTAATATCAATAATTATACATTTCACCTCACATTTTTTTTTTTTTGAACAAGTAAATGGTAACTAACTCTAATTCAACATAGAAAACGAGTGCTAGGTTATCAAACTGTCAAATTACATTTTTCAAAAAAGTTTAACTTTTGCTTCAACAACAGATTCTGATTCTAAGTTCTTAAGATAAGTAACCACATACATCTATAAAAGTGCCCAGTATTTTTTATGAAAATTTAGTGTCATCAGGAGTGAGGTTGTTTATTGGTTCACTGACACCTAGCGACCAGGTGTTTAATCTTTTCATTAAATAACATGATTTAAAAAATCAATTGGGGCATTTTTTGGATCATTATGTTAAACGCACAGTGAAATATTCCGATGTATCGCAGAATTTGTTTTCTTCTTACAACCTTAGTAATTAATAATAAAATCAAGGTCAAACTTGCCAAAAAAAGACATCACAGCAGTTTTCTTAAACTTGTCTTCCACTTTAGTTCCAAACCAGCCAATAATAAAGAATTAATGCATGATGCTACGTGTGCGTGTGTGTGTGTGTGTGTGTGGCTGATTTATGGTTCTGGATTAGGTGCTATTGATCTCATACTCAATCACACTTATCTAATCAATCAATTTGTGTGAAAATAAGTATTTTCTCTGCAGGAAATTAATCTGCACTTATCTGAATGTAAATCAGCTTTTTGTCACATGACCTGATTTGTTTTGCGTAAAACATGCTGTGCAAACAAACTGGCCATTATGTTAAGTACACGTTCTTGATATTCAGTCCAGCGTATTTTTGCCTTCACGGCTGCTTTATGTTTTTGTTGTATTGATCGTGCAGAGTTTGGTCCCTTTGTACTGTTTGTGTTGTTCCCACCTTAAAGGTATTCATTTAGAATGAGATCTAGAATTTATGAGGGCCAGAGAAAGACAGACAACTTCAGATTTAGGTCTTGTTTTTTATTTAAAATTCTTCAGTTTTTGCATTCAGAAAATAAAGTGGTGTTTGTCATTCACGGCACATTGTTCAACTTGAAATAGAAGAAATATAAAAGAGAAAATAACATGTACGACGACATACATAATTCTTAAATATAAAATACACTCAGACTCACACACAACAGACATTTTTGACCTTGCACATTGTTACTCTAAGTGGTCGTAGTAGAAATTGAATGGATGTGTTCAGCAAAGATATCCACGTAGACTGAACTTAACCAAATCATCGAAGACATGTCTGCAGACTAGAAAACGCCAAGTTGCTGGCATTTTATTTTCAGATTTTCATATCTGTGTTAATGAGCAGGTGGAGGGTACTTAATGCTTGATTAAGTGCAGTTGGGGGGGCGGGGGGGACAGGGTGGGGGGTAGTTGGCAGAAGGCAACACATGATGTGGTTCTCTTCTTGTTGGCTGTTTTCTACAATTGTATTTCGTCTCATAAACTCAGTTTCTTTTAAATGATTGACAGCTTTTAATAGTTTTTATTGGATTGCTGCTTCTACATTTTACCCATCAACAACCTGCAGTTGTTCCACTGATTTGATTCAGCGTATAATTGCATTGCAGTTAACCGACTGGTAACGGACCTCACATGTGATACGCTACCTATCAGGCAAATTATTTTCCTTTTTATGTTTTTTTTTTTAACGTGTAACATTTTATTTTGCATGAGTTTTATTTTTTCTAATATTCTGTTTACAGCCTGATACCATCCCTTATTGTTTCTTAAAGGCCAAAGCTGCTGAACTCTCTGCTTTGTTGACTAAATTACAGTGATGAACCCACAATTAATCATTCTCAGTAACCCTTTCACATTGCACTTCTTACACTGCTGTCTGCTACGTTCAACAAACTGATGCATCATGTTTTCAGGCTTTGATTAATTAGTACACGCCCTTTCTAAAGCCAAACCAGTCTCTTCTCTGTGTCCTTCAGCACACTGCCTGATTAAGTCAAGTGTCTTTGTGGCTGAGGCACAAACTGGGCTTTAAAATGTTGAGGTCATAGGTGTTGAATGGAACTACTTAGACTTGAACAAATCTATTGTCATTCAGGGTACACTGGACAAAATTCAATCACACTCCTGGCACAACACACAACGTACATATGCTTTGAATATGAATTAATTAGCCTGTAAAGGAATGTAGCCGTGCTGTACTGAAGGCTGCAGGGCAAGGCAGTGCATTGCCTACACTTACACTTTTCGAAGATATTAACCTGTGATTATTACCTAATGTAATTGTAGTGTATTAATAATAATTGTAAATGTATTGATATAAACGAAAACTACTACATAGTTCAAATAAGTTAAGATTAGATACTGACTACCGGTCTCTTTGTAACTCGTGCTCAAATCCAATACCCTCCTAGCATGAAATGTAAACATTTTCAAAGTGTACTTTTCCAGAACAACACTTTTGTATGCTTTGGTTCGGCCTTGTCATTTCTGTACAAAATCAGCAAAAAAACAAGTATCTGAATATATTGGCCCCCATTTAAAATCACTTGTATAAAAGGGATTGTTATTGGATTTGTTGAGGTTATTTTTTTAGGGTTTTCTAATTTTTTACAAAAAATTACTTTAATGATTAAGCAGGTTAAAATGCATGTAACCCATTGGTTCATAATAAATGGATATGTATTCTCATACCTACTGCTCAGTATTGTTCTGAGTAACATTTCTTGATCAAGCCTTTGCTAACATTTCACAATACTAAATAAGTAAGTAAGTAATAAAAGTACGCAATACTCAAGGGTGCAGTATCAGTATCGTATTGGAAATTAAAAAGTTTTATCGTCATACCCCAGGCATTGGCACGCCGCTGGGATTTAGGCAAAACAAAATAAAACCTGATGCTAGGCAAAGTTTGATTTTAAAAATGACCCTTTTATTATGAGATATCTGCAGTTTTTTTTTTCTTTGAATACGATGGTGTTAAAACATAAGACGTTAGACACGGTGACAAAGGAACGTTAGATGCTGCTAATTCAGAACTTCTTTCCAATGTTGGTAGAAACTTTTATAAAGTAATTCAGTGTTTCCTCTAATAGATTGGGATTGTTCTTAAAGATGCTATTTGTTCACAATTTTTCTGCCTTCATCACCTTTACCCTGGTTGTTTCAGTTTGCATTTTGCTTTTGTATTTTAGTGTTTGCAGCCTACAAATAAGCAGTCACTAATTCCTTTGCTGTGGTTTGAAGGGATGAACGTGTCTAGCCTTGCTGTGGGATGCCATTATGGCTCTTGCCCTGTGACCCACCAGTAGAGCCAGTCACAGCGTGTTTCAAAGATGTACGCCAGCAATTGATATGTTTTCATATTATTGAGCCACAGCCCTCCCAGAGATGCCGAACACTCCTCTTGACCAATCACAGGCAAAACAATATATTATTACAGGTTTTCAATGTGTGGGCAGGATAGTGTTCATTGGTGGAGATCATATTTTACCTTTGAAGCCAATGTCTGTCCCTTTTTAAATCCATGAGTTCATCTCATTCGTAAGCCAGACATGTTGTTGACGTGATCTCAGAAATTCCCCCTCCATGGCTGCTTCTTTATAGATGCACTTGTGGTTTACCTAAAAGATAAACAATTCACATTTCTTCTTTAATACTCAACAGATTTCCTGTCATTCACTTGTTCAAACAGTTGGAGTCTGTGCATGAGCTGAGGTTAAAACTGCTCAACTTGACAGTATAATACAAATGTCAAGTATCTTGCAGTTGTTTGTGAATATGTTGGTACTTTTCATTGTCCTTGATGTTGTTTTTTGTGCATATACTGGAATTTCGTCTGGGCCAGATAATTTAAGTGTCGTTAAGGGCCTTCGATTTTCTTTTTCAAATTCCACTTTTTTTTAACATTAGGCTTTACTCATTTCTGTTTGATTTTGCCAGCTTTCCCTTAATTGATAAAATTTATCACAAACTAAACATCCCAAAATCAAAAAAGGTTGACTTATGTCTTTAAATTGATTACATTTTTTTTTGCTTTAGAATTCAAAGCAGTACACTCGAATCACACCAAATATCCCAAGATTCTTGTGAAATTTTGTGGAGCAAGATTTTGCATGTTATTGAAATGTCTGTCTTCCGAACACTTGCTACACATTTAATCACTCGTTTAATGGGAAAATATGGTGAAAATGCATATGGTGTCGTACAGGTTTTCTTCATTCGGGAAGTTAATTCCACAATATCCATCTGTTTCTCAGAATCAAAGGGGAGGTCTTATGGAGGCCTTATGTTGGTAGATACACTTACAGAAAGCACAGATTCTGGAAAAGAGGCATACATTGAGGATCTAGCATTAGCTTTGTAGAATGTACATCATTGGCACCAAACCTTTTAGCTACAGTAGTTTCACTCGTCCATATTTTTCTTAACATTGGTGTCTATAAAATTCATCTGCCAGCTTGATTTATTCCTTTTTTGTATGTATTTGTGTATCGTAAATGTCAAAAATTAATTATTTTCAGTCCCAAAAAGGAATGTTTTGTTAAAAAGTGGAAGAGGTTTACAGTTAAGAGATGTTAGATCCAGTGACCTGAGTCTGTCAGAAATCCTGGTTTTTTTCAGAAATCCAATTTGCAGGTACATTACATCCTTTAGATCAGTTGTGCTGCTTAACCTAACGCAAAAATGACTGGAGTCACACAAAGTGGACACTGTTTTTTAATACTAAGCCCATTGCAAACTATGCTAATGGTACAGATTTCCAGCCAAATGGAAAAATTGGTGAATTTGGAATCTTTTGAGTACAGTCAAATCCAACATGCTCTTGCAAAACAATATTTTTTTACATTACTATTGGTGACATGACATCAGATTTGACAATAATAGGAAATGGACCCTATTTTGAAAAATAACAATGGCTGTCAGCACAGTTGAGTTGAAGGTAATTACAGTTACTGTGGAGTGTTTAGCTGTACCAGGAAAGCTTTTTTCATTTTCTAAAGGACTGGAGCTGTCCAAAAGCATCACATGTTACATTGTATTTTAGGAAGACCTTTTCCATCCATTTTTCATAATTGAAGCTCTCAGCATTGTAAGCTTGTCTGCTGAAATATCCTCTGCTGCCATTTTGCATTCACCCTCTGAAGAACTTTTCCCTCTTACTACGTTGCGGTGGACAAATGTCGTTAGTTAATTGTTTTAATAGCCATCTTTAAAACTCCACACACTTCAATTCTGTGAAAACTGAGAGCTGCCTAATCTTCTTAAAGTGGAATTAGCCTTCCACACCCATCCCTCTATGTGCCCCTGTGACATTCACTTTGGATTAGACTTACAAATGAAGTTTTCCTTCTTATGGAGTGGGAAGCACGACCTTGGCCTGGGAGAACTATTCTTTATTCATGAGATTGGATGGACATGCAAAGCTCTGATGATGTCTCCTTTGTGTTCACTGTACCACAATCTGCACCTGCCTCATTAGCACTTAGACATTTTTATATTGTTTGGATGTGTTTTCACTTTTGAACCCTGCCTCTATTATTTACTAGAGGTCAATGCTGAAAACTTGAAGTGGAAGTAGTTGGTTGATTAAATATCATAAAACCGTTTTAAGTACAATGACCTAATCTCTTGGTATTGTCAGATTGTTAATAATCAATGGTTATTTTATTTGTCTTCAGAGTTCTGCAATGATGACACCAAAAAATTTGATGATATATTGTGCAAGATGTAGCGAAAATAAAACGTCAAAAGATGCATCGTGTATTATAACAAGGAGGGTGGTGGGTAGTGGCCAGATTTTTTTAAAACTCAAACAATGTTCTACACACCATATAGTTTTATACCCAGAGTATGTTCAGAGTTAAAGTCAAATAAAAAAAAGTTTCCGACATCCATCAAAAATGTTTATTTCACATTGAAAAGTCATCTTTATTTTTATAAGGCAAATGCATGTAATCACACCCTTTATCTGCTAATGTAAACACTCAAAGTTGCCGTCTCACACTGATGAGTCCCATGGAAACTAGTGATTAAAGCTGACTGCACGTGGCCTTTTTCCCTCCAGTGCTTTATATTTGAACAAGTGCTACTGAATGAATAGGCTTCGTTGTACAATTAGAGCAGAATATTGTCTCTCCTGTTTCTCTGCGCCTCTTCTTTACTCCAGGTCTGACAGCCCTGTTAGTGCTAAGGAATGTGATGGGCCAGGGCTTTTTTCTGCCTGTGAGGTGCTCCAACAACATAACACACACTGAGGTGCCTGCTTTGAGTTCCTTTTTAGCCTATTTTTTGGAAATTCATCACAAACTAACAGTGCTATTGCTCAAAAAAATACATTCTCCTGTAATTTATTGAAATCAAGATTATTGTATGCTGCAGAGGCCATTTTATCACACTTACTATTGAAGTAATCACATAAAGTGTCGGACCTGTTTCTGTGAAATAACCCTGGAACTAAACATGTAGCAACCCTGAAACAAACTGTCACTTGAATGTACATAAACATATACTATTTAATTCAAATGTTCACCTGCACTTCTCATCACTGCATTATTATTATTATTATTATTATTATTATCATTATCATTATTATTATTATTATTGTTATTGTTATTATTATTATCTTGTTATATTATTTTATTCAGTTTTGCACATATTAGTCTTTAACTACTGTTTATATTTTTTCTAGTTTATTTGTGATTACTTAATGTTTACATTGTTAGAGAGAGCACAGTTCACCAATACATCATACCATACATTATATGGCCAATAAAGTTGATTCTGATAAAATGATTTAATTTGTATATTAAACCTTTGGGAACCAATGTTCGAGACTCAGTTAAGGTTTTAGGAGAGTGCGCTGTTCCACAAATAAAAAAGCGTATGAAATTCAGGAGAGGGTACTCATGAAATGAAGAGGGGGTACACATGATTTGACTAAAATGCAAAATGGAACCACTGCACTGTATAAAACAGACCTTTTTGTTGACCTACCATAAAGATTCTAAAACCGTGAAAAATGTTTTCTTGGTGTTTCCTGATTTTGCCTAAAGGTTCACACAGCAAGCACTCTAGTAGAAATAAATATAGTCTAAGCTTTCATTTAGTGCCAGTTTGGTGTCGATATTTCACTATTTTATGTAGTGCATGCCAGTATTTATATTTTAGAGATCCTAGGCTTTTCAGTGATACTCATTTTTTTTAGTGTTAATTTAATGAAGGTGCATAATACCAAAACAAATCATCACATACACTACATACAGAACATTTAATGACTCAGTTGATACCCCACATGACTGGAAAGGAGCAGTAAGAATACTATAATTCTTATTTTATAGGAGCCCATTAATTGAACAAAAAAAATATCTTAGAGGTTCTTACAGTGACTTTCATCATCACCTATTTCCCGGTAACAACAATGTGAAGTCAAAATAACCCACATAATTATTGTTTTTTTTTTTTTTTTACAAATATGACACAATTTAAAATAAATATCCGGTTAGTTTCCAAGTGTATTTTTTCTAAATGGTCTCTTTATAAATGATTTTGAAGTGAAAAATCTGTGCAGCCATTTAACACATTTGTTTTAAAGTTGTCCAAGCTTATAGTCATTTATGCTTTGTGTGTATTTCAAATAGTTCAATAAGTGGCATAAATTATGGTAGAAAAGCTCTCATCTTGTCAACATTTGTGTGATGGCAGAAGTTTTAGAGCCAAGCCACATGGGCCCTCTGGGTTACAATCTGTCATATGACATGCTGGTCCTTAATATAAAGAAGAAACAAAACTGGCTTAGCTTTGTTAGACAGTCTGTAGAGCTTGCCGATTTAAATTTCTTGAATCCACTAAATAAATTCAGGCAGTTTGATGCATGTACCATGAATGCAACATTCAGTGCTCCCTCAAATATTCAGATAGGGTCTAGTATTACAGCAGAAGAAAACCTGTCACAGAGCATCTGAAAGTGCTCGTCCATGGGCGATCACATTCATAAGAGAAAATGAAGAGGGAAATTGGCAGGGCATCGCAACTCATGGCAGAAGTAATAATTAGCACAAAAAGGCCAGTTAATGGAAATCTATAAAAAGTAGCAAAAACAAGGTCGACAGGGAAGACATTTTTAAAAACCGCCTCAGGGCTTTTACCTTTCTCACTAAGACAACTCTCTCTGTCTCTCTCTCTCTCTCTCTCTCTCTCTCTCTCTCTCTCTCTCTGTCTCTTTGTCTCTGTCTCTGTCTCTGTTTCTCTCTCTCTCTCTCTCTCTCTCTCTCTCTCTCTGTCTTCAGTACCACACACTCGCACATTCCTGTTGCTCGAGGCCTGCAGACGCTTGACATTTCAGCTGATTTTCCATCCCTCAGAGCCCAATAATAATAGTCTTGTCTCCTCGGACCACGAAAGACCATTTTTTTTCTTTCACAAGTTTAACAGATACTTCTGACAAATCGTTGTCCAACTTCACTTAAAGCCGTTACCAAAGTTATCAGAATCTGTGTCATCAAATTGTCTTCCAAACTAATGCTTAATTCTCTCACTGGAACTGTATTCGGTGCCATTATTAGATCAACTTGTTTGTTGAAAAGTTGCTCTTAGTCACATGCTGTGCTGCTCATCCTCGCTTGCATAAGTATTTTAATGGGATCTCGCCATTTGTATAATTATTCTCGTGAAGACTGCTGGAGATCCAATCATTTTATTTACTCACTGACCATCAGTTCTTCTGGAGAGGAAATCCTCACAAAAAACATATTTATCCTTCTCTTGCTTCTCTCAAAAACACTCTATATAAGCTTCAATCTACAATATCTTGTACCTAAACCAATTAGATCAGTAAATGGAATTTTTGTAAATTATTTATCAGAGTTGTAGCTTAGACTTGAACTCAGCTCCATTTTTTAATGCCTTCTATCCAAGTTTCATTGTTTCCTGTTCTTGGTTGGAATAATCACTTCATATGTTACTAACGCATGTTCCATGTATTCTTTTTCAATATCATACTGCATTTAGCTGAGTCAAAGTATTTAAACATGAAAAACACTCTTAATTGTGTTGTTTTCTGGATTTACAGAATTTATTTTCTTAACTTTCTCATGAAGACTTTGTGCTAGATATACATCTAGATGAAAATAGAAGATATGTTAATCTGTCATCTATTGTATTGTGAATAGTTGCATTTTTATTTTGTTTATATTTTCAATGCCTATACAATTTTGTTCACCCTGCTAATGATTACAGACCACTGAGAAGTGGTTTGAAGTTGTACCTTTTTGTCGTTAATCCACTGAGTTGGATTGGTTTGTTGTGCATTTTTAAATTGTGGAAGAAAAAAAATCAAACCACTGTATATCATGACTTTTTTTTTGGGACTATATGAAGAATTATTTTTTTTTTATTCATTTAAAAAACTTATTTTTTTTACGAAGTCTGCATGTTTCAGTTGAGATACATGTCAGATCAAATGACTGACTTGTGATGTCCATTGTTTTTTGGAACTATGACTTGTATATTGTTTCTAGAAGTGTATTATTAATTAGTTTTTTTGATAAGAAAAATAACAGAAATAAAATTATTGCAGTAATTGTAACTATTGGATCGCATTCGATATCGAATCGACACACAAGTATCGTGATAAAATCCAATACTTGTATTATTTCTTATTAACGTCAACCACTGCTTTCTTTTCTATATAACGGGACAAAAACACAGCAGAACCATAAAGCATAAAGCTTACTGGATGTAAGACCGGCTTATTAATGATAGATACACTCTCTGCCTTCGTACATTACTGGAAGTGAGACAAACTAGTATGTATTATTGGTGTGTGCCTGATTAGGAACAAATGACCTGAAAACATTATGGTGTCCCACTTTATTTTTTCAATTTCTTTTTTTTTTTCTGCCTCTCTCTCTTGCTTTCATGCTTTCTGTCAGAAGTCTTGACATTTTAAAGGCTTGACGGTTTCATTCAAGAATAATGATATATGCATATGAAGAATAGTGAGGAGAAGAATAACGTCTCCCGCCCTACTTCCTCAAAGATTCTTTGTTCCCCTGTCTTTAATTCTCTCATTCCATCATATCTGCAGGAGATTGAGCCATATAGTCCATCAAAGCCTTTTTGTGGCTTTCCACTGTCTGCCTAGAGCCTTTTGATTTTCGACAGCATGAGCTTAGCTCCTTAATATTCCAAAGTAGTCGGTGGCCTTTTCAGATAACTAACAAGGTTCTGGAGATGCAGGTCTTGTCTTCATGTGAAAGGTGGATGGTTCACTGTTGTGTTCTAGCAAATGTCTCCCTGTCCCTGTTCGTCAAAAAAAGAAAGAGGCCACAAGCATGTTTTTAAGTTTTAGCATTGTCTTTTTCACAATTTTTTAGCATTAATTTTTAAGAGATTGTGTTTGAGACTAAATAAACATACACAAGAGAGCTCTGAGAGCACAAACCTCCACCAAGTGCCAAATATCCTGTTTGCCAGATAGTGTCAGTTATTTGGATCAGTGATTCAGATAATAGTACCATAATCATTCACACTTTAAATGTTGGAAGAAATGTCTTTCCCCATTAATAACAATACAGTGTGTCTTTTTCTATCTGTAGTGCAAAATTCAGATCCGATCAGAATCAACCCAGCATAACAAAGTTAAATTTAAAAAATAATTTACGAACTGAGATAATGATTTTTCTAATTCTGCCAATGATGAGAGATTAAGATTTATTTATTTTTGAAACTGAAGAATCAGTATATTGATCCAGATCCCCTTCAAAAAAGGACATGTAATCTCAGTTAAGTTGGTTCTATCTTTGGTTACGTACTTATAATGTAATCCTGCTAACAGTAAAACAAGCAAATTAAAATATTCCCTCTTTGGCTGATGTGGTTATTGATTTCTTTTTCTTCATTAAAAGAGCATAGGGCTGGATCTAGAAATCAGACTCCATAGTGACACCACGGTGGTTAGTGTAACTGCAGCAATCAGCCAAGACACCGCGGGGGCGCATCAACTGTTTGTTTATCACCAGAGCACAACTGATACTGTAACTAGAGGATGGATACCTGACCAAACCCTGACGGGACCCGACGACACCGGACGGGTCGGGTTCGGTCACATAGTGTCGTTTGCACGCAGCATTTCTTTCCTGCTGCAGCAGCCACAGCCGATGTAGCCCTGAAGAATGCACCTTTAACTATAACAGTGAGAGCAATGATCCACGGATTTATTTTTCTGCACAATAACATGGATTATCCTTATCTTTGATACATGAATTTAATTATGTAAATAGATCCGATGGGTCTCTTGTGTGCACTGCGCCCCTGTTTGTGTTTAACATTCGCTTGTTACCCGTGCACTGATCTGATGTTGACATTAACAGTTGTTAATAAAATCGGTGCTTACAACTAAAACAAATGTAAATATGTCAGTTCTTAGTGAAAAAAAAAAAGCGGTATTCACTGTTGGGTCGAACTCGGATGAGAAAATGCGGCCCGATTGGCACTCCAACTGTGACACGGATATTTATTTACTCACTGTTCATGTGACTGTTTACTGCAAGACCTGTGCACATGCCTCTGCGTACATCTGTGGAACCAAACAGTAGTTTAGTCCACCATGCTTGTCTTTTTTCCAAGCCGTCTTATTCTCATTCTTCTTTATTTCCGGTATTGGGCTGCCTCTCTAAGCCGTCGAGAACGCGCACCAGCTTCATTTGACGTCACCATCAGCATCATTTGACGTCCGCAGACACTTTGGTAGAATAATTTAATTTCCATGTAATTTTTGGAAGGTTTGTTTTTCAGTGGAGTTCGTGTGCAGCAGTAGTTGAGGAGGTAGAGCAGGAAGTTTAATAAGCAAAGTTGTACTCAATGTATTCTTCTTAGTAAAGTTGTTTAAGATAATGAAAAGAACTTGAAAATGACAACTGTTACTGTGTCTGGCATTCTGTTACGTGTAGTGGTTGTTTTTATATAATGGCGCATAATGGTTACTGTGTTTAATCAGTGAGCTTAAGTTTGTGTGTATATTCATTTCATTCTCATCCTTTGTCTTGAAGAAAGTTAAACACTAAAGTAGAGATGCAGACTTCTCTAACTTCAAGCACCACAGAGAGCTGATACATCAAGGATGTTTGCTCAGCTTCCAAAAATTCCTAAACCCGTGTTTGCTTAGTTTCATCTTGGCTTCCTTTTTCAAGCGTTCCTTTCCTTTTGCAGCCTGCCACTCTCAGACTTATCCTCTCGAAAACATGTCTTTGTTTAAGTTTCCCTTGTGTCTACACATCAACTCCACCTGGCCCCCTAAAAGCAAAATTTCCTTCAACTGTATCACTATAACAATTTCTGTAATCCAAGTCGTTGGAATTCTGTCCATGCAATGAGTGTGGATTGTCAGTAATGTAACGTCTTTAAATGAATGGGAAATCTAACATGGGCCATTAGTGAAATTTAAATTAAAAAGAAAGCCATTATGCAAAAAAGAAAACATGGAGACCAAAGATGAAGTGGTGAAACTGATTATTATTGGTGCAAAAGTCCTCAACTTGTGTGCAAAGCAACCTTAAGTAACATCAGAATTGAATTTACCATCTCATGTCTTGAGCTTTTGTGACAACCACAACACTTCTCCAACCATGTGACCAGGTTGAGCTGAAACTCTCATTGTTGTCTTAATTCAGTGTGAAAATGGCCCCAAAGTTTTGAGGTTTATAGGAGGTTGGCATGGAATTCATTCTTTGGGGGAATATGCTTCACTTTGGTAATGGGCGCCTCATGTGATTTGATTTCACTCTTGCACTTTGAATAAACTCACTGCATTACTTATGTAAAATGTTTCTAAAACATTAATTAGGGCTTGGCCTTGGGAGTAAGCCTTCGTCTTGTATTATGAAGATCTGTGGACCCAGAGCAAGATTTCTATTTACTTCATGCAGTATATCAAGTTGATTAAAATGTATTTATAAGTTAAAGGGACAGCCAAACAAAATGACAAAGACGGCTCAGTTGAACAACTAAATAAAGCCCTCGCACCAAATGTGGTATGTATGTGTATAGATTTTTCTTCTTCGGATTTGTGAGGCCCTTCCCGGGGGTGCAATTTCGTGAAATTTGGCCAAAAGGTTTAGTTTGGTGAAAAATATAATGTGTAGTTTTTTGATGCAATTTCAGGACTCGTTAGCGCCTCCTAGAGTTTGTAACTTTTCACTGGTTTGAACGAGCTGGATTGCATTCAGTAGGTGTATGCAGTAGACTGTGACTAGCAAAAATGTCATTTGGAGCTATAACCTAAATTCAACAGAAAGTCTGCAATTTTGAATTTAGTGGTCCAAATGTAGCACTTTTTTTCTTTTTTTTTTTAAAGAGTAGTGCTGGCAGTTGCTGGCAGGCTAGATCATCAGGCTAAAAATGAAAAATCAAGATTCAATGCAATTAGAAAAGGAGTCCAACGCTCCTCAAAGCAGGTTATTTTATTTTTTCTGAGAGCAGACATCTTTTCCATGGAAATAAATTCTATGAGGAGATTTCGCCATTGGTTTATGTTTAAGGATTTTTTATCTTTCCAATTCACTAATATTGTTTTTTTTGCTATGGCAAGTGCCGCAAGGATGGATTGTGATTGGTTTGCTGGAATATCAAGCATAGTCAGGTCTCCTAACAGACATAGATTTGGAGATAGAGGAATCCTGTAGTCCAAAATGGAGGACAGTTTTTCAGTGATTAGAAACCAAAACTGTTGAACTGGCGAACAAAGCCATACGGCATGTAAATATGAATCAGCTGTTCCCTGGGTGCACTGAGAGCAGATGTCTGTTGGGGAGAAGCCCATTTTATACATTTTCTGTTGGGTAATGTGGGATCTGTGGAGGACCTTGTATTGAATTAGCTGAAGATTTGTGTTTTTAGTCATCTTAAAGGTATTGCAACAAATTTCTGTCCAGAAATCGGTGTTCGTGGTGATTGAGAGTTCAGCTTCCCATTTAGCGATTGGTAAGTGATTAGAGTTAGTGTTCAAGAGTGCTCTGTATATTTTTGAGAGTTTTTTTGTTTTTGTTGAGATATTTTTCATATATATGGCCAGTTCTGGAGGTTGCAAGGTGATTAAATCTATTGCCGTATTTTTCTTAATTGTCTCTGTTACTTGTAGGTATTGAAGAAAATTACTTTTATTTATATTAAATGTTTGGGTTAGATTGTTATATGTCCTGAGCTTATCATTTTCGAAGAGGTCTTGGAGATGAATAATTCCGCTATCTTCCCATGTTTTTAGATAGAGCGGTGTTTTTCTGTTTCTAAAGTCAGGGTTGTGCCAGATTGGAGACAGCATGCTAGTTTTTAATTGAACATTTGTAATGTCCAGGGCTTTCCACCACGCAGTCAGGGTGGAGGCAATTAGTGGGTGTAGCACTTTTTTTCAATTTTTGGCCAAACCACACAGTGTTTAAAAGCGAACTCCCTGGAGCGTGTTCATAATTTACACATGAAATTTAGGATTTATGTTGTAATTTTTACTAGTAGGAATTAGACGCAATTTAGAAACTGGCATTTATGTAACTCAAACTAGTTTATTGAGGTTAGAGGCAACCAATGTTTCTGATCTAAGGTTTCCTCCTTGTTGCGAAAATTCAATGATGGCTTGTTCAAAGCAAGGCAGAAATACTTTTCTGAAATTATTGCCAAAAATGTCAACAACTTTCACACGTTGTTTTCTGTAATTGAAAAGCTCACAACCCCCCCAGATCAGATAGCCCCTGAATTACTGTCAGCTGGAAAATGCAATGAATTTGCTGTATATTTCAATGAAAAAATACAATCAATAAGGTCAAACATCAGAACAAACCAGCAAAATCACAAAAAGCTTGAACAGCTTCGACCACTGAGGGATGAGTCAACTACAATGTTAGCGTTTATTACAGTGAACCCAAAAACAATAGAGGAGACTGTTCAGCAGCTGAATCCATCAACGTGTTGCCTTGACACAATACCCTCAAACTTCTTTAAAACTGTTGTAAAGTCAATTGTCACTGATTTGTGTCAGATAATTAACTGCTCATTCCGATCAGGCACCGTACCAGAATCCCTGAAGGTAGCTGCTGTGAAACCTCTGTTAAAAAAGAGAACACTGGATGCCTCTATACTGGCTAACTATAGACCAATCAGCAACCTTCCATTCATGGCCAAGATCATTGAGAAGGTGGTCTTCAACCAACTGAGTCAATTCTTAACATTCAACAAAATATTTGATAAATTTCAGTCAGGTTTTCGTTCTCATCACAGCACTGAAACTGCTCTTATCAAAGTGATCAATGACATAAGGTTGAACACTGATTCAGGAAAAGTATCTGTTCTCATTCTGTTGGATCTAGGTGCTGCATTTGACACTGTAGATCATACAATTTTGTTGCACAGATTGCAAACATGGGTTGGACTAAATGGAAAAGTAATGCAATGGTTTAAGTCATACTTGGAGGAGCGAAGCTGTTTTGTAAGCATTGGAAACTTTGAATCTGACAGATTACCAATGTCCTGTGGGGTTCATCGGGGATCTGTTCTTGGACCTCTTCTGTTTAGCCTTTATATGCTTCCTTTAGGACAAATTTTACAGAACTGTAAGGTTGATTATCAGAGCTACGCAGATGACACACAATTATATCTATCATTGAACCCAGATGACTATGGTCCCATTGAGGTGTTGTGTGACTGTTTAGAAAAAGTAAACTGCTGGATGAGTGAAAACTTCCTTCAACTAAATCATGACGAGATGGAAGTGATTGTCTTTGGTAACAAGGAAAAGAGGACAGCTGTCAGCAATTATCTTGAGTCTCGATCTTTAAAAGCTAAAGACCAAGTCAAAAACCTTGGTGTTCTGATTGACTCAGATCTTACATTCAGCAGTCAGATCAAATCTATCACAAAAACAGCCTTCTACCACCTAAAGAACATCTCCAGAGTGAAAGATTTAATGACTCAGAAAGATCAGGAGAAACTGGTCCATGCTTTTATATCCAGCAGACTGGACTATTGTAATGGTCTTCTGACAGGAATCCCCCAAAAGAGCATCAAACATCTACAGCTGGTTCAGAACGCTGCATCTCGGGTCTTAACCAGAACAAAGAGGTCAGAACACATTACTCCAGTTTTAAAGTCTTTACACTGGCTCCCAGTCAGCCTCAGAATAGACTTTAAAGTTCTGCTGCTGGTGTATAAATGTGTGAATGGGTTTGGTCCAGAATACATCAGTGAGATGTTAGTCAGGTATGAACCCAGCAGGTCTCTCAGATCCATGGACACAGGTCAGATAGTGGAGCCCAGAGCTCATAGTAAACATGGTGATGCTGCTTTTAGTTGTTATGCTGCAAAGAAGTGGAACAAACTGCCAGCAGAGCTGAAGTCAGCATCCAATGTGAACATTTTTAAATCAAAGTTAAAGGCACTTTTTTTTCTCTACTGCATATGATTGAGAGATTTTTAGTCATGTTGTTGATGTCATGATGATTTTACTGATGATTTTAATTGATTTTACTGATGATTTTAAATGTTCTTATTGATTTTAAACAATTGAATGTTTTATCATGTAAAGCACATTGAGTTGCCTTGAGTATGAAATATGCTATACAAATAAATTTGCCTTGCCTTGCCTTGCCTTGCCTTGTTTAACAGGAAGGCATGAGTGCATCTGGACTAGTCAGATGGTTGACTGTTGCATCTACATGAGTTTCAATCAACATATTTAAGTCTGATTTTCTAATTTCTTACTAAGTACAACATCAAAAGTCATCAGTAATGTTCCTAGTCTTGGGAATAACATCATAAAGTCAGATGAACAGGATAGCACGCAAGTAAGTGCTAAAACGTTGAATTGAAATGGTGTTTCATCATAGTCTTTCTATTGGAAATACCTTTTAATTTGAAAATAATCAGAAATTGTATTATTTAGATAAGGTTGTCTCTTCCCTTTTGTATTTAATCTTAAATGTAATAAACACCTCTTAAATACTGGCTTGATGCTGGTTAATTTAGTTCTTTCTCTCTCTCTTTATATGTCAAACATCTATGGGTGTATTGATACAACTTTTTTTACTTACGGATACAGATAGTGCAAACTTCATTATTAGCCAATACAGTTATCGATCTGATACCATATTTGCATGAATCATGCATACTTTTATTGCTAATATCTTGTTGTGTGGATTGTCTGAAAAGGCTTAATTGAGTGATACAGTATTTCTAGTAGTGAGACATCAACATAGGTGTAGGAGAAACTGACCTGTTTGTGATTAAAACCTTATTACCATTTTAACATTAAAAATAAGATTATTCTACAATTGAAAAAAATAAAATTGAAGATCCTGAAAAATAACCACAATGAATAAAAAGCAAACAAATGAGATATTGGAGATTTTAGATGCAGGTTATTATAATTTCATACCAGACCTATATTCAATATCTGATCAGGTCAAACTTGATAACACTTCAGTTAAGAGTTAATTTTGGTAAAAAAAAATAAATAAAATATTTGTACAAGTACACACCGTATATTAGCATGCCTTAAAAACAACTTTTAATTTATACATAAACACACTTCTACAGTAGCCATATTGGTTAACGATGGATATTGTGATTCTTTTTGCTTTATCCAACACATTTTTTTGTGTTTATTGGCTTATGTTGAGGGTGATTGTGTTTAATCAATTTACTTTTTGTCCAAAAACACAAAACCCATTGAAATCATTTTCAGCATGTAGCTTTTCTATGTACGTAGATTTGTGCTTCACATTATCAGTGGTGAGTATTACCATGGTTAGGGTTGAATATGCTGGTGCTATTATCTGCTGTTTGGCCAGCCGTCCACCTCCCCACAGAAAATGAATGTATCATGAATACCCAACAGATGGGACCTCCAGTCTCCTTTTTCCCCAGCTGCAGGATTTGATAGATAGCTCTGTGTGTGACAACGACAGCAAATGACGATCTACTAGAATAATTAATGGCCTAATATCGTTCTGAGTCAAACGTTTGTGAACGAGATATCCTCTACCTAATGTTTGATATGTATTCACTGGAGAGTCGTAACGTCTATGGTCATGATTCATATGCAGGATGTCAACCTCTTGCTTAAAAAGGTTGATTAAATGGGACGGAGAAGGCTTTTAAAATGGTGCCACTGCAGAGCAAAGCCTGATAAGAGATTTGCTGGTGAAGCATTTGAGTAATAATGGTTCTCTTACTGTATGCCTATATAATCAAAACAAATCTAGTTAACATCAGGGTTGGGGTCAATTACATTTTTTAATTACAACTACATCTTCAATTATCCATGGTCAATTACAACTCAATTATGATTATGATGACCAGCATTTTTTCCAATTACAATTTAAGTCAATTACAATTATCACAATTACTGAGTCTTTAATAGATAAGCCCATAAAACGTAACCTGGAAAGAGCCAGATTGATGTGTAGCCCTCTCTCTAAGTCGAGTGTGTCTGGTGAATCCTTTCGGAACCAGGCAGGGACATGAACAGAATGCTTGAAGCTGATTGGGTGAAGCGCCTGTCCACCATGATTTGTTTTAGCCAATCACATGGTAACAAATGATGATGCCATCAGCATGCGCCGCAGAGACGCTGCTACAACAACAAGAAGGCTCCGTTTTGTTGTCTTTACCATCCGGAAATGCACAAAGTGGCTCTCGCTATTGCTCATTCAAAAAGGAAATGCTGGATTCTTCTAAAACTGAGTTTATAGCATCTTTCTATTTTGATTAGGTGCTATGCTAATAGTGGTAGCCCAGCGAGTTCCTCTCCCCGCAACTGCACATGCGCCAGTTTTGCTTGGGTGCTTCTGACTTCTTCACACACATCCTGCCCTAAACCACGACGCTGCCACATGATTGGTTTGAACCTGTTCGATCTGCATTCGAAAGGCAAAGGCGGGAGCAGCAAAAAATGGATTCTGGTGTTTGTGAACACCAGGAAAATCCATCTTGCATGCAAGTTTACATAAAACGTAACCTTCCTCTTGTGTTTGCTTTCTGTTAGCATCTCATATGATAACGGGTCAGTTTTGTTAGTCAAAGATCAACTCCACGTTAGGACTTTTTCTTCTCCGTCAAAAACATAACAACACCGTCCAGATGAAAGTTATAACCGCACCACACCCAGCATGTGTACAACATGTGTCCTTAAAAAGGAGCGCTAGAGCCCCCTAGCTGTAGGGCATGTAAGGTGAACATAAAATCAAGAGCTAACAAGTTTAATCCATGTCTTAAATCAGCTGTGAAATACACCAAAAACTATGATCCATCATCAAATTTGTTTTTGATTTGTTTACCTTGTTAGGCTTCCTAATCAATGAAAATATTGGTATTAATATTTTTGGTGTGGGTGTCAGAGCCTTTTTTCTGTCAGTGTACTCCTAGATTTGAATAGTTTTTTAAATGGTATAAGATTTTCAAGAGAACTGACAGTTAGTGGGGTAGTTGTGTTCAGTTACATTGTAAATGACAGTTTTTCTAAAATTTCCATGCCAATTACAAAGTCAATTCACTTAACTCAATTACAATTCAATTATAATTACAACAGCAACATGTTTTTTTTTTTTACATAATTGTAATTAATTATCATTTACATGGTTACAATTATAATTGACCCTAACCCTGGTTAACATACATGTCATCATAGTTTGATTTCTTGAGCTCTTAAAGTAACTCATTAAAGCGTTGCCTATAAGGAACTGCTGATTTACTTAGGATCTTCCCATCCCAAATGACACAAAGTTAAAATGACTAGGATGTTTTAGTATAATAATTATACAGCATGATTCATGGTGGATTCATATATTCATGATCACTATACTTACATTTTTAGGGGTTTAATTTCTCAACAGCAGAAATTGAAAGCAAGAGTGGTGCAGGATAAGCTTTGCGAGAAACGAGTTTCTGAGTCTCTGCTGCTTCTCAACATCTGCCTGCAGCTGCATACCTGCCTCACCAAGCATTAGCACCCTCACACACTACTGTAGCTGGGGAATATTGATCAAGACTGCTGACATTTCAGCTTCCCTTTCACTCGGGCTGGGTGGCAGCGTGAAATCTTTTCAATAAAAAGGCATTTGCACACAGAGTAGCATGTGCATCAGGGGTGTCAAACTCATTTAGTCCAGGAGCCAAATACGAAGTAGTTTGATCTAAAGTGGGCTGCAGATTTTAGGCTGGAAAACCAGCCATTTCAACCCTAATTTCCCCAAATTGCACTTTGACGTATAAATGATACATAAAGCATGTAAAGGCCGACAATATCCAAGCAATAAGTGACAGATATCAGTCCCTGAAGGATTTTCTCTTTTATATTTGATTGGTTTTGTCACTTAAACTCATTTTTATTTAATTTGGGGGTAACTATGTGAAATCATTTGAGGGAAATTGAATTATTTGAACAAATTGAGATTTAAAAAAAATGACTGCAGTCATGCATGGGAAGATTTTTACTGAATTAGTGTATTTAGAAGGGCTGAGAGATCTACAACTGAATTATTGGTAATTTAAACAATGACTGTTGAATGTTTTTTCCGTCTTTTTTCACTTTCTCCTGCGGCCGAATTGGATGGCCTAAAAGACCGGATTTGGCCCCTGGACCTTGGGTTTGACACATGATGATGTGACATCCTCAGGAAAAAGATTCTGCTTTTGTGAACTTCATTTTAATACTTGGGATCCAAGAATTTGCATGTATTAAACTGAGCATCAGAGGGTTTAAAGATGAAAAAACAAACAATTGGCATTCGGGCAACACAAATTAATACAAATTAGAAATGCAATGACAAAATTCATTTTCTCTCCAGTGTTGGCCATGAGTGGAAATCCAATCGGACATCACTGTAGAATATTTCCCCTGGCCCTATCAATCTGTCACAAAGCTGCACTGATGGCGAGAGGCTGAGCTTATACAATTTGTTCAGCATTTAATTTAAGCACTTCGTCAATAACCCAGTTTCTCAAATAGATCAATATGTTCTTTTTGACAGGTCTTTTTAGCACATTTCTTGATTTAAGACTAAATTAAATATAGATATTTTTACTGATTGGCTGTTCAATAATATGTCTGCTGTTAAGTTTCTTCATATCATGTTTGCAATTACTGTACATACATCTTATCCACAGGGCATCACTATTGGATTCTGTGCACTGTAGCATTGACTGCAGGTTGTATTTGGCCTTGTTCGCTGTCTGAACAGTTACTTTTGTGTCAGTTATATTCATATTTATCTATGTATAGTTCATTTTTCTGAAGTTTGTTTTTTGTATATATATATATATATATATATAAGGGGTGGGGTGGAAATCAATTCACATAAGAATCACGATTCTATTTATTTACAATTCTGACTTCAAAAATCGATTTAAAAAATAAATAAATAAATAAATACTGCATCTGGAAAAGCTGAGATATAGCAGAGAAAACTGTCCTGAAATTTTTTGGGTGATCTGGTCTCCTTTTTTTGACTGTGTTTAAAAGCGGAGTCTATACTGAAGCTAATGTTGTTGTCTACACGATTAAAGGAGTTACATTTATTTATTATCATTTAATTATTTGTTTTGTGTTTTTTCCCTCATTAATTGATTAGGTTTAGTTTAATTTAATTTTTGATTCAAAACCTTTTCTGCTTTTTCACTAAAATGTGCAGGTATGTCTTCACAGAAATGTTGTCACTGTTTGTTGAAGGAACAAATATATTGTTTACTGGAATATTGCACTATAATGGTGTCACTGGTAAGAAAGATCCTATTTTTTGTTAACAGAAAGCACTATTGGAGATACTTATTCGTTTACTTTGGTATGTTGACACTTATTTACAGAAATGTTGCACTAAAATGGTGTCACTGTTCACAGGACACTTTTTCAATTCATTGTCTTTCAGAGATATAAAATAAAAATTGTATTTTTTCACTTAATCTTTTTTTTTCTTATGTCAGGTTATTGTAGATTGATTTCTGACCAATATGTCAATAATCGCAGTATCGTCATATTGTGAGATAATTATCGTGAGCTTTGTATCACGTATCGTGAGGTACCCAGAGGTTCCCACCCCGAGATGCCATAATTTGCATTAACACTCTATGCATTGTATCAACTTTTGAATTGAGAATCGGTTAAAATGAGAATTGATTTTGAATTGAATCGTGACCCTAAGAATCGGAATCGAATCGAATCATGAGACACCCAAAGATTCACATCCCTAATATACTGTATATGTAAAATATGAATTCAATGTAACAGATCCTGCATCCAACCACCTGTTCAGACCCTACTAATCCTAACTAAATTAGTTATTCAGTGTTTTTTAGCCAACGCACAATGAAAAAATGTGACATCTTACTGTGTTGACACTCAAAAACCATACAATATATAATCCATACCGTGCAGCTGGTAAATCATCCAATTTTTCTCCGTGACATACTCCTCTGTACAAGACTGTGGAAATATTATTTGCTTGACTTTCCACCGCACTACTTTTATGGCTTACTAGTGGGATATTAAAAAAAAATGCCACCAATTACAAATTTATCTTGAAAAATTTCCGCTCTTTGTCACAACTACAGTAGTAGTACACAATTATTGTAACTGGCACATGCCATACCTACTGTTACTTACAGTTACTGTGAAATAAGAACCTTCTGTGTTTTTTCTCGTTCTTGTTAGGTGTTGTGGAAGTAGCAGAAGAAGGTTGAAGGACCTGAAAGTGGAAGTCGACAATTGACAGCATGTACAGTGCTTTTCTTTCTTTCTAAATGGAGTAGAGGTCAGTATCACCATTTCTATAGTCCTTCCAGGTCTCTATATACAGAGCGCTTTGAAATTCAAGGTAAAAAGTTTATGCTTTGAAAAACACAACCTTGACAGAATGGAATGAAAGAATTACTGTATTTTCTGGACGATAAGCCACTACTTTTTTTCTCGCGCTTTTTTCACACTCACACTAGATCAGGGGTGCTCAATGCGTCGATCGCCATCTATCTTTGTTGTGGCTCTTTATGAAGTGAGCAGCTGTGTTTGGAGCGTCAGTGTGGATTTCAACTGTCAGATGATCTGAGAAGCTGCTGGAAAAAAACTGCTGACCAACACACTTTCACACAGTTTTTGTTCTGCCATCATCAAATGGAAAGTCTACGTTTTTACTCTGTATATTTTTGATTTTATATATATAATTTTGATTTTGCTGATATTGGACTGATTTTATATTAATATCTGATTGGGACATCCTTAATTATTTTGTTCAATTTCTGAATGTGATATTTATTCATGTTACACAAATAACTACTTGCACATGCAGGAGCCCTAAAACAACCCTTGATATTTTCTTTATTATATTTACTGTGAAAGGGTTTTGCAGGTGTGATGAAACGACACATTAAGGCATTCCTTGTTATAATCAGAGTTGAAAGCTCAGGAGGAGCTTTTTGAGCATTCTCTGGGTTTATTAGCTGGTGCAATGTGGATAATTGAGTATCTGCACCAAGAGAAACATCTGGGCTGAAGAAAGATACTGAAACATCCCTGAGCATTATTATTATTATCTCTTCCCTCACCATCAAGTGCCTTAATGATCTTTTAAGGTTGTCATGACGCTGGCACAGTTTTGATAATTTTCTAATTCTCTTGAACTTAATGAGTAATTCAAGAAGGAATTCAGTTGTGATTCAGGGTTCCTATTGTTTTAGTTGAATGGTGACCAATGTGAATGTGGCTGAGCTGCTCTCTGTCTTCATCTGTCCGTGTTTGTAATCTGTGCCGTCCTCAAACTGTGATTCAGTGTTGCCAAACCCAATTTGTCTCAAAAGTCATCAACTAACTGATTGGCTAATGGGCCAAGAGTACTCATTTCAGTTTCATTTTCATTTTATTTCATACACTTAAGCATTTGTAATTGTATTCAAATGATGAGTCGAGCATTATCTGTGTATAGTGCTTACAGAATAGTTGTTTCAGAAAAACTTGGCATCGGCATTATATAAATTATAGATGTTAATGAAGAAAAAAGAGGAAAGTTGTATTAAATATAGTTTAGCAGCACATAAATGTAATAGTTTCTCTGAAGAGTGTGTAATTCTCACATTATTTTCTTTTCAGTCAAACTGTTATTTATCTATTCCGTGGTTTACGTTCTAAGAGTTGCACTCAGTGGATTGGTGCTCGGATATTTTTCTGCATAGTTAGAATGTTGTGCATTTACTGGTGTTATTCTGATGTTTTTGTCCTGTAATCCCAAAGAAGATTGTGTTCATTGTGTGAATTCACCTTGCATTGAACTAATGTAGGGCCCTATGAAATCCATTTTATTTATTTTTTCCAAATTCCGTGTTTTCTTCATATTTTAAAAAAAAAATCAATCATTTTTTTTCAGAAAATAACAGTTTTTAACTCCTGTGAGGAAACATAACGATTTTATGATTCTGTCTGCAATTCCGTTAACGTGGAAATTTACTAATGACCGTACTTTAGGCCCGAAAATATTTTAGACCTGTATAGGAGACATTTATTTCATTGGTAATGTTATATACAGATCTGAACTTTCTGTTCATCAATCAACAGTTGTGTAGTGCGAATCATGGCAATTCTTTCTTTTTGGCACAAGCATCTAACTTGACCTGCTTCCCAGACAGTGTCCCTCCTTTTTTGATTCTTAAAATGTTCTGCTCTATTTGATTGAGTTTAAATCCCTCCTCAGCAGGCCTCTGCTATAAATGCTATGTTTTATCTCTATGCAGAGGATTAAGCAAATCATTACCAGTTCTGAACCAGCTGTACTTTGTGCATGTTTGCATGTATTCATGTACATGTATTGTTGTTGCTTTAGTGGAAATTATCATAAAGAATTTATGAAGTGCTGTATGTTCATTCTTATTGGACTGTGGAGTTAAACTAAAGACAGTTTGTAGTGTACAGGCGAGAAAATAATTAACCGTCAGACTGGCTTGAGTGTTAAACTAACAGGAATTACTATTTCAAACAAGATGAAAGTAGTGTCAAGGACTATTGTTAACACTACTGAGGAGAAATGTGTCTCAAGAAGGAAAGCTGAACCAGATAAGGATGATACGGAATAACAAATGTGGCAGATTTAAGACAGCATAAATTACCATAACTTGGTGCAACAATCTGACAAGTACACTACATGGAACCATTTCTATTCACAGGGAACAGGTGACAAGACCCACTTGTGTTGTGGGTCACTTCTGGATACTGGGGTTGCATAAGTAATAGCATGCAGGGTAATGCAGGCCTGGGCAATTCGGCATCAATCAGTGACAGCCCATAGTCAATTACAGAATCTTGACTTTACAATTTACATTGACTTTAATATTTTTTCCTGCTTAAAGCTGCTCAGGATTAGATTCGGTTAGATTCAGATCTTTTCATGTATGCTTAAAATAAACATCTGCCTTCTTTTGCCACAATTTTCAGTCCATGAAAATAACAGAAATGTGTTGGGAAGTCACTTTGGCAGAGGCATTTGAGGTGAACACAAGGCATTGTGGTAAGAATGAAGTAAAAACACTTCTATGCATCCGTCTACGGGACTCCACATCCCACTGTGCAATGTGCGAAACCTCTCCGACATTTTCAAGAACAGTGTGTTTTTATTTTTATTTATTTTTTGGAGCAAATGGTTGTTTTGTGGAAAAGAATAAAGACCTACACTCTGTCTGGATGGCCATTGTAAATGATGCTGTACTGGGCTTACAGAAATATTTTAGTTATTGCTATGTTGGACTGAAGAACAATATTCTTCCCACATCACAGATTTATCATGAAACTGATAAACTGACTTTGCAGTGGCTGTCATAAATGTCTGCCTTTTATCACTGAGAGGAAAAAGCAGTGAAATGCCAGGAGTTTGGCCTACGACACCTTCACCTCACATATACTAAGTGTCTGCTTCAATGGTCCCTTAAGGTTTGCTCCTGCTGCAATTTTATTGCCTTGACGACTGCTTGTAATTTTTACACTGTAGTGGGAGAAGAAAAACAAGCACTCTCAGCTATGAGCTGCACCACCGCTGATGTTCTCACTTTGCTGTAAATGTCAAAAAATGAGTGAAGGAGAGCAGCGACTAGTCATTAGAGAAGGTTTTTCTGTGCCACTTCCTGAGACATGTTAGATTCACATTTGAATGAATAAACATGTCAGAATTGTGTGCTTAGTCCAAACTCATCAGATTTGTCACGACTCACATGCTTGATCTATTATACGTTTTACCGCAGTATGGCATTCAGAAAATAATCATATGCTACATTCAACCCACCTGAAAGGCTGAAGCTTACAATCCAAGTACACTTTTGATGATCTGCAGCTTCTGCAGCAAGAACGCTCTGCATTAATAGACAGGCAAGTGCACTGGGGAAGGTGAGAGTTAGTGGTGGTGAAGCAACTCGACTGTTTGCTCAGACAGTTGGTGTAAAACTGTCAGCACGATCAAATGAGCTGTCAAAGGTGCCAAGCAGTTTGGTAAAGGTACATGAGATTTACTGACAGTTTGTTATGCTGGCCATGATGTACATTGGCAATTTGTGCTGAAGTCTGTCTGTAAAGGTGCCTAATTTAATTCTTTAATATGCAACAGTTAGTTTCGACCAATTAATTTGATTGGAAAAGAGACATTCCATGAGTGCTGATGTAGAGTAACAACAGCACTGGGACAATTTACAGACAATATCACACCGATGTACAGGCCTTCTAATAACCATTCAGTTAGGGAGACACAGCTGTTGCCAGGCAACACATAAACATTTCCTACCAGTTTTGGACCTATTTGTTTTGGCGAAGCATAATAAATGATTAAATAAACAAATCCTAATCTCTTGTCACTTAATATTTTTGACTAATAAAATGCGGTTGTAGAACTGTTGTATAAAAGCAATATCAAAGTCTAGGTCGTGCTGTTGGTCTGAATATCGGCACTGGTGTGATTATCTACAACCGAATCGTGTGGTATTGCTTAAATATATGATCTTTTAAAGGGGCAGTATTATGAAAAAATCACTTTATATTGGTTTTGCTACAGTGATATACATCCCTTTAGCCTCATTCCCTCCCTTGTTATTCCACATTTTATAAAAGGTCAGCTCCAAACGGGCGAGTTGGATTTAGGGTGATTTCACATGATCGAAACTCCTCCTGACAATCCTGGCTCCTCCTACCATATAAGATTGCCAGCTCCTCCCTCCTCTACCTCACAGGTAATACAAACACTGTGGTTTAATATAGGACATACATTGTACTTTATTGTCATATGTAAAGCTACATGCACGAAAGGTGTTCCCTGCATTCAACCCCTCCCTGAGAAGCAGTAGGCAGCTACGGAGTAGCGCCCTGGGAGCAGTTACAATCAGTTTCGTTTTTAGTACCCGTTATATTGCCTTGTATCACCTTTGAGATGATCTGACGTGTTTGTGACCCAATGCGACGCAGCAATAGGACAAAACAGTGGACTATCATCTTTCCTGTAATCAGTAGAAGAGAGGATGACAAGAAAGCGATGTAGCAGCAGCTAACTAACTCCGCTGCAGCTGATATGATAAACACATCGTGGAGCAGCTTTTGTCAGACTCACAATCACAATAACAGCCTAAATAGCCATGTGTTTTACTGTAATGTGCAATTTTTTGGCTGAAAACAATAAGTGTGTGCATAGCAAAAGAAAATGACTATGATCAGCTGTTGTATGGAGTCTGCATCTACAGACACGCCCACTCATACATATGCATTAAGTCTCCAAAACAGCCCATTTTTAGAAGCGTCATTAAACTGACTTTCAGAGGGCTAAAACTCTGGAAAACAGGCGAGTTTGGGAAAATAAACCTCATACTATGTTTTTGGGGTTCTTAGAACAAATAGAGAAGCGTGAAAAATAGCATCATACTGGACCTTTAAACATTTTAAAGGATGTTTTTTTCTATAACAAGAGCTCTCAAACTTTTTACAGAGGAGAACATTTTTCAAGTACCCCTTCCTAATCCTCACGTCAACTTAAGACAATTTACTGCTATTCGTAGGAATTTAGGAATAATTCATGCTTTGAACTCTTCAATTTGAATATTTAAGATCTTTCCAGTAGAAATTAATTTAAAGAGTACCTGTACTACTCTTGTATATAACATAAAATGTGTTTCATGTATTCATAATAAACAAAAAATGTCAAGTATGTTTGTTTTAATGATGCATTGCTCCCCATATGTAGTTCTAAACTTTTGTAATGGTACAACATAATTCATAGTTTTTTAAAAATTGTTTTACTGATCCCTGGGGGTCCTCGGAAGCCAGTTTAAGAACAGCTGTTCCACAGCAGCATGGCTTGGTATAGGTTTTTTCCCAAATGATAAAGGTTCATCATTTGTTTCTTAATTCACCTAATTATACACAGATATGACTACAGTGTGTGTAGGTTTTTTCATTTGATCTGAAAGATTCATGCAACTATATAAAAATGTAAACAAGCTTCTACATGTAATTTTCATTCGTTAGAAGCAGGTCACTGCAAGCATGTAATTTGAAAAGCTTTTGCGTTCCAGTGTCTTACACCCAATTCTGTTGAGCATGAAACACTTTTTTCACCCTCTGACAGGATTGTTTTCCACCTCCTGTCGATGCTCATCCTTGGCTTTAATAAAACACATGTTGGGTTTTTTTCTCTTGTAGAATCCAAAAAGCATCACCACCAGAGGAATTATATCTATTCAAAACACCCTGCTCACAGCCAGTGGATTACACTAAAAGCCTTTTGCCAAAAAAATAAATCTCTGCGTATTACTGAACCACAAAATAAAATAAAAACCTCTGCCAAGCTGGGTCTTGCATGTTTAAATCACCAACATGTTGCTAAGTAAAATAAGACACACTTGATTCACACCGCAACTATTAACGGCGTGCTATTACTTGTGCTTCAGTTAGTATTTGTGCATAATTTGTAAGGAATAAACAAATGATTTTCAGAGCCTTTGACAAATCAAACTGAGCTGAGAATAAGGTTTTAAAGGGGTTGAAAATTTCCCATAAATGTCCACAGAAACCTAAGATCAGCAATTTTAGGAATATTCAAAAATACAAACTTCATTTGAATTATTCATTGGAATTAACCAGAAATTGGAAGTTTCTTTTAAATAACTGATGCTGATATTTTAGCAGTGGCGGCTGCTGGTCTTTCATGCAGGGGAAGCTCATTTTCTGCCTACTTCAGAAAATGTATCTGTTTATTTAAATGTGAATTCTAGTAGAATTCACATTTTGTTAACAACTATTTGTAGATTATCTCACACACGTGCGCGCGCACACGCACGCACGCGCACAGGAGTGTGAGTGTTTGGTCAAAAGTCTCACAACACAAGCAGTAACAGTCTCCACAAACACCAAAAACAGACACTAGGTTTGTCAGAAGTTGATTCGCTATGAGAGGATCAGCAAAGTCTCCGTGTCAACACAGAGCAACGGACTGAAATATTTGAAAAACCCGCCTGTGTGCTTACAACGTCATACTCTCTGATTGGCTCATTTCGCTGTCAATCAAAATTGAATTAGCCTGAGACAGATCATCCAATCATCATCCATTATTCCAGCGTCCGGAACAGACAGATCCAGCCCACTGCTCCATAGACCTCCTGTGAATCCCGGCGTCCGATGGGCGGGACTAACTGCGTCATAACCGAGCATTTATCCAATGAGCGTCTAGTTTGACTGCAATGGATCAACCACTAAATCCTCTCCCATTGAAGTCAATTGAAGCTGAACTTCACCACTGTTTATTAACACTGTGACGCTGCGGTAATGAATGAAGAACGTCACGCTGTCACTGTCAGTTTCCTGTTATAAGAAGCTGATTCTGAACTAAACATACATGTGTTCTGTCATATATTTAGTCAATGAAATGTACACACAACACTACATATTTGACCACTGATTTTAGGGGAAGCTGAGGTTCCCTTGTAGTCTTAAAGCATCCGCCACTGTATTTGAGATAATGCTAGAATATATTTCCCCAACTATATTTAACATCCCTGCTAGGAGCCAATCTTCAATATTAAACATTTCCTATTAATTCCCATTCATTATTATGGAAAGTTCTCGGAATTTTGCAACCATAGTTTTTTAAATTGTATTATTTTGAATAGATGCTAATATCTGTTTGGTTTGGATAGAATTACACTTAATGTTTGGTTAATTTCAATAAATATTTCCCATAAATAGTTTCTCTTTTTGATTATTCCCAATTGTCTTAAGCTTAAGTATCATTTGAAATTTACAGTACATTTTTGGCCCCTTTGCAACCCTAACTGAATGGGGAAAAAAATCTTGATTATGAGACATTGAAGCTTCTGTGGCATTAACTCACTAAATGCTGTTAATGGGTAAAAATTGTGACATTGCCATTATACTACTGTTCTACTTTTCCAATCACTTCAACAAGTGTTTGTTTTCACACCAAAGCTTTTCAAACCATCACTGATTAGCACTTACTAGAAAATTATCTCTGCTTGCACCATTTAAATGTTCACCTTTTAAAGCACTTTCAAAGTCATCTTGGCCTCTCAGTAAGACGCACCCAAGGCATTAACTTGGTTCAAGAGGCCACTTGGAAAATAATTAGACTTGCAGCAGCAGATTACAATTGTCCAATTAATGCACAATAATTGAGCTGACCTTCAGCGGTGGCGGGTTGAAGCTGTGCTGGTGAAACTTGTGGAGTAATGGATTTCCCCTCTCGGTGATCGGGGGACACGGCTCTGTCTCCAATGTTTAGGTAGATTTGTTGAGCTGTAATTAGTGAGGAGAGGAGACCAAAGGATCTGTATTGATTTCTTGTTTACTTGCTGAAAATGTCAGCGAGATGTGGGGGGGTGTGAGGGCATGAAAAACAGGATTTTGAGGCGGATAATTCCGGTATCATTCTTGCTGTGCGTTGCAAACTGAAATCCCCTGAGGAATTACTATGAAACAAAACAAGCATGTAATTACAAATCTGACATGGTCATTGTTAAACGCATAAGTGTTCCTTCATAATGTGGTAAAATTAATTAAATGACAAACTTTAGTCTTTAGTATTTCAATGTTGTGCGTGGGTAACAGTGTTTTCCATAGGTTTAGGTTTATTTGTGTTGAGTTAATGTTTATGCACATGTTCAGTGTTCAGCTACATTTACCTAGACACAAGTTCATATAACATGAGTTTGAGCTGTTTAAAGTTCTAGATTTGTTTGCCCACATATTGTACTGAGAAGTCTTTATGTTAACTAAGGATGCACCCAAATGGAAATTCTTGTCGGAAAACAAAAATGAGAAAACCAAGGCTAAAAGAAGGAAATAATTGATTATGCCACTTATTAGTACCTTTGTATTTATGGTTCTGAATATTACTAACCTCACTAAAATTAAAGCATTACAATTGCATAAATGAATATTAATGCTTTAAAAATAAATCAATTAAAAAATACATATTTAGTAGTGACATTCCAACAATGCTCAATATGATATAAAATACTCAATATGTTTAACTTGACCCATTCATGAATACATTAAAAAGTAATGTACAGGCCTATAACTGAGTGGGCTGCTGAAAGAGTCAAATTAAATCAGTTGTAATGAAGTGTAGAGGATCTCCTGTGATATGTGCGCTGACAGACAAGCTGAATTTATGCTGCTGATGAACAGTCAGGATTTTTTGGAGCCAGAGGTCTTTCACTTAAGAGTACTTTTTATTGTTTTTGCTCCATCTTAACCTACAACCTACACAGACACGTTGGTCAGTTTCCAGACACGTGCACGCTGACTGCTAAACATCATTTTTCTGCTGCATTGTTTGGGTGGGAAAAGTGTTTTGCTCAAAAACCGAAAATGCCGTTTTAAGCCTAGTCTCCTGCTTCTGCAACGTCTTCTTCTCTGGTGAACCAAGTGTCTTAAGAAGTGTGTCTTCTTTGGTTTTAATGGTGGGGGTGATGCATACCGCCACCAAATGTACAGGAGTTAATGCTACATACACAGACAAACAGCGGCAAAATCTATTTGTGGTGGGCTGCTACAAGTGAATGTGTGGGAAAACACTGGGCGAAATGATAGAAATGTTACAAATCATTATCACACTGCTAAATCACAATACTTTTGTGTTTTTCAGGCCCGTTGTGACCATGCGCTGCCTTGCTGCACGGGTGAACTATAAGACTCTCATTGTTATTTGTGCCCTTTTCACACTAATCACCGTATTGCTGTGGAACCGCTGCTCTAGCGACACCTCCATCCGCTTCCTGCCACGAGCTGCCTTTGTGGCTCCAAGTCCCAAAATCGGGGATTCCAGCATAAGTAGCCAACAGCATCCTCCACAGCCCCCAGAGCCCCCACCTGTTGTTGGGCTCACCGGTGGAATCAGGAATGAAGAGATCGACTGCCTGATAAATGATGAGTCTACGATCAAAGGGCGACGTGAGGGCACTGAGATCTTCATGCCTTTCTCGTGGATGGAGAAGTACTTTGAGGTGTACGGGAAGACGGTGCAGTACGACGGCTATGACCGCTTTGAGTTCCAGCACAGCTACTCGAAGGTCTACACCCAGAGGGAGCCCTACCACCCCGATGGAGTCTTCATGTCCTTCGAGGGATACAACGTGGAGGTCCGTGACCGAGTCAAATGCATCAGCGGAGTGGAAGGTAAGGAGCTTATACCGATGTGTGAGGAGAACAACCGACTGCAGATTAGAAATTCCACAGAGATCTGTTTGAAGCTCAACACTCAGGAAACTGAGACACTCTGAGTTGTGACAAATTTTTTAGACCTCATACCAGGGTTAGACAATTACATTTTTCAATTATCCATTTTGAATTACAACTCAATTACAATTACAGTGACCAATAATGTTTCCAATTACAATTAAATTACAATTATTTTTTATCCTTAGTCAATTACAACTACATTCTCAATTACTAAAGTTCAATTACAATTACTGAGACTGAAATAAATGAAACCTAACCTTCCTTTTATCTTAGCTTTCTGTTAGCATCTCTTATTAAAAAAAATGGTCCTAAATCAGCTGTAAAATAAACTAAAAACAAATATCTGTCATCCAATTTTGTTCCTACCTATTGTTTACCCTGTTGAGCTTCCTAATCAATGAAAATAGCGGTTTTAATATTTAAAAACTTCACAGTAATACTTGTTTTTACTAATAATTAAGAATTTTTACAAGAGTCAAAATCCACATGAGAAATAGGAGTGTCCGCTTGTAGAACAAAATATGACATGTTCTACATTTTTGGGGTTTTTTGCGATTTTTCACCAATTGATACATTTTTTTTTAACTTAAAATATTTAGTTCAAGGTGTAATTTCAGATTAGCCGTTAGATTCAAACTTTTGGCGTCTGAAATAGTCTGTTGAATGTTTGTTGGCAAAATATACACACCCTGTTTTTTAATAGCTAACTTGTAGATTACTGTAAATGATGAGAAAAAGCAGAACTCAATAACATGCGAAATGGGGTTTAAAAAACCCATTAAATGCTGATAATGGCAGCAATAAAAGTCTAACAGTCCAGTTTCAAGCAAAACATATTTTTCATAACATCAGACACTGTTCCTGTATTCTGTATCAAGTCATTTGTAAATATTTGAAATAAGACAGGCAGTGCTTAGATTGTAAATTATCAGGACCCTTTACGGTGTTCTGGCAGTAACATAAGAGAGAGACAAAAATGTATTCAGTGACATTTTTAAAGGAGCTTTTTGCTAACTAAATGGGCCAATAATATGCCGATAAAGAAGCACGAACAATCGACCATTACGGAGTGCATCCTTCTGTCACTTTGAGCGACAGCTGTCAAATCTGCCATGTTTCAGCACCAAGGACAGTGTAAAATCACTGCTACTTTAGCCTCTCTCATCACAAAGGTCACTAAACTTTCAGAACACAAAAACCCACAAATACAAAATATTTACAAAATTTCACTAAGGACTTTCCTTAATGAATCAGCAGCACAGCAGAAAATTAAATTAAAATGTGTGCTTACCTTTTTACTTGTCCGAAACAGCAAAGGAAACAGGCATGGAGCCCTTTATATCCTTGAAGCTCTTTTACATATTTCACAGCCAAGGCCTGCCTTGTCTTTCATAAGCAAAGAGTAGCAGCTCATCTTGGCTTTAAACTGAGCCTCTTTCCAAACTTCCCCAGCCCCAATGTCCATACCAGAACTTTCACCATCATCTCCTTCTCTTCTCTCTCTGTCCCCAGTCCTTCTCATGTCCCCTGGATAGTTCTTCTCCCATGTCTATTGGAGGCAGGTGCTCCTGCCTTAGCATCTTTGCTACAGTTGCTGCTACTCGCTACGCCAACAGCTTTCTGTGCTGCTGCTCTTTTCCAGGATTTCCACAGAAACAGCCTTGGACTTTTTTACGTCAGGCTGAGCTTTACAAGTTATTGGCTTAAAAAAGCTCTTTAAATCCAACTATCTTTTTTAGCCATTTTCTACCGTCTTCCAAGCTGAAACAGAGAAACAGTTTTTGCGTAAAATCGCAATTTTGGCATAGCGTGGGTTAGGGCTGCACGATTATAGCCAAAATGATAATCTTAATTATTTGCATCAATATACTAATATTTACTCTGTGGCTAACTATATAAATACTGTTACAGAGTGCAACTCCTTGAAACCAATTGCAGTGTATAAAGACAAGTTAAGAACATTAGGCTTAAGCCTACAGGTTTTGGGAAGTAAATACGGTAGCTTAATGAAGTTTTAATCATGTGTTCCCCGCCTGATGGTTGGCTGACTAAAGTAGTTGAGAAAATGCCTGATTAGATTAGATGTGCAGCAGAGCCCAGATTTGAAATGTAATAATTGCAGATGATTAGGTTAATTTATCGTGGAGGCCAAAATCGTAATCACAATAAGAATTTGACTTTTCCTTCTCTTCTTCACTCGCACTTTTACACTTTTTACAATAATTTTTGTGTTCAATTAGATTTCCATTGATTTCAACTCAAAAATACATCAAAATTCAATGAAAAAAATTAAAAGCAAATTAGGTGCTGGACCCAATCAAATAAGTGCCAGAACTGAAGATACGAACTACAAAGTATTGGCATCAAGAATAAGGTGGACATTTGTTTTGTAACTGACTGTTTTGTACTTGGTAACAGTTTTTCACTGGACTATTCCTTTTTATCCAGGATCAAGGAGTATGAAGGTCAACTTGAAAACCAATAATTGTGTATTTCTGTAAAAGCAGAAACATTTATAACTGAATAAATGATGCAGTCTCACACTTTTTTTTTATACTGATAGTCCAAAACTCTACTTTTTCCACAGAAGAAATATTTAACTATTGTCAAATTATTTATAACCGACTTTTTGCTCCAAGTTGTATTTGGTTCTTTTCTTAGTGGAGTATTAAACTTCATACCGCCTGCCTGAAGAAGGTGCATTTTAAAGGAGAAAATAGGTCAGACGGGGACTCGTCACATCTCTCGGCTAAGCACTCTCATTTCCTGCTCATTGCATTTATATACAGTGAAGAAATATCCAAGGATATTCACTTTTTAACACCTCACATCTGCGAGCATGTGCGCCAATCTTCAACTTAGCATATTCTTAGAAGAAAATAGCAGTACATTAATTAGCTTGTGGCAGTCAGAGCTTCCACAAGGTCATGCAAGTTTTTGACTCCCAGTGGACCCTGGAGTCTGAGATAAGTTATTTAACCATCCAATATAAATTCAACATCTTAACAACTTTTAATCAGCTCTGTGTTTCAATTGGCTGTTAAAGAGCAACATTTGATAAAAATTAGCAGTTCATGTGTCATATTGTTGTAGTTTTATTTCTTTTATTACTTATAAACCTTGCATGTGTCTGTGTAAATACTTGTCATCTCTGCCGCAAGAACAAATGCAAACAAGAAAAAGATTTGAGCAACTATGGCATTAGCCAAAGCAGGTAATCTTCTCAAACATAATTATGAATCAAGATTTCTGTCTTTTTAACTTATTTGTTTTCCATCTACATATGATCACTTTTGTTATTGGGTTTTATTGCTCCTAGTTTATAATCTTAAGCTAATACGTAGGCACTAAGGATGTTAAACGGTTAACTGCGTACATGTCAGCATTCTAGCCACCTTTCAAAGCACTAGTTGTTTTCGGGTAACATGATAAAACTAACAATTACAATTCAACTTCCGATAGGTTATGGAAATCAAATCCTTGGGTATTAACCAATATACAGTATCGTCAGAAAGGGCTTGATCAAGTGATATTACTCAGAGGTGAGGGCGGTGAGAATGCGGGCACTAAACCTTTTAAGGGCAGTGGTGGAAATTAGGAAACTTTAGATTATTTTCTACTTTAGTTCTGCAAATCAAAACTGTACTCTTGGTGCCATTGTATTTCACATCATGTGCTAGACCATAATCAAAACATATATTCAGCAGCTCTTGAAATCCAGCGCTGCTCAGGGAAAAGCAAATCATCAGCACACATGAGGTGATTGATTATCCTGCTACCAAGCACACAACCAGTTCTTTGGATAGGGCTAAAAAAAAAAAAACGATCCAGAGATTCCATATAAATTAGACATCAAGGATCTTAACAAACATGTGGTTTTCTCTTAACTTTTTATGTTAGTTATTTAGATGCCAGAGGGTATGTTAAAAGTATTAATGTTGCGTATAAGAACACCCATCTCGCAGTAATGTGATGTCACGGTTGTGCTGCGTTAATTCCAGTTGACTTTGAGCCGACTGGTGCTCAGAGAGAGAGTTTCTCAGGTTTCAAGAGGATTTGACTCTCTGGTGGCCTGGAAATATGTGGAGTCTTAACAGTAAATTCCGCATAGATTACTTAGTGTTGTGCAACACATGAAACACTGTTGACTTTGACAGTCATTTGACTGGAGTTGTCAGGAGGGATGCCAGTAACGAGGCTGGATGGGAGATTGTCGAAGGAACGCAAGTGTGCGTGTCTAGGGATGTTGAGCAGTAAGTGTCTTTTGCTTGTTCGTTGTTTTATGAACACGTTCATTAACACTGTCTTATCAAAGCGGTCCCTGATGACCTTCACTTCCTCAGATTGCCGTCATTGCCATGTTATCAGTGAAGAATAGCATAAAAACGACGTTGCGTCTAATCAAGCAACAATATGATGTTTATGAAGATGTGTAAAGATAAATTGAACCAGCTGCTGAATAAATGTGTTGGCATACACAACTACAAAAGGGTGATGATTTATGAGATAGGTATCTGTTTAAAGATGTGTCACCATTTCAGCAAGTTTTCTTTATAAAAGGTACATGTATGAATAATGTTTTATGTATTTCCAATAAACACCTTAAAATGAAAATAACCAAACAATTTTATTTCTTAAAATACAACTAAAAGAGATCAGCCATTTACAACCGGAATTGACAGAAATTAAGAAGGGTTTTTGACATTTTTCAAATGAGATCATTACATCTGCCAATCAGAAGAGGTCATGCCTAATCTATAGGGTTGATGGGTTGCAGTAGGGTCTGTAGTCCAGACAGAAGATAATTTCAGGGATTATTTTTGTTTTATACATATTATGCAATTGCTAGTTTAAAAAAAGAAACGAAACAGTCTTTCGTCAAGAAAAAACAATGTACTCTTCAACTTGCTTGACCTGATTCAATGACACGTGTTTGGGTAACCGTTCACGTGTCAAATTTGACTTTTACAGAAGAAAATAAATCTGAATTTGCATGTTGTGTTTGGACAGGTTGTTTGAGCAGCTTATCTGTGCTGAAAGCTCTGCAGAGAGCAGTTAGACACCTTCCACTGCTGCCTGTCAGCATAGCTGCCAGTCTGCAGTAAAAGCAGCTGACTTCTGTCTGAACCATATCTTCACTCAATCCTCCATATACTCTAAAGTATATGAAGCTCTGACCACCGTTATATTACATTTATTAAAGCTGGCATCAAGGAGACATGAATGGCCTGATTCCTTTCCACAGTTGTTGAGCAGAACATCTTGATGATACTTCTGTGAGATGAGTGGATTAAGAGTTGAGCAAATATTATATCATTTGAGCACTGGTGTTGGCATAGTTGCAGTATTTTGTTTTGATTTTGAAAGTGCTCCATTTTACATTTTTGAATGTATTGTTTATATATTAGGTGATTTATTTATTCAAACCATGTATTACTTTTATTCCAAATTAAAGAAAGTAATTTTATGTTATAATGCAATATTAAAACATAATATTGTAAGGGAGGGGATGTCGGTAAAAAAAAATGTGTATATATATATTATTCCTATTTAACTGAAAATGTCATACCCAGAGTAGGAATGAATGTATGTATGTTCAGAGTTAAAGTCAAATAAAAGCTTGGTTATTTTTCCAAATGCTATTTTTTTTTTTCAATCATATTGTATCCCAAGCCCGTTTTCGCATATCATAGTGTGAACTCATTGGTGATGCATTGTCCCACCTTTATTATATTGATTAATATGTGGCCACTTTGTTTTTTTTCCAGTTTCTCTTATTAGAAAGTATCCACAGGAAGTCTAAAGAAATGGAAATTAAAGTCTAGCAAAAGGAGAATTCCCAGTAACATCATTGCTGTCATGCAGAAAATTAACACATTACACCATAGTTTTAATTTCTTTCTAAGGAGAGACATTTATTATGATTTTCATTTTCATTATATAAATACATTCTTCTCATAAATCTAGCCCTGACTTTCACATATATTCATTGGGAGAAATCTGTGGAATCTCTAGACTTCATCCTACTTCTCTCATCGGCCTCATCAATGACATTGACGAATGGCTGCCACACTGAGAGGAAATTTTTCATATATGAAGCCCTCTGCAATAAATCTTTGTCATTCCCATTGGCAGATTTCATATCGACAATAAAGCAGGACGATAAGAAAGCACTTTTCACATCATGAAAATGAGACATTTTTGTTCTTAGTTTTTGGGATATCGTTTAGGGTTTGGGAATGCCATGACTGATCCAGGAAACAAGTTTTTGTTCACAGGCCAAGGCAGCTTCAAAAACCTTGAAGGGTAACTGTTGATAAAGCAAGCTATATCAAAAGATTGTTTACAATACTTGCGATTCAGTTGGATAGCATTTGTCCTTGTCAAGCAGTTGCCAGTTCTAAGTAACTTATCGTCAGTTTTTCCTCCTTTACAGGCTGGTTGTGATGCATGGTTATTATTTTGTTTAACAATATTTGATGAAAAAATATTCAGTGTTCTGGAGTTACTGAGTCTGACGAAATAGGAGGCCACAGTTTTTTTCATGTTCTTTACAACAGTAATGCTGCGTCCACACCGGACACGGCGCAAAATGTTTGTGCGACAAGATTACATACAAAGTCAATGGGCAGATGCAGTAAGAGGCAAATTCTTGTTTTCAATGTCTTTTCACCCATTTTAGCATTAAGTAGAAAACAATTGTGGCAGTGTGTGACCACCCAGAGCTCTATTATAGGGCCAGTTTTTTTTTTTTTTTTATTGGGACCAGACCAGCAAGGATTTGGTGCAGCTCCTGAAGCAAATGGTGAAACTCACCAAGTTGGATGCGTCGCTGGTTAAACTGGTGAATTTAGGAACGCCGGCGTTGAGCGTTGTGACAGCTCTTCAGCTTCCACAGAAGGTAAAGAGCAGTGATTTTACTGGGGTCCTCCATATTGGATTGTGAAAAAGGGAGTCTGGTTGGTGCCTTTTTTTACTATCGCTTCAGACGCGCATATGAAGCGAATATAGGGAAAACGTTTTTCAATCCTGCGATAGCATTTGCGAAAATCCAAAGACTGTCAGTTTGCATTAAGAGGTACAGCAGGCATCAGCACCACTTTGGTTTAGCAGTCACATCTCTTGCAGCATTTTTCTTCTCGGAATCACTACAATTCAATAACTCACTATCCTTACAAGCATTGTTCTTCTCTGGTTCCAAAAGACAACTATTTATACCCATTTCATCACATATTACACATATTTTTTTACTCTTGAAAGCTGGACTCCCCCCAAATAATCTGATATCAAGGAGTCTACATCACATCCAGCTGAACAATGGCTGCTCTGCATTAGCTCTGAAAGGAATACAATTGTTCAGTTAAGTACTTTTAGAACTTGATGTACGAATGTGCCCATCTCTGGTTGATGTGATTAAGCATGACTACCACAGGTACCCTTTAAAATTACATAACTTTGTTTAGGATGCTTGCTCTTTGTTTTACCTTTATGGAGTATTTTGGTCTTAATTAAATGTCCTCAACTGTCTGCTGCATTAAGAACTTTTTCTAACAACTTTCTACACATACAAACTCTTTATATATTGGACTATATATCACAGTAACATCTGACCAAAATATTTTTTGACATTCTCAGTTCACATAATCTTTTCCTCTAATGTTTTTCCTGCTAATTAAACAAAACAAAAAAAACAACAACAAAAAAAGCATTTGTGAGTTTAGGGCTTTGCTCATTGGCCAATAGTGGTCATGAGATTCAAATTTTTGACCTTTCAGTTCCAAGGCTACTTCTTTAACCACTATTCCACCTCCACCCACTGTGTGCAGCTTTGCAGAGTCTGTAAAGCATTCCATAGTTGCAGGTCAGAGAACACGTTGCACTGTTCTCAGGAGCACACATCCCCTCCCTTTCGGAAGGTCTTTAGGAGAAGATGTCGGTTAATCACAGCAATTCTTCTGTCTGAGCTATTTCTGGCTGTGTGAATAAAAAAGGTGGCCTACAGCGCATTTAGCTGGGTATGAGCTTACATTTTTGGCACACTATAAAACCAAAAGACCATTAGGAAAGAGAAACCATTTCAAATACGACCACCAAAAACATGATTCAACCAGACTTAGAAGCCACTTTGCATTTTAAAACAACCTAATTGTAAAGTTTGAGTGAGAAGTAATTTTTATATTGTGTAAAGGAACAAATGGACAATCAGCGCTTTTACTAGTATGCATGTTTGATTAAACTGTTCTGATTCACCAATATGTGAAATTTATTAAAAAAAATCCTTTATTGATGCCAGAGTTTGGAAGGGTCACATTTGTCTTAAATGTGTAATGCAGGAATGTTTGCAACTTTAAACATTTGAGCAAGTTTTATATGGTCCAATTCCTGATGGTTAGACAACTGGTCCTTTCATCCATAAAACTGCAGCTGTAATGAGCTGCCCATGCTTTACGGTTATCATTCTTTGGCAAAAATGGTCCAGTTGAGTCATTGAAATCCGTTTGGCGGAAAAGCCATGCTGTGAGGTCCAATCAAACGAACGGCTTCAACAAAAGAAGTAGTTTTTTGCTGGTTATGATATAATGAGTCATGTTACTCAGTTCTCCACAGATTTTTGTGTGTTTTGAATGATCCATCAACAGGACTCCCACAATGCAATGCGCAAAACTTTTCCAACAATGTCAATACAAAAATTGTTTACAGTGAAGATCAAGACAAACTTTCGAGCATCAATTTCAACCTTTTGCACCTTGTTTAAGGCAAAGGATCTTTTGTGATTGATCTATGAGGCCTACATTAAGTTTTTATCTGGGTTTTTAAAAAAAGCCTTTAAAACATCTATCCGTTCATAATAAAACAAGTGTTTGTCTACTTTGTGGAGGGTATGTTTGATATCTTCAGTGCTTGTACAAGTTGATATATTTCATTGATTCCTTCTCTTTCCTCCGTCAGGTGTGCCACTGTCCACTCAGTGGGGCCCTCAGGGTTACTTCTACGCCATCCAGATCGCCCAGTATGGCTTAAGCCATTACAGCAAAAATCTGACCGAGCGCACTCCTCACGTGGAGGTCTACGACACGGCCGAGGAGAGGGACAGCCGGGCCAGCACCGCGGCCTGGACAATTCCAAAAGGTTGCACTCTAAGCCGCGTCTACGACAAGACGAGGGCTACGTCAGTGCGTCAGTTTAGTGCTGCAGGTATGTAACGATTCTGTACAGCCAAATGGCCTCAGGTCATCATGTGTTTGGTGTGTAACAGGGTTGGATGATGTACCCTCAGTGATTTGATATGTAGAATACTGCATATATTATATGTTTGTACATCTAGAAACACAGCCTCTGCTTTATGTAGATTTCTAAAATGCAAAGAGAGACATTAGAAGCTTGTGCTTGTCACAACAAAAAATACAGCCTAATTCAGACAATAAAACTACTCAAACAAGAGTTCAAACATCCACTTTTCCTGGTGTTGTCAGTTATGTGGATCACTTTAAGGGCTTGGAAGAAATTTTGATAACACTTTACTAGAAGTTTTATACATAAAGGCTAACATTACGCTGTCATTATTTTGAAACGATACGGTGCCCCACCACCCCTCTGGTTGATGATCGTGACGTCATTGCTGCTACTCAGCAGATTCAGCACACCCGTTACTCATAACTGATAGCGAGAGGAAAAAGACCACATAGAGTTTACTTAAAAGCCGAACAATGCACCTTGTTTGCTAACCTACGTGACTTGGAGCTAAGCACGTCAACAACAGCAGCAGCCAGTGTTGACCCCCCCGGACAAAGTGAGTCCCGCTCCCAGCGCTGTTAGTGTCGGCGGATATCATCACAGATGATTACAGCAGCCTTTCCTCTTCGGGTCAGTCTAGTAATTTAATGCCAGCTTATGGTAAGCTAGCAAACACCATTGCCATTCAACGTGAGACAACAACATAATATGAGCTATGTCTATACTTCAACTCAGTGTCCGCTGACTTTCTGTTTAATGTTAAGCTCATGATAAGTCGTGTTTGTAGACAAATTGTTGAACTTAAGCTTTAACACCAGATTTAAAAGGTGTTAAAGCTTCTTTGACTCTTTTGTAATGGCTCCCTATAGCTTTAAAAAAAACTATATTGAAATAGTTTCTACAAAGGCTATTAATGATTATTGACAAATAAAATCATGATAACAATAATAATCTCCAGTATTATATAGTTTAATACAATGTTATTTTATTTGATATTTAAATGTTTTTGTTTATTATTTCTATATGTTACTTGATTATTTAAGGTAATAAAAGGGTATGTATTTTGATAAAGTGTATGCGGTTTCAGTTTTTTAAAAGTACCGGTTTAAGCACCGGAACCGTTTAAAAAAAAATGCAGAGTAGGCACCGGTATTGGATAAAACCCAACCTATACCCAACCCTAGTCATTAGCATGAATAAGGGATCATGAAGACTTTCATTAAGTGTCGTTCATTGCCCTAACCCTTCCTAACCTCACTAGATCCCTCCACTTAACCCAAAAAATGCCAACATAGCTCCAAAGGTGTTGTAACTTGGTGAATGACACTTCATACCAGCCTAATGTCAGCCTGATGTATAAAACTTCAAGTAAAGTGTTACCAAAATGTCTATCCCCATTAAAAACAATCCAGTAGGTCCAAATGTATGGGGACCCCATTTTTATTTTATTTTTTTTAAATGTCAATAAAATGCGAAATCCAAATCTGAGTCAAATTTCAAAAAAATCAATCTATTAGGAACCGAGATATGAAGTTTGGAAATTCCGTCAATGGTGAAAGATTGGGATTTTTCTGTTTTCGAAACTGATCCAGAATCAGTATATCCAGTGATGTTTTCAATGTAGTGAGTCCCCGGGACCCACAGGTGGTGATTTGAGTGGGTCCATGGAAAATTCAATGGGTCCCCAATAAAAAAAAAAAACATTTCTTTCTATTTCTTATATTCTTCTATTTATTAAACTCTTTTAATGGTGGTATGATATGGCTATAATTAGCAGATATATTCATGTATGTTCAAAACGTATCTGAAATTAAACAAATACAATTTCAAATCTGAAAAGTTTATTGCACAACTGTCAAAGTGGCAGGTTATATTGCACTTTTGTAACAACATAAAAGAGCACCAAAATAAATTACTAAAATTCAAATGAAAACAAAATGATGTCTGTTGTACAAAAATAAATTATCAATAAAAGTGCTGATTTTAACACAAACAAAACATTCTCGTCATCATGACAGTCAAAAAATAAATTGTCACCAAAATAAGAGCAGAATCTTCTTGTCTGAAGATCAACTAAATCAAATGAACTGAGTCAATCACTATGAAACTTAAAGCACAAAAATTCAACTTAACTAACAGTGCAAAGTCTGTTGAGAAAAATAAAATGATGCAGATATGTTTGTGTTGTATTGTAAGCAGCTAGTTGTTGTTGTAGTGGTTAAACCAGTGATTCTCAACTGGTTGGTCGAAACCCAAAAGTGGGTCGTAGAAAACTGGCCAAAAAAAATACTCAATGTCTGTCATGTTGGTCTTATTTTGAAAGAAACTTCTTTTGACAGGCATGCTGTGAAAAGCATGTTGCACATCAAAATATATAGATTTATGTTAAAAAAGATTATATATGCGTGTTTTCAACAGCTATCTTTGAAAAAACTAAATTTGGTTGGTTGAATGCTAAAACAAAAAATGGGTCACGATTTGATGACCGAGGCAAAATGTGGGTCACAGGGTGAGACAGGTTGAGAACCCCTGGAATAAACTAGCATGTACACAATGGGATCATGTCTGCGCTGAGTTACAGCGTAAAGGGGTCCGCTGACGGCTAGGTATCTTTTGCTAGTTACTATGATTTTAAACATAAGTTGTTGTTCACAATGTGTCGTTTTTCATGGGAAAAAAAATGGATAGTGGATTTACTGCAGATTTATATGCGTCAGGGACGCACGACGTGGACCTAGCAACATCACTGTATATCGATCCAGATTTCCTCTGAAATGTAATGGAATTGTCCATGACTTGAAGAATCTTTTATGTAGTTTTATCTCAACACTCATTCAGAGTTTGTTTGAATTTAATGTTTTTACGAACAAATTATGTTGTGTGCTTTTAAATAAATATGAAATAACTAAATCCTGACATATTCAGTTTGGCTGTGAAATCAGGCTTAGTTCTGCTGACATGTATTGACCAGGTAAAGCTGTGTGGAAGGCATTGTTATTTTTAGAGGTAGAAGTCTGACTTCGAGCTGTCTTTATTGTTCTCTGATCACTGGTGGATTTTTCTGGGCCATGCACACCTTTTCACCCACTCTCACTCTTTGTGAAGCTTTTGTCTCCACTCAAATGTCCCCCCCACCCCACCCCCTCATAATTTCTCCACTCTCAAGTCTCAACCAATTTCATCAGCACCGATTTCTTTCCTTTTCACGGCTCCACAACTCGTTCACTCGTCTCTTTCTCTTCTTTTCCGATTTCCCTCTCGCCCCCCAGCTCAACTCAGTGTTCTGACGTGATTTCATCACCTGTCGTCACTGTCAGCCCCCCCTCCCCCGGAGCCTTTGTTCACCGACAACCATTACCTTCCACCCCAGACTGCTGTCAGTCATCCACGTCTGTTGACTCGCCTCCACCCACTTATAACCCCTCCCTCATGCTTCCTAAACATAGTGATTGCACTCGACTTGTTGTAAGAAGCCATTTTCTGCTCCTTAAAACTTTGCTCTTTTCTGCCATCACTTTCTCTTTTCTCTTTTCACCTCCCTCCGATTCCTCTTTCCCCTCTCGTCATTGTGTGTTGGCTCTTCTATCTTCCGTCCCTACTGTATCTAGGTCGCTGGTGCTGAACAATCCCTCAAAGCGTTTGACAAGAGGATCAATTGTGTGTCCCCTGATAATGACCCACCATCTTCCTTCTGCCTGAGCACCTTTCTGTTCTCTGTCCTCCCATGATCGATGGATAGTTCAGAAAGATGTTTGTAGAGACTGAGTCCCTGATGAGGCATGGACATGCAATTACAAAAAAAAACCTGGTTGGCTCCTCATTATTGTGTTAAAGCGTTTGATGGCTGTGCACTAGAGACCCAAAAGTTTGGTTGTTTTTTGTTCTGAGCTGGCATTGATGTGAGGCTGGCCAGGCTTTAGATAAGGAGAATCTTTATTGTTCTTAGTTGGCAAACTTGTAGGAAAACTTGGCTTGGCTGCAGATAAGTCGCAAAACAAGACAAAGGTCCCGTTTCCCTTAGGGCAGTTATTTTTAACCTTGGGGCCGGGACCCCATGTGCGGTCACCAGGAGTTTAAATGGGGTCGCCTGAAATGTCTAATAATTGCATTGAAAAATAATTACTGATTAAAAATACATTTTTGAAATCCAATTATTTTTTTTCGAATGAAAACACAATTTTAAACAACTGTATTATATTGATAAACATAAATCTGTGTTATTAATAATAGTAATATTAATAAAATGCAGTAAAGAAAATATCTGAGCTGGCAGAACTTGTCACTTATTCTGGCTACTCTGTATTTATATCAAAGATGAGAGAAAAATAGTCTTTAGGATTGCCAGAAATTCTGGATATCACTGCCTTAGGAGGAGGCACGTGTTTTGCACTGAATATTAAATACAAAATGAAAAAAAGAAATGTTACTGAATTTGTTATAGTTTTAGAAATTAAAGTGATGGGTAAAAAAAATAGGATGGGATATTTATCAATCAAAATGATGATGCAAAAAAGATGCGTGTACATGTGGAATTCCTGCACAAATAATGTCTTTACAGGTAAATGTTAGAGCACAAATGAAAAAATTCAAACACCTTTTCCTGTTTAACATTTAACACAGAATCTTAGTTGCATTTGTGGATGTTTGTACTCTGAGAGTAAAGATTGGCAGCGCAAACACAGCAGACGTGTCCCAATTGTGACAATGTATCTAATCGCAAAATGTCAATTTTCCAAGTTGTACGAATTTTTTGCATGTAATCGCTGTATTACGCCATTCCACCAGATGTGTGTGGGGATGTCCGATTTGTGCCGAATATTTGCTTGTGCGCAAATATTTTACTGTAACCACCCAAATTTTTAACGTTTTATTTGCTTGTTTTTTTTTGTTTTTGTTTTTTTTAAGGTTTATGTTGTATTAGCCACTGAGTTACTAAAATGATCAGGTGACTGAATTTATAATTTAGTCATTTTCAATAAAAGAATTTAATAATGAATTTATATGGTTTTTGAGATATTCCGGACCAGGGGTTCTCAATTGGTCTCACCCTGGGACCCACATTTTGCCACAGTCAATAAATTGTGACCCACTTATTTTTTTTTAGAATTCAACCAACCAAAATAGCTGTTGAAAACACACATATGATCTTTTTTTTAAACATAAATCTATATATTCCCCTGTGCAACATGCATTTGACAGCATGCCTCTAAAGGAAATGTTTCTTTCAAAATAAAGGACAAGTCCAACATCAGAGACATTAAGTATTTATTTATTTTTGACCAGCTGTCCGCGGCCCATCCAGTAGAGGTCAGTGACCTACTTTTGGGTCCCGACCCACCAGTTGAGAATTGCTTTAATCCAGACAATATTCTAATGATTAAATGATTAACTTGTCATTATTTGGAATCTGACTGAAATTAGTCGGTTTTATCAATTTGTAGCATAAATTTGGCAGGGATTAGGATTTTTGGAAGTTAAAGTATTGATAGTATTAATCATTCACTGACCTTAAAACTGTCCAAGTTGTGAAGTGTTTAGATGCAGTGTTTCGTCCTGTAATGCAGGAGTTTCAATTAGAAATCACATTGCATACATCATGTTTTTTTGTAGCTACTCGTGCAAAGCAGCGGCTGTTGGGTGCATATGTTTGCAAGTGTTTGTCTGGCGTGCTCGTCTCCCTCTCCAGCACCAGTGCGGTTCATCCTGACACATTTCCTGCAGCCTGTCGACTCTCTCTTCAGTCTTTTTGCTAAACAGCTCGAGAGCTGAGCCTTGCTGCAGAGGTGGAATCTCGTCTATATTCCCTGCCCATCCTTTATTGATGGCAGAGTAATCACAGGGCCAGAGTACAAATCCACTTACTCTCTGCATTGCCTTAAGTAATGGATTTATGAGTGCATTAAAGAGCCGTAGTCATCCAGAGGCCCCTGCCAGACTGTCTCTACCCTTCATTCTCCTCCTGATCGACTGTCTTTGTCTCTGTCGGCCTCATCTGCTGCTGCTGCTGCTTTCTTTGGTCCTGTCATGTGATATCTGTCTTCTGATTTTAATTGTCAGCTCACTATTGGCTCATTTTCACCCTGTGTTCTACGGCTGCCTTCAGGAACACTTCATGCAACTCATCGTTTCATTAAGCTTCTTTTTTCTAGTTTCAACAGTGTTTACTCCTTTTGTCATTTAAGCAAACTCAGTGGGTGCAAAGTTACTTTATTGACTTTGAACGCTAAATAAGTGATGAGTGGAAAGAACAGGGGGCACAGTACAGCCAAATATAATCCCAAACCTGTAAAATCATGGCATAATAACCTAAAAGTAGCAGTCTTTCCTTTGTTCAGATAACAATTCTGTTAAGTAAATGTTCTTTTTACAAATTACCTGAAGAACATCCTTAAAGAAAGAAAAAAAAAAAACAAACAGCATCATGGCTCAACATGTACACATTTAATGTTGAAATTAAATTGAACAGTTGATCCACAAACATCATAATTATCTGATCACATGTACATTTAGAGCTGAACAATAATATGATATATGTAGTTTAGGACTTTACCAGCTCGTCAGAATATAAGGAATACACGTTTGTATTTTTACACATCTCTGCTCCTGAAACTGATCTGACTTCCTCTCTTATTCCTGACAAGGTTAAAAATGCCAAAAATGCGGTATTAGCCACGTTTATAATCTGATTTAACTGTTCAATAGTTAGCCTTGAGTGCAGCTCCATTTTAGAAAGATAAAGATAAAATATTATTATTACAGTAGATAGAAACCATGCATGGAAATAAAAAATAATACTTTTGCTCTATCCGCACTACACACTGTTGTCTATTACTCTTTAAACATTACAATGAAATCAGGGTATTCGGAGATTGTTTTGGAGTTTTTAGTTAGCACAAAGGAAGGTTCACATGATTGTTTAGGACCACGCCTCGTGCCCAGAGTGGACAATGCAGTAATAGTCATAACTAGAAGCTGTCACCTGTTTTAACACAGATAGCGACATAGTGAGGGCCTCATAGACCAATAAATCCAAGACATTTCTTCCACAAAATGAAAGAATTTACTCACAAACAAATGTCAAAGGTGGAAATTTCCACTCACACGATTGTTTTTGACTCCATCACAAACAATCGGTTTCTTAACAAATGGTTATGTGAAGAAAAATGCTGCGTATTGCATTATGGGATTGGGAACGGCGTACAACAGACATGGGCAGTTGGTGGCCACAAGCCACCCTCGTTCTAGGCCCCCAAGGGGAACACAAAATGACTCTAAAAACACACACAATGATGAAAAAATGACAAAACACACAAAAATAACTAACAAATATATAAAACGACATAAAATACACTAAAGATGATTCCAAGAACTCAATCTGACAGTAACAATGTACAAAACATTAACAAAATGACTCTAAAACCACTCAAGATGAGTATATATAAAAGCAAAAAAAAAAAACTAAACTGAAGCCCTTTATTCTTTTGCGTATTAATCTTCAGACTGGTCATTATTCCAAATATTGACATGATTGGTTTCTCTCATTCAGATCAGACAATCACATTTTTGTGGCCCTAACTGTGATAAAATTTGCCCATCGCTGCCGTGGAAGAAAAGAATGCAAATAATGGTGCTAAAGTACTACTTATACTTAGCGTCATCATGGTAACATTTTTAATACGAGGTTAAACAGAGATGTTCAAAGCTACATTTCTAATATTCAAGAAGTGTTTTTACTTTGTTGTTGGTGTGATTTTTTTTTTTAGTTTATTTGCCAGACAAGGAAAACTGACGTTCGCTAAGTTCTTGTCACATCTTTCATTCTGTGAAAACACCAAACGCGTTAGGAAGTCATGTTTGGGTCACACTGACGTTGGTTTATGGTGCAGTCGTTAAAAATGTTGGGGATCGTTTCTGGCAAACTTTGTAAAAGTATTTATAATGGACTCTACACCAGCTTGGAATTTTACATTAGGATTGAAAGTAAAGTCAGTAAACTTGTCGTGCTAGTGCACCAAATTAATTGGCAGCGCATAAACAGCATATCAACTGAGTTTGTGTCTGTGTGAGATGTGGAGAAGCACATAAAATAAAAGCCTTCAGCTGCTGCAGTGCCTCAGCTCATCTTCCTCTTCCTGCTTCTCTACTTTGCTTTCTATAGTTTCTCTTCTTCCTTCTGTCCCCCTAATTAAGCACCGTGTGCAGTGACACATCTGTACAGAACTCCTCTGTGCGTACGTGCATGTGTGTGTGGGTTTTTTATATATCCTCACAAGGACTCAGGCACTTCACAGTGGTAAAAACAATGTCTTAGCCCTGCTGGTAAAAACAGAAGGCTGTTTATTCACATTTTCAGTTTTAGGAAGGAAAGATGTGGCTGTTTAATGAATTTCAGTTTCTGCAAGAAATCCTCCATCCAAGTCTCTTAAAACTAGTCTTTATACCTTTATAAAAAATTAAGTTTAAATGCTTGGTTTGAGGTCTTGCATGAAATGAACCAATCTTCTGGCCGCGCTCTTTGTTTTTGCTTGTGGATCATCTGGACTTTACTTTTCAACAAAGTAAACAGTTGAATACATCTAAACAAACTATATGCCAGATGTGACATGGAAGGGTTTCCGCTCTTTAACTTTTGCACATTGACTCTGTGGCTTGGATCTAAAATATCTTAACTGGTTTTATTTTTATTTAATTATTTTATTCTTTGTTTATGAAAGGTTCAAAGGAGATTTATCCATTAACAGTGATGTTTACACACATTAGAAAAGAACCACAGTAAAATAAGATGTCTCTGACATGACTAACCAAAAACACTTTTCTCTCAGTATACCCCTTTCCCTTGTTTTTTTATTTTATTTTTGAGTCTATTACATTAATAACTATTTACAACCATAACCAATGAGTGTGTACACATGTAATATACAAGGTTTTACTTTGTTTTATGCAAATAAAATGTTTTTTTAATTGTTTTTGTCTGAGACATATGTTGACATTCTAGAAAGACACAAAACCACAACAAAAAAAGATAAAAGATGAGGCTTGTCGTTAGGGCTGGGCGATATATCGAATATACTCGATATATCGCAGCTTGTAGTCTGTGCGGTGTTGAAAATGACCATACCGTTAAACTCGCGGACTTTTTTTTTTTTTTTTTTTGATTTTTTTTTTTTTTTTTTTTTTTTTTTTTTTTGAAATGTCATCTTAATGACAACATGCACAAAAGGGCACTATTTGTTTTAAAATATTGTAGTGGCATTATGTACAAAAAGTGCACTTTAATTTTGTGTTTTGAAATGCCATGTGAGTTGCATCCTGCACTAATGTCTTGTTTTGAAATGTCTCTGTGACAATTTTGCACAGAACGTGCACTTTCTGTTGACAATTTTATGTTTGAGCCACTCACTGTTTAATAAATACAGTTATGTCAACTTTGACTTAGTTGTGATATCCCCTTTTTTGCATGAAAGTTTAAAATTGGCATATATTAATGCAGTATGATCAAGAATGTTTTAATGTAGACATATAGAATCATCATACTGGTGTGATTTTGTGCATCAAAGTGTTAATTCAAGGGTAATGCAAGATATCGAGATATATATCGTGTATCGTGACATGGCCTAAAAATATCGCGGTATTTATAAAAGGCCATATCGCCCAGCCCTACTTGTCGTACTGTTATACTAGGGGAAAAAAACATTATTAAGAAGAGTAAGAGCAGCTGTCCTCTGATCATTTATAGGTTAAAGTGTGGTAATAATTAATGGTTTGAGACATTTTTCTGATCTCTGTGCAGACTGTTGGAAAAAGATGTTTCCGAGTTATAGCTTCAAAGTTGGTGAAAACTAGATCGATCCATACCAGGGGTATCCAACTCCGTTTAGTTAAGGGGCCAAATACAGACTGGTTTGATCTAAAGTGGGCTGCGGAATCTTGGTGAGGGGTAAAAAAAAGCTCTTTCAACATTATTTTTCCCTAGTTAGCACTTCCACATGTAAATGATAAATGCAGTGAGGCACTAGAAATATCCAAGCAATAAATGACAGATATCAGTCCCTACGTTTAAATTTTGTGTAATTTAAAATTGCAGGATTTTAGGGCAAAGTTGAGTTCCTTTGACAATATGTGACAGATGTGATAAAAGCTTTAAGGAAGATTGTCAGCCCTTACAAATATTGTGGAGTTTGATTGAATTTGTGGAATTTGGAAGGACGGAGCTATTTTCAACTAAAATACTGTTTTTGATCATTTACACAATCATTTGTTTTCTCTGTTTTTATTTTCTCCTGCAGGCCAAACTTGATACTCTAAAGGCCTGGATTTTGCCCTTAGGTCTTAAATTTGACACATGATCTATACAGTAGAGGGACAGAAGTCTTATCTATTTTAAATTTCTATGAAATTATGGATAATCCAGTACGTTTTGGTGCTGGTGGAGTTTCCATCTGCTCATCTTCTCCAGTACGACTGTGGTGTGAATGAAGTATTTCTAAAATAGCCCTTTGGGTGTCATAAATGGTGCAAATCTATTTATTAATGAATGAGCTTATTATGAGGTTTACAGCCCGTCACCTCCGTAGTAATACGACCATTGCGTTTTGCTCAGCCAACAGCATCGATCTGGAACAACTAAAAGGTTTGAGATGTAATTAAAATCATAAAAGCATCCTGCAAAAGTGTGACCATTCTTTTTTTAATCGAAACACAAATGTACCTGTAAACATAAGAGGCTGAAACACTCTTCATATCTGGTCATGCTCATTCTCTTACAGAGTCCTCTGAAGGTGTCTCCATTCAGCTCGGTAATTCCAAGGACTTCATCCTCAGCTTGGACGTCAAGTTCGTCTCAAACGGCAGCGTGTCCGTAATCCTCGAAACCACGGAGAAGGGCCCACCGTTTACCATTCATTACGTCACCAGCTCGCAGCTCATCGCCTTTAAAGATCGTGACATCACCTATGGGATCGGGCCTCGGACCGCCTGGAGCAGTCTAACTCGAGACCTGATGACCGACCTCAGGAAGGGTGTCGGGTTGTCCAACACCAAAGCTGTGAAGGCCACAAAGGTTAGTTTAAGTCATGCATTGAGCAAATGCATGATTAATAAATCTAGAACTTGATGAAAAGTGAAATCCCAAAACTTTATCATAAAAAAAAGTTTCTAGAATCTAAAAATTTAAACTTTTTTTACTAAAATTGTAGAACTCCAAGATGGAAACTGTATAAATTGTAGATACTTTTGCATGGTTGATCTTAATAAAACTTTTGTGTTTTTGTTTGGCGTTGAATCTGATGTGTGTTGTGTTGTGCAGATCATGCCCAGACGGGTGGTGCGTTTAGTTCTTCACGGGCGAGGCTTTGTCGACAACGTCACCATCTCAACTACTGCTCACACTGCTGCTTTTTTTGCTGCCAGCGATTGGCTGCTGCGTAACCAGGACGAACGAGGTGGGTGGCCCATCATGGTCACCCGGAAGCTGGGCGAAGGGTTCCGGCCCCTAGAGCCCGGCTGGTATTCCGCTATGGCTCAGGGCCAAGCCATGTCCACTCTGGTAAGAGCTTATCTGCTCACCAAGGACCAGGCCTATCTGAGCGCTGCGCTGAAGGCGGTGGGACCGTACAAGGTACCGTCAGCCCAGCACGGCGTCAAAGCCGTGTTCATGAACAAGTATGACTGGTACGAGGAGTATCCCACCACGCCCGGTTCCTTTGTCCTCAACGGCTTCATCTACTCCCTGCTGGGACTTTACGACCTCACAGAGACGGCCGGGGAAAAGCTGGGCAAGGAGGCAGGACAGCTGTTCAGCCGCGGCATGGAGTCACTGAAGGCCATGCTGCCGCTCTACGACACGGGGTCCGGGAGCATCTACGACCTGCGTCACTTCATGTTGGGCACGGCGCCAAACCTAGCCCGTTGGGACTATCACACGACGCACATTAACCAGCTGCAGCTGCTGGCCTCGATAGATAACTCGCACATCTTCAAGGACGTGGTCAAGCGCTGGAAAGGCTACTTAAAAGGGATTCGTGCTAAGCACAACTAGTCAGACTTACAGACGTAACAACTGACTGGACAGGAGGATCAATATACTGATCAGGTGTCGGAATGGACAGCAGATATTGACTTAGTGTGTTCGATCCAGCGTGAGCAATGAGTTTAACCAGCTGCAACGATGAAAACTCTCTGCTGCGCGACGTCAACTGTAGCTCTCCTCTCCTGTTGGATTCCCTTTGCTGGTCATTACATTCTTTTTTTCAGATTGTATGATTGCAGGATTGCGTGTGTAAGCCTGTGTGTGTGCTGATGATATGAGAAAAATATGAAACTCCTTCAATCACAGTTCTTTGTATTTTTATCAACATTTAAGCTGAGAGGTAGAGCATTCATTATGAGAATTGATGTGTACATATTGGAATATAGTGCGCAGGTATTTGAAGGAGAATGTTGCCAAAAAATGAACCGTATCCATTTTTTACATTCTTTTATTTATAAACTTTCAAAAGTTACATTTTTAGACACTTTTTAGTCTCATTTAATCGTTCAGGTTAATATTTCCAATTCTGGAAAATGGTTTTAAATACAGACCAATGCTCAGAGCGAAGTCTGTGTTTCTTTAGTAAACTCTCCTGTTTTAACTACCTTTCCCTTAAAGGAAGATTTAAAGCTGCAGTATGTAAGTTTTTTTTTTTTATTGACGTCATTTGGTCAAAAATCTATACTAACCTTTGGGCATATTGCAAGAGTACACTGGACCTCTGCTTTTTCTCTTGGCTCTGTATTTGAACTTTAGAAATCCAGGAGCATGATGCTTCTTTTCAGCCAATTAGAGATCTTTTTACAGAGTGCTCCATGAGCTGTTTTGGGGCATTACTATTGGCATGGTCGATTTCATACAAGTCTCACGATTCTACATACTGCAGCTTTTAGTGTCTAAACTGCAGCCCAGTTTGACCTCTGGGGATTGTTTTGCAGAAACGTTCTAATTCAGTGTGACTCGTGTTTGTCATAACACTGAAGATAATTCAAAGGACAGCTATGAAAAGCTACAACTACATTATGCTGTTTACAACATCCTCTTCGCGTCAGTTCTGCACCAAACTGATCATTGGTCCTTAAAAGATAATCAGGGCCTAAAAGATGTGCGTTATATGAGCACTAAGTTGATAATTATTATCGTCGAGTTGGGGAAGAATGACATAGAATAAAGTGTTGCTGTAAAAGTTAATGGCTACTAAAGGCTGAAAGGCCCCACAGTCCTTTGCTGCTATAATTCCTTCATCTTTCAAACCGATAAAAGCAGGATACGAGTGTGGAGCTTGTGTCTGCTTTGTGTTTAGTAGCATATACAGCCGCGTCTCAGAACTGTTTGTTTGTAGCAGTTCTTTAAAAACACAAGTCTAAAGCTTCAGAGTAAAGTGGCCGTCAGTGCCAGCAGCCTCCCGTGGCTCCTCTCAGCAGTTCCCACCACATGAAGTCCATTTTTTTAATCAGCGCACTGACCGCCGACCTCGGAGATAGAGGCTCACCAGGACACAAACAACTCACCCAGCTAATAGGCCGGAGAGCCGGGAAACGCTGCACAGCAGATCAGTCAGCGTCCACTGGTACTAAGCGGAGCCTTCAGCAGCTATCAGCCTTTCATCGATCTCTCTTACAAATCGTTAATGGGAGGATGGAGGTTCAGGTCCGTTCTTCCTCCGTAGGCGCCAATGTGGAATTCTCTCAGATTATCTCATAAAGCCGGCCTAAACTTTTTGACTCTGTTTCCAATTTTGAATTAAAGAGTTTTGCTGTTCATTTCCTATCGGCACAGCTCCAAGAAAAGTCTGAGAACTGTGGTTCAAACCTGTAATGACTTTCCGAGTGCATTTTTACTCCTCCTTAAAGCTTCATACTAATTCAACTAATGGAGCCACCCTTAATTTTCAAGGAATTAGTCATTTGTTTTATGTTTGTTTGCTGAAAATGCAATGAAGTATTCAGACTTTATTGTAGTTTTTCCATCTCACATTACAATTTTCAGTAACACTTCAAACTTTAAACTGAGGCTGACATTACTCATCACCGTTATTATGACACACCTGTATTAGCATGAATAAGGTGTAATGAAGGCTGTCATTAAGTGTCGTTCATTACCGTAACCCTTCGTTACCCAAACAGTTGGAGATTTAAGGTTCAACTGGAGCCACACAGGCCACAGAGGAAAAAGGTTTGTATTTATTTACTTTGACATGAGTTTGGTAAGAACTGGTTAGGTACTGATGATGAGTGCCGATGGTTAATGAAGTCATTCAAAGGACACAAAGCACACACCACCAAATAATTCCAGCTGCAGATGAATAGGAAGTCCCACCCACTCAGGGCTGTAATTATAGTGGAAGCAATGATTGGCCGAGCCAAGGAAGAAGGAAAAGCGCTGATTGCTGGTTGCTCTACCATGTGGAGCGGAGGGAAAATGAAGTCTTGTTTATAACACTAACTCTAACCCAACTAGATCTATCCATCTAACCCAAAAAAAAGCCAACATAGCTCCTAATGTGTCATAATTTAGTGAACGACACTTAATAACAGCCTTCATGACACCTTATTCCTGCTAATGTCAGCCTTATGTATAAAACTTCAAATTAAGTGTGACCTAATTTTCTCATTATTTTTTTCATGGTCTCCTTTTAAAAGTAAACCGTCTTTATTTAAATTTTAAATTTGTTTTGTTTTTTTTATTGTTATTGGGTACTTTTGAGGAATAGTTAGTTTGAAAGGAGCAGTCAGGATGTTTCAGAAATATACCAAAAGGTGTTGATTCAAGTATATTTTGAATTCATCTATTTTTGTGCAAACTTACTTTCATTTAGCATTTATTGGTCGTGTATTTTTGGAGACGTCAAAGAGAGACACTGCCTTTACAAGGAAACGTGTTTTCAAAGTGTGGATTAGATTGTAAAAATAAAATAAAAATAAGAAACAGCAAATGTAAATGTTGCAGATTGTAAAAGCGTTGGGTGCAACTAGAGATTAGCATTTAGCCAGCTAGTGTTTGAAAGAGGAATGGTTGATAGCTGGATGTTCTCTTTGATCATGTTTGTATTATCTGAAGAGGTTTGAGGAAAGTATTATTAGATAAAAGCACAATTGTGGTTTGTCGTCAGATTCTTTTGTTTTTTTCTTTTCTGGTCAGAACAATGTGCGACGCCTTCTATAAGATAAAGATAGCTGCTACTGTTGTTCACTGTGTGATATGTATCGGGTGTTTGGGGGGGTTGGCTTCTTTTCAAATATTTCATCAAATGGTTAAGACATTTCAACAAATGACCGCAAAGGCCAGATGTGATTTATGCAATAACATGTTTACTGAGGTTGGGACACCACGAGAGGGATTGTACAGAATTTGCAATCAAAGCACAATGTGCAGATATTACCATTTTTAGTCCAGGGAAAAGAGGTGTTTATATACAGAGTAAATCTTTGTGCTTTAAAGAAGTTGCTTTTTAAGGGTGTAGGAATAAAATCTTTTTTCTTACACGTTGGTCTGAGCATTTCCTTTGCACTATGATTATTTTATTTACCATCCTCATTACTGCTCTTCGCACTGCATACTTGTTAATTTTCTTTCAATGGCAACCTTATGTGATTTGTTTTATTTAGATCCCCATTAGCTATACTGCAAAAGCAGTAGTTATTCTACATCACACACTATACAGTGTATGCGTGACAGGTCCTAAACACAACAGATTAGATAGGATGTACAAACAACATTCACACAGAAAAGAAAATATAACCAAAATGAAACAAAGACCAAAGCAAACATGTTACATTACAAAGCTAATCGAAATACACACAACATAGAAAAAAGAAAATAACTGTATGTAAAATATATGCCATATACAGTATATGAAGATATACATAGTTTAATTAAATAATATTTCCTTAAAAATTGTATGGTATACATACTTGAAATTAAAAACAGTGGCAGGGAGTTCCATGCCACTGTTTTTTCCCTAAAACACTTAATTCTCTGCGTTTGATTGGAAGAACAAACGGGAAACACAAAATGTGGTTATTTTCTTTGTTGCTGCTGTATTGAAGAAATTTCCCCTTGGGGTTGATTGTTTGAAAAACGGTGGAGATGTAAGTCAGTAAATTGTATTTATAAAGTGCTTTTCACAGATAAAAATCACAAAGTGCTGTACAAACGTTTCAGTTACTTCCCGTCCAAAGAAACATGAAAACACAATCACATCTAACATGGGAGAACTGTGGGTCACCATGGGCATGGGAGGTGCCCCATATCTAGATTAAAAGTGGGAGAACAACAGAAGGAGAGGTGAACGGAAAAGGCACATTTTAACCCGACTTCCCTTTTGGAGTGGAAAGTATAAAACTAGGAATAAACCTCCTTGACGTACGTGCACCAAAATCAGAACACAGTCACAACAAAAACTAGAGAACATAGCACGTGGGTGTAGTTAGGGGTTTAGGGTGGAGAAAGGAAGGATTGCAGGTAGGAGAAAAGAGAGGATTGCCAGTTGCTGGGCGGCGCGCAGCCTCTGAAGGCGCTTCACATGCTCCCTTGTAGCTTGCGGGGAGAGGGGGACAGAGGGCCGATGGAGGCGTTGAAAAATAAACCCTTTGCTTTCCCTTTGATACAGTCAGATGATGTGTGATGACCATGGTAGATCTGGTTCAGAAAATCAAAGTCCAGGTGGAGATGGGGGAAGAGGAGGGGGACGGATCAGTCTGCACAACATCTTTGGTGAAATAGAAGGCAGTCAGCCTTGAGCGACTGGCATGTTGGGGAGGCCAATGATGATGCTATTTGCTTTTGATTCAGGCTACCACAATTTTGGTGGCCTTGAGTCTTTGGTCTCCCGCAATAAAATCCAATATTGTGGCCTCAAACTGCAAGCCGAGCACTCAGCCTCTCCAAGCTGGTATCAATCTCGAATAAATGCTCCAAAGTAGCCTCCTGCTTACTTTTGAGTTTGTTCATCGCATTAGTCTGAGTGTTAAGTTCTCTTCCCTATCTTTCAGAAAGGACAAGCAGCCTTCCCAAAACAGCTTCCAACGTAATACAGACTTTGCAATAGATCAGAAAGTGCCCTGAACTGTTTATCCTGAACATCCTCCCGGTGACGCCTGAGAAGAAAAACAATCCAGATCAATAATTTATCCCAATTAGGTTATTTTTGATCTGGTGGGAGCGCGGATACATGAGAAGGACGCTAACCCTAGCCACACGCGTGCAGCTTTCATTACCTCCTGGCATTAATACAATCCAGCCACAATTTGAACCTCACAGGCACTCATTTCACCCCACACATTACATTCCTTCTTTCTCCTTGACAGTAATGATATTATTGTTCCTTCTCACAGCGAATCTGCCTCCCCATCCTGTAATTAGCCCCACGTAAACCGATAAGCCCGCTCCCTCGGTGGCCTTTGTGTGGGCCTGCAAAGCGGATGTTTTTTAGGAAGGTTGTGTGTGATAAAATGACTGCCATTTTTTGATGTTCCGACATCTGGAGGCCACAAGCTTAATGGTGCCCATAAATTTCCCACTTGATGAAATTAACACACTGTTGAACTCTGCATTATCTGTGTTGTTTTGGGCGCTCAGTGTGAGACATGATGAAACAGAAACCATCTGCATACAGTCATTTCACAGTGCATGTTAATATACCTTCATAGCTTCTGGGTGTTATTGCATTTTTATGTGTTTGTATGCATTTCTTTGTGGTTACAACATCAAATGTATCTTTTCCCTGAAACCTCTGAGGTTGGAGCTTTGCTAATGAAGCCCGTTAGCCTGCTGTTTGGACCCAAACTGAGACACTTCAAAAGAGAAGAAGCTGTGAGAGGAAATTCAAGCAACATAAGTAAAAAAAAAAAAAAAAAAAAGAAAGAAAGAAATGAATGCCAAATATGGCAAGAAACAAAAAGTAGCTTTATTTTAGAAGACCAGTGGCAGAGCCTGAGAGTGGAACAATCTTTAACTAACGGCAGAATTCAATTAAAAAGTTCTCGAGGAAAAAGTTTTAGGTGCACTTATACCTGTAAATGTCAGGAAGAAGAAGAAGCTGTTGTTCTTTAAAGCAGACGTGCCAGATATGGCAAAATCTGCTATTTTAGCCTGTTAGCATGCCGTTAAATTCACCAGCCATAAACTGTTTCATTGAGTCAACGCTACTAATCAAATTAAGTTTTTTGTTTTTCAAGCCCAAAAAAAAAAAAATTTGCCTTAATCGTGTTTAAATTCTATTAATTTGTTGTGTACATATTCTACGTACAGAGCCCCAGACATGGATGGTCAAAAAAGAAGAAATTAAATGTTGGCTAAGAATTAGCCAGAGGTGTAAAGAGTACTGATATATCCTACTCAAGTAGAAGAACTGTTACTTGATTGAAATTGTACTCAAGTACAAGTAAGTCATACATAAAATATTCAAGTACAAATAAAAAGTAGCTCAAATAAATAGTACTCAAAGTTACTAGTTACTTTCACCTCCCACATTTATTTTTGGTAATAAATCTTGCCACGGTTCCCTTGCATACAGTAAACATCTCATGTATAAACTTAAAAAGGAAAAGACTAAATCTTGCACAATTGGAACTTAATTTATTTTCCACAAAGGCATCTGTATAAAATAAAAGGTTTGTCAGAATAAACAATTCTTTTTTGAATAAAATAACACCAATAACAGATGCTTTGTCATCATGGGTTACATAGTGCTTATAGAATCTTCTGGCGATGCTCTGAGAAAATAATCGGCGTTCATTGCTGTTTTTAGAGTGGTGCATTACGTTTAATCTGATTGGTCAACTATAATGCGATGTGTTTATTTGTTGTCAGGTCATTTATTTTTTTTGTAGTTTCACAAAGTCCGCCGATCATTCAAAAAAAAAAACCACACATTTAAAAATGTAATCATTAAAGGTAGGGTAGGCGATTTTCTCCAGATAAACTTTTTAAGTTTTTGGTTGAAATTTTCTTTATGTCCTGACAGAAATTAAGATCTTATGTGCTCTGTAAAAGGAACAAACACTCAAAGCGCGTCACCGGTGACAGACTTAAAACAGAGTTTTTAGTCACGTTTTTTAACATATGTAATGATAAAGTTTAGTGTTTACTTGCTGCTGAATGAGCCATGAGACGACAAAGTTTCTACGCAATACAAGCGATGAGCTGACGTCCGCTTCTGGAGCAGTGGTGCTCGTGCATGTGAGTGAGACGGAGCGCAGAGGGGAAGCTACATTCAAAATCATGCAAGCTTTCGAAAATCACCTACCCTGCCTTTAACGGTTGAGTGTAGAAATGTAACAAATTGTCCGGAATTAACTATAACGTGCAAACAACATAGTAAGGCGAGGCAAGGCAAATTTATTTGTATAGCGCATTTCATACACAAGGCAACTCAATCAGCTTTACATAATGAAAAAGTGCAACAGAAAACATTCAACAGCCTAAAATCAATAAGAACATTAAAATCGGCAGCAAAAAAAATATTTGAAATCATCAACAAACACATTACATCAACAACAGCATTACCAAAAAATCTCCCACTCAATCATACGCAGTAGCGAAAAAGAGTGCCTTTAACTTTAGTATTTAATAAATGTAATATTCCTCAAGAGGGGCTAAAGTTAAACGATGGACAGGGACAGTATGATTGTAGATAATAAAATTAAAAAAAATAAAAATAAAAGATATACTGAAAAGCCTGGTATGGCAAGCAACCATTATTACTGAAAGGCATGTCAACAGAATGTTAATAGCTGGTTGCTTTACCAGCGGAGGTTCAACTTTCATTCCCATGTAATGCGTATTTCGTGGCCACAAATTAGTGTTTTGTCTGCATGTCATGGCCTCTGTTTATTTTTTTGTCTATGTCAAGTCTGGGGCTCCGTATCTAAGGTTACACAAGATTCACAAAAAGATTCATATTACTTTTTTGTGCCACCCCTATGTGAGAAAAGCTCTCAGTCCAGGCCTCCTTGTAATGTTAATGTTTATCCATCTCTGACAGTGTGCTATGATAAAGGTGTTTTATTTACAAGGCTCATCTGTTTATTGCAACCTCAGCAACCTGTCAGAGGTAGAAGAGCATGGATACGTTCAAACCCACAGCCTTTTAAAGAAAGCAAATTACCTCTGGGGCTTTGTTTTGGAAGAGACTGGACCTGCATGGCCACTGGAAGATTATATCTGATAATATATTGTATCCATAGGCAGAGTTTGAGATTCTTGCTTGGGGAGACAAAAGAAAAAATAGACTTAAATATATAGACCGTCTCAAGATTTGCACCAACCACAATGTGTGTAACATATACAATAATGCAAAAATGATTAGTAACATAATTGATAATGTTGACTACAAGAATTTGCGTCGACGAGTCGTTTAATGTTGTAAATTCGTGATAAAATCAGGCTGATGGCCGCTTTCGCCTTCATTTTTGCTGCAGTACCATACATGAACTGCTGGGCGCAGTGTTGCTTCACCATTTACATTGTGAAGAAGAATTGCGCAACAGAAGAAGAACCAACCTAAAGTTTGAGACCATTTCACTGAAAACTTATACTATATACCTGAGGTAGACTTCCAATTTGAATGAACGCTGGTGCGAGTAGCTCGCCTCTGCAGTTTTTAATGTACTTATTTTAAATAATTTTGTAAGAAACCCCTAGCTTATGTTGTCTGTACTCATTTATATACACCTTAAAAAAAACAAAAAAAAACCAACTTGCTCATTACACACATTATACATTCCTCACTCACCACTGGAACGGTCCCTTCCTCACTAAAAACAGCTGCTGTCACACCGAAACACAAAAAACCCAGTTCAGATCCTAATAATCTCAATAACCTACAACCTATATCCAACCTGCCATTCCTCTGTAAATTACTCGAAAAAAACTGTTGCCTCACCGCTTCATACTCACCTCTCCTGCAATAACCTTTATGAACAGTTCCAGTCCGGTTTCTGCTCACTCCGTTGCACTGAAACCGCTCTACTCAAAATCACCAACGATCTCCTGGCTGCTGATTCTGGTCTCCTCTCCATCCTCATCCTACTTGATCTGAGTGTGGCCTTTGATACCGTTTCACACACCTTTACAGACTTCTCTCTATTGGCATCACACACACCGCCCTCAACTGGTTTAAATCTTACCTTTCAGGCCGCCCTCAGTATATCCAACTAAAATCATTTACATCTCAGTCACTACAGGTGTTCCCCAGGGTTCTGTCCTGGGACCCCTGCTTTTTATCATCTACTTACTCCCTCTCGGCCATATTTTTCGTCATTACCACATTGATTTTCATTGCTATGCGGATGACACCCAGCTCTACATCTCCACCAAGCCTAATGTCCCCCTCCCCCCCTCACTCACTGCCTCATTGAAATAAAACAATGGTTCACATCCAGCTTTTTGAAAATAAACAGTGATGAAACAGAATTTTTTTTATTGGTACAAAATCCACTTTAACCAAATCTGACACTTTCTCTATAACTATTGACAACTCCTTTATCTCTCCCTCTCAACAGGTTAAGAGTCTGGGTGTCATCCTCAACAGTACTCTATTATTCACTTCTCATATCAATAACAACACACGGTCTGCATACTTTCACCTCAGCAATATAAACCGCCTACGCTCATCTCTCACACCTCATACTGCTGCCATACTCGTTCACAGTCTGGTCACTTCCCTTCTGGATTATTGTAATTCCCTCCCGTTCGGTCTCCCCAACAAAACCCTTCATAAACTTCAACTCGTCCAAAACTCTACAGCCAGGATCATCACCAAGACCCCCGTTATTCACCATATCACACCTGTCCTCCAGCAACTCCACTGGTTACCCATACCACACATTGCATACATTACAAAATACTTCTACTCACTTTTAAGGCCATCCACAATCTGGCTCCCCCATACCTAATGTTTTAGTGTCAATATTAAGTTTTTCTGCAAAAAGCAGTGGCTGAAATAACTGAGTTTTTTAAAAAAAATATAATTTTAAAAGCTGTAACAAAAAATGTTTTAAATAACAACAAAGCACAACAACAGGTTACATGTATTCTGTTTTTTTATTTTATTTTGCAGAAATGCTGCACTTGAATTAACTTAACTGTAGCATAACCAACTCTAGCATCTGCATTGCTTCACCCCATGGAATTCAATTCAGAGACAGGGGCGGGTTTATGCTAATGAGAGCTCAATAGCGTAACGCAATCATGATTTCTGACCCGCCCATTAAATCCTGAACACAGACATTGGAAACACAGTTTTTGAAGCCTCAGGAATACATTTATGACCTGTTTAATGTGTTTAGAAGAATGTGTTAGAATTTGCTTTAAGAATTTATCTATAGCTGGAAACGTTGGGTATTTTAAAACTTACCTGAAGTCTTTTGATTCGGACACGATAAAACAATCCTTGGTCAGAGCCTACGTGAGTCAGTCAGACACGTGCATTGTGTAACATGACAGATTATTAATTAGACACTGCAAATAAAATAAAAAAAAGCAGAAATGTTTTGCTCATTTTGTAAAAATAAAAGATAGAAAACCAATATGTACTCGTATATCCATCATCGTGTTTGATTCTCTGGCTCATAAACAGCTGAGACTTTCACTGGAGCAGCTTTTATTTTATTCTGTTCCTGTTCAGGTAACAGCTGTATTCTGCTCATTTAGGAGCAGCTGAACTCAGATGGAGGAATAAAAGTAAACCATCAGGCGTCAGTGGTGGAGAACAATGAGATGATGGAAACACAGCAGGGACAAACAGGGAATTGATGGGTGTGTGTGGAGGAGGAAAAGCTGTGAAAGTTGTCATATTAACAGAGGAAGACAAAGAGCCTGGATGCTGGCAGTCATTCACTGTGTATCAGGAGGGCGTCTGCAACACATGCTCCTCATTTGAAGACACAAACTGCATCTCGTCAGATAAAACACAGGGGAGGCTTCGGCTCTTTGAGCAGCTGCAGCTGTACAGCCCTGCATTCCCAAATCTTCTTTTAGTAAATACAACAGAAGCACAACAGCCTCAGCTCTGCTGATCAGGAGCATTGTTACAACACAGTAATGTACCACGGGAATGTCTCAGATATTCATTTAATCAGTCTATTGTCATGTTATTATACAGTTATTACTATTCTATTTTTATTATCATCTCAGAAAAGAATCATCTTCAAAGTCCGTTTAAAGCAGAAATTAATTTATGTTATAAGTTTTTCACACCACAGAAACATCTCGTTGACCACTGAGCTGAATTTGAAAGATGAAAAAAATCGCTAAGCATATAAAATTATTCTCAAAATCATGGAAAAACAAGTAATTCTCTCTGCTCTGAGATGCTGGGGGCGTGTCAGTTAAAGGCGCTGGAACCGCGCCCACGCGCGGGAAGGGCACCGCCTCCTGACTGTGTCTATGGGAGAGAGCAGTATGAAAGCAGCTCCAGTGTCGCTAGTACTTCCAACGGCCAAACAAGATATCAGCGGAAAGGTCTGCTCCGCCTGAGTCCGAAAATGTGCATCCTTCCCTGGTAGAGTCAAAATTGCGTCCGCTAGAGGCAAAAAACTAATTTGTCACATGGTGATGCTGCTTTTAGTTGTTATTGCTGCAAAGAAGTGGAACAAACTGCCAGCAGAGCTGAAGTCAGCATCACATGTGAACATTTTTAAATCAAAGTTAAAGGCACTTTTTTTCTCTACTGCATATGATTGAGAAAGAGATTTTTTGTCATGTTGTTGATGTAATGATGATTTTACTGATGATTTTAATTGATTTTACTGATGATTTTAAATGTTCTTATTGATTTAAATGTTCTTATTGATTTTAAACAATTGAATGTTTTATCATGTAAAGCACATTGAGTTGCCTTGAGTATGAAATGCGCTATATAAATAAATTTGCCTTGCCTTGCCTTGCCTTGTATAAATGGGCTTATTTCATGGAAAATGTTGGCGACAGTGACACAGAAATAAAAAATCTGATGAAATTGTTTTGCTAATTTAAGAAGACAAATTTGATCAACATTGAAATGCATCACAAATAAAACTTTAAAAAATAAAAGATTTATTTTATTCACTTCCTCAGCCTTAAAATATTGGGGTTTTTTTAAACACCTGCTACTTATTCATACATGTTTAATTAAAACTCAATTATGATTACGATGACCATCATTTTTTCCTCAAACAACTAAAATTACAATCACTATTTTCCTCTGAAAGTCAATTACAATTACGTTCTCAATTACTACATTTCAATTACAATTAATCACAAATACTGAGCCTCAAAGAAATAACCCCATAAAATGTTTTTACGGTCTTACAAAATCAAATTTAAAAAAATGTGGTTTGCCTCTGAAAATTGGGTGTTTTTCAAATTTTTGTTATTTTTCATGCCTTTCTGCATTTTCACCCCAGTTTAAGTATGTTCTTCATATTTGAAGTAGTTTTTAGGGTGTTATGATAGCATCATCTCAGAAACAATAAATAAATAATAAAAATCCACTTTTTACGCCTTGACACTGACAGTTTTTTAGAATTTCCATGTTACTTACAATTACAAAGTCAATTGTCTGAACTCAATTACAACTTAATTATGATTACAACAGCAACAGATTTTTTTCCTAATACAATTACAATTATAATGACATAATTGTTAATTAATTATCAATTATAATTGACCCAAACCCTGGTCTGAGATGATGGAGGAATCATGACAAAATCACAGAATTTTTTTTAAAATACGTGTATTTTGCAAAATATATATTTATACCTGAAACTGTGATTGAGTCCATTTTTCTGCTATGGGGTTGGGGTATTTTGTCCTGTCACAGTGCTGGAGCTGATCCCATTTTAGGGGTGACTTCTATCCTGCGTCTCTCAGTGCTGCTCCTGGTGTGCAGTGGTATGTGGAGGGAAAAAAGGTTGACTTTGCATAAACTGATGCTAAGTGATGATATTATGGTAGTTTAGGGGTAACTTTAAAGCCAGATCAGACACGAAAACATTCAAATTCTTCCCAGTTTTTGTTTGAACGTGGTGTTCCACAGCGCTAATGCTAATGCTAACCCACGTTCATCACCATAAGAGACAACCAACTGTGGACTTTTGTCTCGGATTAGAAAATATTGTTGAATATCCAGGACAAACATGTCTGGTGGACAAATCTTTGTCCCGTGTTATTAAACTTGACTCATGCTAATATATGTTTTATCTGCAGCACAGACTCAGAGATTTAAACTTAATGAAATGTATAGACAGCAGCTTCATTTAGTTTGATCTGTGACCTAATAAATTCAATTTAATTGCCTTTCAAACACATAAGAAAGCCTTAAAAAAAAAGTCAATAAGAATGTATGGACAGTAGGGGTGAGTATTGGCAAGGATGTTGCAATACGATACGTATCACGATACTTGGATCACGATGTGATATTATCACAATATATTGCAATATTCTACCCAGTAAGTTAGTCGTGTTCCCACAATATTTCACGAGAGCGATGCAAATCTTGCAGACGACGTTGTCGTTATCAAGCTCGTTTTTTCTCCCTTTAAGTTGGAAGCCAAAGTACTTCCAAACGTCAGCTTTGTACTGTTGTTGTTTTGTTAGCCATGTTGTTTGGGTTTTGAGTCAGTCTGCTTCTGCCTCTGTGACTGCCTCTACTACAGAAATGATGCTGCGCCGCACAGCAAAGTGGCTCTACGGCGCCATCTAACGGTGTGGAGGTGCGGAAGTGGCACAATTTTCAAGGTTTTTATGGAACAGGAGCTAATCAACATTCCCAGTAGTTAGGCTGCTCCGCTGAGGAGTGAAAAATGTGATTCTTACAATAAGAAGAAAAATTCAATAGGGTAAAACTAACCTACTGATGAGTCTTAATATTGATTAAATATCAGAATATATATATATATATACAGTATATATATATATACAGTATATACAGTATATATATATATATATATAAAACAAAAAAGAGAAAAAAATAAATAAATAAATATATATATATATATATGCATACATATATATTTGAAATCGATTTAAAAAAATAAAATTCGACACCCCTAATGGACAGTAACAAGATACAATAAAAACGATCAATAGTTAGATCAATTTTATATCCACAAAGCTATTATTTTAACGTTGCAGATACTTTCAACTCTTCCAGTGTTTTAGAGGGATCTGGTTTGAGCTGGTGAGGATGTACTAACATATCTGACTGGAAGTGCATCACTGAGAAAGGATGAAAAACCCTGGAGGAAAAGGAGAGGAATGGAGGAGGGAGAGACAGGGAGAAGCAGGACAGATGGTTGAGATGCAGTTTCCTTTTATCCACCAGTCATTCCATTCATCTTGTCTGACTGATTAAAGTTAGGATACTTCATTCAAACTCTACTGCATCTTATTTATAGAAAGGCCTCTTTGCTAAAGTGTCATTGCACCTACAGTATGATGGTAATGTGAAGGATGAAAAACACCTTGATTATGTATTTGACAAAAAAGGACACTATAGATCAGTGTTTCTCAAATGGGGGTACACGTAACCCTAGGGATACGCCACGGCACTACGGGGGGTACTTGAGAGCGCGAGAGAGAGTGAAAAATTAACAATTAAAGTGTCAGTCAGGCGTGAGATGACCAGAAACTATAGAAATAAATCTATTCAGGAGCTACTAAATCAGTGTTTTTCAACCTTGGGGTCAGGACCAAATGTGGGGTCACCGAGAGTTTAAATGGGTTCGCTTGAAATTTCTGAAAAATTAAAATACATTTTTGAAATTTTTCAATTATTATTATTTTTTTAACTAAAACAACACACAATCCTAAACAACTGTATTTCTATACTTTCACTTTGTGAAATATAAATCTCGTTCAACTAAAACGTTTTTTGGCTCACCCGAAATTCTTGATATCAAAATGGGGTCACGAACCAAAAAAGGTTGTGAACCACTGCACTAAATACAGTTTCTTTCCACTTATTTACAAAATGTGACTTGTTCATTCCATCAATATGATCTATGGTTGTTTTAAAATGGTTTTCTAAGCAAAATGGATTCAGAAATAAGACAAAGGGGGTACAGCTAAAAAGGTTTGAGAACCACTGCTATAGATGACAACATGGACCATTAGTTATTAATAATCCTAATTCAGTAACATCAACATCAATTCATATTTACCAGTTTAGCTAAAATATAATGGGTCTATTTCTCCACCTGACTTTTCCCCTGACCTTAAACAGGGTATTGAAACGACTGTCCAAAAAGTGCCATTATATAAATAAATGAATTCAATTTAAAGCTGCTGGTGATTTTTTAACTGATCTCATCTACTACTGATGCTTGTTTAAGCCCCCAAACACACTGTCAAAGTGAAATTTCTGGTGTTTTCACTCATTAAAAGTTGTGTCAAAACAATTGCGGATGTTGCTATTGTGGCTTTCCACGGAAACAATCAAATACTGACAAAATTTTAACAAAAATTAATTTTCCGGTAGTGTGCATGCTCATTATCGATCTCAGTACGAGGTAAATGAAAATATGCTTTGAAGGCAGCACAACTCGCCTTTAAATCAGTGCCATGTCTTACAGAATTTACGTTAACAGAATCAATATATTCCATCAAAATATTCCTAAGACATTCAAAAATTAAATGAATCCCAGTATTTAGTCCAAAACACAAAAAACTGTTGTAAAAAAAATGAAAAAAGTAGCTCCGCCCTGATTTTTTCTTCCATTTTTAGCTCTGTGAGTGAAATCATTACATTTTTGTACTTGGAGGGGCTGAGTTAGTTGCTCTTTTGCAAAATTGTTTTATTATTTAAATAATTTTTACTTTCCTGAGTGGGCTGAATTTGATGCTCTAAAGGGCTGGATTTCTGGATAATCTACCAGTCGTAAATGTTCTCACTTCTTTGTGCATATTTGGTAAGTTATATCAGTAGTACCTGTGCAGGCTGCCACGTCACAAACACAACTTCTCACCAATAGAAGAACAGTGTTTAGAGGTCGTAAAAAAAGCCTGTGGGAACAACACTAATGTATGAAACTCAACCTTTGTCTTAGCGTCTGCTACTGACTCTCTATCCGACTCTATCGTCCCAATTATAAGCATTTATGTGAAATGCAAGCGACTTGAGAAAAATAATTTTATTCAATCCATTTGTTTGTGGCTTTAATTAAAGAGGCCTCGCTTAAAGCAACCACATTGTGGCACAAATTAGGCCTAATGGAAGAAGCTCTTAGTTGTGATATAATGTTACACAAACATTCAGGGATGGTTTTGAATTGTGGGTTTTGTCTTTACATTAGCAGTTGGAATTATAAAAAGATAAAAAAAAAAAAAAAGAGCAAGTGGCTTTTTCAGACGTGTGTGTCTCTGCAGAGCTTCACAGAAGAGGCTGAATAAGGTCAGTAGAAGTGAAGGGAGGTAACGTCACACACAAAAACAGTTTAAACTGCAAATCTGGCCTGAAAAGCTGTGAAACTCTGCTGTGAAAACACTGACACCCTGTGGTCACCTAAGGAAACACATGTTTGAGAATGTCCTTTTCAGGGGTGTCCAAGTTTAGTTCAGGGGCCAATTACGGAGCAGTTTGATTATTGTGCTTTAGTTTGCGCTTCTACGTATACATGAAATAAGTAGAAAACCAACAATATCCAAGCAATACGTGATGGATATCAATCCCAACAAGATCTTACCTTTAAATTTCCTAGATTGTGTGACCAATTTCTATTTAATTAAGGGAAATATTATGTGATAATATGAGGAAAGTTGACATTAAAAATGACTGCATTCATGTGATATAAGCACTGGGAAAACTATGAGCCCCTGAAAATATTGATGAGTTTCATTTATACAATGATATATGTTTTCTCTGTTATTTTTACTTTCTCCTGTGGGGCCAAATTGGATGCTCCAAAGGGTCGGATATTGGCCCCCGAGCCATGAGTTTGTCACAGGTGCTGTAGGTTCTAAAGAAAGAGGAAGTCAGGTGTTACTTATCAGATACACGGTTACAGTGATCAACCATTTTTCCCGATTACTTTTAAATTACAATTATTTTTTATCCTCAGAAAGTCACTTACAATTACTTTCACAATTACTAAAGTTCAGTTACAATTGATCACAATTACTGAGCCTAAAATAAATAACCTTATAAACATTAACCTTCCTCTTGTGTTCGCTTTCTGTTAGCATCTCTTATGATAACAGGGCCTAAATCAGCTGCAAAATACACTAAAAACAAATATCTACCATCTCATTTCTTCCCTATCTATTGGTTCCCTTTTAGGCTTCTTAATCAATTAAAATATAGGTTTTAATATTTTGTTATAGGCATCTGAGCCTTTTTTGTGTCAGTATACCCCTAGATTGATACTTTTTAAATGGTAAAATGTGGTATTAATTGCTAACTACATATGTATGGAACTGTACATAGAACTGTAACATGGTTCCCCAGTTTAGCGTTAAATAATAATTGACAATTTTTATAGAATTTTTCTGGCAATTACAATTACAAAGTCAATTATCGAAATTCAACTACAATTTAATTATGATTACAGCAGCAACAGATTTTTAAAATTACAATTACAATTATAGTCACAACATAATTGTAATTAATTATCAATTACGCAATTGTAATTGCCGAAAACCCTGGTTGATGGTCAATATGAAAATCTACAGAACGTTAACGATGCAGTGAAATTTGCACACGTTACTAAAAGAATTGTTTTATAACAGGGTCAATAGATTTTCAGATTTTCCTGTTATCCAGTTAAATGTGGATGATAAAAGTAAATGAACTTTCATTGTCGACTATGAAGGTTTTCTGAGGAGAAACAAGGATTTAATCCATCATCCATTACCTGCACCGAGTAAAGCCGACAGGAACGTCTGGAGAATTGAGATGATTCACCAGTGATTAGCACCAGTGCAGCTAACGGCTATAAGATTATAGAAGTTTCAGGTTTTGATGGAGGAAGCTGGATTAACAGGTTTTTGGAGAGATTAAAAGAAAACTGGCAAAGTGTAAAAAAAAAAAAAAAAAGGGAGCCGGTGAGGGCTGTCCTTACGCAGGGGCAAGACGGAGTACTGCCCCCTCAAATAAATGTCTTGCCCCCTCAAATCAAAGATTATGATTCCTCACTCCATGCTCAGATTTCACAAGAGACGCATCTATTACACTCTGTTCCTGCACGTTTTTACACGTGTATTAGCGAGCAAGCCTCCCAGAAGAAGGTCCTTTTAAAGGTGCAGTCCATAACTTTCAGATCCCTACTTTCCCCTGCTCTCTTGCCCTGCCTCCAAAGTAGCCCGACAGCAACATCACAGTTTATAACATGCACTGTTAAAAGTAAATTACTGCAGCGCTTCTCTCTCAATGTGCACACACCAATCTATCAGCAGCAGCAGCAGCAACAACAACACAGTGTCACTCACAGCAGCTCACACGGAGGCTGCAGTGATGGCACCACGCACACGAACAAACAATACATACACTACAGAGTTCTAGTGTAACAATTACAAATCAAATACAATGTAAATCAAGTAGCAGTAATTACTTTTCAAGCAGAAAAGTTGCGCTCCAGGCACTATCTTGCTATGAGCATTGCTGTGTTTTGGCCACGGCAGACAGGGACGGGGCTGTGACCAACAGCTGTCAGACAGTCCATCAAAAAATCCTGGTTCTGACTGGTTCTTGTTGCTCGGTCGCGGTGCATTCTGGCAATCTGCCGAAGGCGGCAGCAGCAAGGGGGACTCAATGAGCCTGTTTTTTTCACACAAACTACTAGTTTCATGTAAGGCTGTCCTTACATAGTCACAGCTTTAGCAAATATGACAAAGTCACTTTTATAAGAGTTACGGACTGCACCGGACTGCTTTTTCTTCCTTTTGGCTGCTTTACTCCTGTTATGGAAAGACGTGGATATGAGGGTGGGTGGACGGTGGTCTCCTACCCCATCGGGCTGCCACGTGCTCCTTCTTTTCCACTTCTATGACAGCCGTCAGCGGCGCACTTATGCGTCCATCACACGGACTGGGGGCCGCCGCGCTACAGACGGCTACAGAGAATAATTTGAATAATCGTCTATTAATATTGCCTTTCTGCTGTTGTTGACTAAGTTGAGAACATAATTGAGCTTTATCAGTGTGTAAGAGACCAAGAGTAAAGGTAACACCATGAATACACCACAGTTTTATTTTTATCGAGTAGGAACTGTGGAATTACAATGGCAAATTATGAAAACAATGCACTCTTTCTCTGAGGAGGTGAGAGAGGGGGAGACATGGTCTCATCACCACCAGAGACCCCCCCCCACCCTACTTCACAGCCCAACCATGTTCCACCATCACCCCATGGCTGAGGTGCACATTTCAGCTGACTCCAGGGCCGTAGCAAAGGTGGCCAGGGCCCTCACTAAAACCTCAGAGGACCCCACAGCCCCTCCTCTGGGTGAACTCATCAACACAGAGCCATATTCAGGGTTGGACTTTAAAAACGGACGGATTCTTTGAGATCAGACATTAACTGACTGTTTGTGTTTAAACAGAAGCCAACAGGACGATTTGTTACAGATTTACCACAGGGACCAAAAACTTTTCAGGTTAGAGGAACGTCTCCTGAAAGAAAGACAATCCCTTGCCTTTGTTGAGATACAAACCACACTCATGTGGGTCTGACACGTGTTTGCTCTACCTGCCCTCAGAATTTAAACAAGATAACATGACGCTCAGAGGGCAGATGGTGCCATGTCGGTCCAAACAGGAGAAAGAAGGTCAAGAAAGTGGAATGAAAGGAACCATGTTGACTTTAGTGCCCCTTTCACACCCCTCATTCATGATGGGTGGGGGGCTTCTCTTTACCTACAAATCTTAATCCTCTACATTAGCAGCTATACAGTACATAATGTGACCATCAGGCCTAATGATACAATGCAAAATCACAGTTTTTCATTGCAGAAGTTAACGTGACGTCAAAGAAATTATAAACAGAAAATAAATGTATGAAAAAATGTAGACCTCACCCTTAAATAAAAATTTCTGTTTTGGCAGAATAGACAATTACAATAACGCCTACAACAATGTTTTTATTAAATGACATTTTATTAAATATATTAGTTTTTTGTTTGTTTGTTTGTTTTTTTAAAAATCTAAATACTCATTTTAGAAGTAAAAAAAAAGCCAAAAGTGGCACATATTGTGCAGCTGTTTGTTAATAAATGTTTGCAACAGCAAATAATACCTTGAATTGTATTTCTGGTAGAACTTTATTGAATTACAAATATCAAGTTTTATATACGTACTGTATGTATCGCCATTTTGAGAAAAAACATCTAGATAGGAATTTTGTTAATATTGCACGGCCCTACCATCAAATAATGTTTCCACTTCAAAATAAAAATTCTCTGTGTGTGTGTGTGTGTGTGTGTGTGTGCATATAACATATAACGTGCCATTCTTTACTGCTTTTGATCCGTCATTATGTGGTCTTTGTTTGTTCACCTTTATTTTCTGATCAGTTCCCACATACCTGATGTCCTCTTACAAATCCAACCCAGGTGAACTTTTCCTGTGGTAATGGTTAATAATAATGGTAGACCTGTTATCAGTCATCAGTAGTTTCTTACAGGACGGAGGGTGTTGTCCTAAAACTAGCCCTGCTGGTTCCAATCCTGCTCCACACGTCAACCATTCTCATTGTGGTTATGAATGAAATGCTTTACACACATGAATAAAATTCAATGATGGACTTTGGTCACAGTGAAGCTGTGGCTGCTGCTGTAGCTTTTCTCCATTAGTGGTGTGAGCAAAGAACTCAGTCCCTTAACTTAAATCAAATGTCTTTATTTGTCATCACATTAAAAAGGACAGTGCTGCATAACACACAATACACACATAGCTCCAATAAGAATAACATAGATACAAAGGTTCCACTACATGTAAATAGTTTAAAGTAATATACTGTAGAATAACTATAGTAAGATAGTAGCTACTACAATGTAAAAGTGTACAACCGAACTACTGACACGCACATTATTCCAACCTCACGCCCTTATAAAAACATAGGTTAGTCTCAGCTTTGAGGCATTGATTAAAGAAGATTGAGAAATAAATAAACTCCTTACTTTATCACTAATGCACATTAATGGTGTAACGTCCTAGACAAACAACAGATAAAAACCAGAGCACTCCGAGAGCACAAACCTCTGCCGAGTGCCAAATATCCTGTTTTTCAGTCAGATATTGGCAGTTGTTGGAACCTTAATCATTCACACAATTGGGTTGGTTTTAACATAGGAGTTTTTAGTCTGTTGGAGGCTCTTTTTAAAAAAAACTAAAATAAAAAAAGAATTATGTTATTGCCATTCCGATCAACAGCCCTAAGATCTGCACATATTGACCAAAATCTTCCTTTGTGTTTGTGTAATTACAACAACAAAGGAAGAAGTGTGTAAAAAAGACAAAGAGCTGAGTGACTTTTGGTCAAATCATCCAAACATCCTCCTGGTTTCTGTGAGAGTTTACCTGAGGAAGGGGAGGAGCAGGTACACTGGATATTCTCGCTGGGTTTGAGGAGGGAGGAGATGAAGGGAGGAACCTGCAGGACGGCATGGTAACCACTGCAGGCCTTTAAAGACAGGCACGCCCTGGCCGCCTCATTCAGTTCAGCTCTCACACAGCAATAGGAGTCATGCTCAGCCTCATGCAACTGCCACAGGTCCTCACCATCCACCAAGTGCCCAAAGTAAGTCCAGCTACACACACACACACACACACACACACACACATCAAGTAGGCGGAGCTTCAGTAGCACAGCACAGGTATAGCTCCAGAAACCTTAGCTTATAGTCCTGCTTTAATTCCATCATTTGATTCTCCTGCATAAAACTCACATTTTGTCTAAATATGATTTAAATTCAGTTTTGTTATAAGTAAAACTGGCTGATCAATACTTCTGTCCATTTTTCAATGATCAAACTTTTTTGTATCTGTGTTTAATTCCAGTTTACTCATCCAGAGTGTTTTTGTTAAACTGTTCATAATTTGTTTCTGAGCGTGTTCGTTGGCCTCCAGAGCAAAAGAAGGAGGAAAAACAGGTTTCAGAAAATAACACAGCAAGTTTTTCTCTCTGTATGTATTTGTCTATGCGTGTGTGTGTGTGTGTGTGTGCGTGTGTGTGTGTGAGACAGGTTTTCCATGAGGACAGCATCATCTCTGGGTACCGACACCCCCACAGCTCAGCCACCGACTGCATCCTCAGCCTCTTCCAGCTCACCAATGAGACGCTCAACATCTGGACCCACTTCCTGCCCACCTGGTACGCCTCAGGGTGATTTCTCTACCTCTCGTGTGTCACAATCTGAGAAAGGACAAACATTTGTTCCCCTACAGAAAAATGCAGATGAGGTATTTTGACAGCAGAAGAGAGAAACGTGTCACTGTTAACTAATGAGAACCTGCAACTCCCACGTGGTTTTACACAGTTTAACAAAGAATCATAATGAAGTCAATCCAGATCTGATCCAGATCAAACTTGGTGGGATAAATGAAAAACCAACTTGACATAACTGAGCCAAATTTTATAAAGATTGGTGAATTACGAACCGAGGTATGAATTTTTGAAAATTCACCAATAATGACAGATAGAGATTATTCTATTTTTAAACTATTACAGAATCAGTAAATTGATCCAGATCCTCCAAAATGTAATGGAATCTTTAATAGAGTCAATAAAGTCCAAGTACTTTTGACATAATCCTGCAAACAAACAAACAAATAAATAAATGCCAGTAAAAATATTACCTTCAAGGTTGAGATAATGAGCCATTAACACAAATATAAACTATTTAGATTATATTAAAAGTAAACTATCTATCATCTATCATCTATCTATCTATCCATCTATCTATCTATCTATCTATCTATCTATCTATCTATCTATCTATCTATCTATCCATCCATCATCCATCCATCCATCCATCCATCCATCCATCCATCCATCCATCTATCCATCTATCCATCCATCCATCCATCCATCCATCCATCCATCCATCCATCCATCCATCCATCCATCCATCCATCCATCCAAGAATCAACAGTATTAGACCAAACCTGCACTGGGGAGAACATGCAAACTTCACACTGAAACCTTGACTTTCTTGCTCTGATTGGAACAGAACTATTATCATCACAATACATTTTCTAATTAACAGTGAAAATGTATTAAGCACAAAATTTCAAATAAAAAATTACTGAAAAATACACAAAATGACATCAAATAAATCAATATAATTATGCAGAGTGCAGATTACTCTAATAAACACAGAATATTAATTGACATTTGACTCTTTTTCTGTAAGTACATGTAAACTGTTTGACTCTGTTTGTTTGGACTGAGTCATGTGAGATGTGAGGATTAAAAAAGACAGGTTTGTTTTGGAGTTAACGTCCCAGCAACCACCAAGCTGATCGCTCAGACCTCCTGCAGAGTTTCCTCATCTTTAACCTCCATACGTTCAACTTTTACTACATTAGCCCAACCTTAGAATTAGTTACTTCAAAGATACCAAGACATTTAAATAAAGATAAAGCTTGATAGCTACATTTTTACAAAACATAAAATAAAAAACATAATAAAGAAGAACAAAGCAGTATTTTTCCATAGTTTTTTCTTTTCTTTTAATGTTTAATAAGCATTTGATTTGATTTAGATCAAGTTGTTCTTTTCTTTAATCTTTAAACATAATCAACAAGCGTTGTACTCTTTCACAATCGTTTAAATGTTAATGTTATAATGTGTTACTGATCCTGTGGCTCAAGTTTTACAGCATGTTGTCAAATCATTAATTAGAGAAAACATGGAGATGATGTTAGAAAAGCAGTCTTATGAGGGATTAGTTTAATCTCCTATATCAGGCATAGGCAACTGGCGGCCCGGGGGCCACATACGGCCCTGGGTCCAATCTTGCGCAGCCCCAAAACACAATTGTAATTCATGAAGTTAGAAGTTATATGAAGTCTATCATAACACACAGAACTCCAGAAACACAGAAAATGACAGCAAAATGCACAAAATGTCAACACAAGAGTACACAAAATGATAAACACACTGCACAACCACTTCTATGTAAAATGAGATGACTACAAAAACAACAACATATACAAAAGGGCTTTAAGGACGCATAAAATGCAAACAAAATTGCACAAAATTTCCATATTGACAAGAAAATAGATGCAAATTGTATAAAAACTCAAAAAACACCAAGAAAACCAACACAAAAGGACTACAAAGACAACATATCTTTATTGTAAATACTAACATGAATGTTGACAATGTGGCCCTCGGATGTGTGTGTGTGTGTGTGTCTGTCTGTGTGTGTGTGTGTGTAGAGGTTTCATCTCCCACTCGTCTCTCCCATTCCTCCCAGTGGCCAGTTGCTTTGGCTGCACGTTCCCTGGGATAAAGTGTGTGTTTGTGTGTTTACGCTAAGTGAGGTTCACCTGGGGGTTTGTGTCATGGGGGCTCAGCGCTGCACACCCGGAGGTGGGACCATAATGAGCACATTAGTGTGTGAAGCAAACAGAGGAAGAACAGCAAAATGAAAATAGTTTAAGAAGTGAAAAACACACGTTGGGTTTATTTATTAGGGTTGTCCTGATCCAATGTTGACATACAATATTTGTCTGATATCAGCAAAAAATTAAAATAAAAATAAAAAGTATCGGCCTACATCTAAACTCTCTGATATAAGCACTCTAATACATAAATAGTTTACGTGTAATAATTCCAGCGAGATTAATTTTGTTTTCTTTTTGAATATGTTAAGTTGAGGTTTTGTTTATTCATGTCAGGCGATTCAAATTTCCTGAAAATCTTTGTCTGAATAAACGAAACCTCAACTTAACAAATTGTTTTCCTTTGATATATAAAGGTTATTTTTCAGGGTTTTCTATTTTTTTTTTAATTGATTTATTTTATTAAAGTATAGACCATGCTTATGTTTAAGTTAAACTCGTGGTTATTTTGCACTTCAAAAACATAATTTCATGTTTTAATTGGATTTATTGAGGTTATTCCTTTATGTCCTCTAAGAATATTCATTTGTAGAATATTTTACTGTTTAAGGTTAAAATGTATGTTTACTTGGGTAATAAATAAATGAATCAATTGTTCCTCTTACCTACTGTTGCTGACTAATGTTGTTCTCTTGATCAAGCCCTTTCTAACATTCCACACTACAAGATAAGTAATAAAAGTGTGTATGATTAATGCTGATCAATATTGGTATCAACCAATGTCAAGTCAGAATTATTGGAAGGGAAAAAGTTGTATCGGGACACACTTAATATTTAGTATTTATTGAGACGTTGGAACAAGAGTAAATACACAAAATAAAGACCATTAAGAGTATTTAACAACTGATATGATGCACATTAATATAGCTATGCTTTGGAAACTTCAGTTATTTTGCATACAGTCAATTTATGTGTTGAAGTGTGTTTAAATTTGACTTTCCCCCCCAACAAAAAAAGTACCAGAATTTTCCAAAGTGGATGTGTTTATCTCACCCAGTCTAAAACCTTTGTGCAGGTACTTCCTGTGGAAGCTGTTGACGGTGGTTCTGATCCAGTCAGCATGGCAGGACGCCTTCACCTGGCCTCTACTGGTCTTACTGGTGTCCTGCTGCGTGTACCCACTGGCCTCCAGCTGTGCTCACACCTTCAGCACCATGTCAGCGAGGGCTCGCCACATCTGTTTCTTCTTTGACTACGGAGCGCTCAGTTTCTACAGCCTGGGTAGGAGAAGCAACCACCATACACAGGGGTCATCAACACGGTGTCCGCGGGCCCCAGGTAGCCCATATGGAGCTTGTGAGGGGTCCTCAGGAGCTGTAGTCACGAATGGGCTCCATCTAAAATCTGATTTACTTTCCAACATTCAAACTCACAATGATGAATAAATACATATCAGAGATATAGTTAATATCTAGTAAAGTTAAATACTGCTGATAAAGTTTTAGTTTTAAATTAACCATATTTAAATGTTTATTTTCACTGAAACATTGTGACAAATATTTTTAAGTGTTGCAAATCTGGTGTATGGTCAGTGGTATGTTTAATGTTACTGTATATGTAATATGATAAATGGTAAAAGATGTATTTTTAAAAATGGAAGGTGGATTTTTTAAAGAAATGGTAATGAAAATGAAACAAATGCATAAATTAGGAGAAATAACGTGTTTTGTGTTGAAACCTCCACATGTCCTACCTTTTTAAGTTCCTTATTATCTTAGTCTCTAATTCAAGTGAAACTGTAAAAATGTAGTATTTAAGAAGTGCTTTTCTAACTGGTCACCCTTCAAACTACAGTTTCAGTTCAGTTTCTTTTCTCATGAAAATATAATGTCAATGATAAATGTCAAATCTAAATCTAAATCTTAAAATTTAAATCTAAATCTAAATGTTATATCTAAATCTAAATGTTAAATCTAAATCTAAATGTTAAATCAAAATGCTACATTTAAATCAAAATGCTACATTTAAATCTAAATGTTTAACCTGAATCTAAATGATATATATAAATGTTCAATCTAAATCTAAATCTTAAATGTCAAATCTAAATGGTAAATGTTGCTTTTTATTTTAGCACGTACAGCTTTACAATAACAAAACATGCATTGCTGTTTTAAAAAGATTCTTGTAGTGTTGATCATTCACAGCATGTGCAGACAAAAAAAAAATGTACATGTTAAATGTATCTTAAATGTTAAATCTAAATGGTAAAGGTTGCTTTTTATTTTAGCACGCACAACTTTACAATTGGCGATCCCAACTTGTCATAATTCAGACAAAACTGATATGTTTCAAGATAACTAGCTTACATTTGCAGCATCACACGTGGACCACTATTATTTACATTTATTTTGTACGGGCCAGAAAAATGCCCAAAGTGCCAGATTGTTGTGTGATTTGTATCTTTAGGGTTAAGCTTAAGGTTTGGGTTACGCTATCATTAAACACATTTTTCGCACTGACGTAATTTCCAATCACTGCTGTATTTCCTCCTGAAGGGTCGGCCATCGTCTACCACGCCTATGTTTTCCCGGACCGATGGGTGAACAGCTGGTTCCACCAGTACTACATCCCCATCGCTGTTCTCAACACCATCATCTCCACCATCCTGTCCTGTTACTCCAGGTGAGATGAGAACATTCACTTTTAACTGAGTCTAATCTGAATTGAAGATTAATTTAACCTTTTCCAAAATGTTCTGTAGAAGTGTTACAATATGAACTCACCTGTCACTTTAAATAGAGTGCTGGATTTTATCTCTTTTAACTTCCTTTTTTTCTTTTGAGTCTTAAACTCAAGGCAGCACCAAAACGTTAGAGCAGATTAGTCGATGGCAGAGCCAGTGTCCATCTTTCAGGGGAAAAAGTGGTGGAATGTTGAAGATTTTGCTGAGACTAAAGTTATTAGTTTTTATTCAACAATGAAAATACCAATATATTTTTGAGATAGTTTTTATTGTAGTTATTGTCACTTCAAAAATGTAGTGGACGAAAACTATGACAAAAATTTCAAGTCAACAATATTAACACTAGTTCACAGTATTTCTTATTAAATTTCACGTTTTTGCTGGTTTTGTTTTGAGTCGAGGCAGAAAAAAATCAAGACAAGTTTTGTTTCACAATGCAGTATTACTTGTCATCAATTAAAATGATTTAGTCACATGGGACAAGAGCTCATGTGATCATGTGGTCTTAATATAATCTAATATCAGGTTGATCAATAGTAATTTAGTTGACTAAAACTAGACCATATAGTGACTGAAATACAATTTGACTTGTACTTTAGTCAAAAACTAAATTAAAATTTGCTGTTAACACTCCCCCCTCTGTCTTTGTAGACCAGCATTAGATGGTCCACGGACCAGTACCGGTCAGCAGCCTGGTGGTTATAGACCACTATGCCCTAATGTAAACCTAGCCTACCAAATCACTGCTTCTTCCTGTTAAAATTAAGATGATATTAAATATTAAATTGTAATAAACATCACAAAATACATTTCTCTTTATTTTTGTGTCATTTTGTGTGTTATTATTTTTGTATGAATCTAGATTTGAAAATATTCAAGTAAAGAAATACCTTCGTCTTATTATTATTATTATTATTATTATTATTATTATTATTATTATTATTATTATTATTATTATTATTATTATTATTATTTCAATGTAAACAAAGGAGCTTCTTCATAGTAATCATTCAAACAGACACAGGCTGCATCTGAATAGTAAATAGTAAAAAAGGAAACATTGAGCCTCTTTTCCTGAACTTAAAGAGAACTCGGACGTTCCTTATCACGGCCACCACTTAAACACTTCCGAGGGTTAAGGAACAGTGGATAGGAAAGGAGATAGGAGGGACTATTCAGACTTTAAGTCAACGTTAACACATACTGTACTAATCATGTTAGATTTAGAACACCTGTGATGACCCTTTAAGGTTTGATCTTCTTCTTGGTCCAGTTTTCTTTAATAAAATACAAAAACAGAGAGATAAGCTTTTTAACCCCTTTATTCCCAGTAACCCTGAGCTGTTGAATGGTGATGATGGTTGAAATGATGTCTTTGTTCTTTTCTCTCTCCCTATTTGCTCAGGCTCGGTTTACCATTTCTACAATGTAATCACGACACAGTGAAGAGGTAAAAACAAACACATGTGTTTTCATTCTTTTATAATGCTCCACCTTCAACATTAGGCACATTTTTAGTTTTAAATAAATAATAAATGATATTTATAGTGTTGGTTTTGGTCACAAGACCACATTTTGAAGGTCTTGGTCTTTTTGGGACTGGCCCGACTCAGCATTTCACATTAAGATCAGTAGAGACCAGCACACATCTGCTCTTCTTCAACTTCATTAATGTGATCATAAGGAGAAGCACTTGGAACTGTTCCTTATGAATTCATATTTAGTATTAGCTCACTGATTGTTCTGCCACCAATACTTCTTAACACTTACTTTAAGCCTAATTCCCCTGACAAATAAACATCTTATTTGCAGATATTCTAAACAATTCTGGACTCATCAGTGTCTTTTAAATACTCATTTTATTTTCTCCAAGAATTTAGTCGAACAAATTTGTCAAGATTTGAAAAAAAATTAAATTAAAGAGAGAGTGTTAAGTTCTTTAACTGTTTGACCTTGTCTTAGTTTTTGAAATTAATTTTCATAGCTGTTCTTTTATAAATGTAGCTATACTTAGAGCCTGAGAATGGTTTTATGTTGAATTGACCTAATTGGTGTTATTTGATTTAAAAAATAATAATAATGATGAAATTTTGACAAACCTTTTATTTTATACAGATGCCTTTTCACTTCCAATTGTGCAAGATTTGGTCTCTTCCTTTTTAAGTTTATACATGAGATGTTTACTGTATGTAAGGGAACTTTATTACCAAAAATAAACATGGGGGGTGAAAGTAACTATAGTAACTTTTACTTTGAGTACTATTTAATTGAGCTACTTTTTACTTTTACTTGAGTATTTTATGTATGAGTTACTTGTACGTGTACTTGAGTACAATGTAAATCCATTAACAGTACTTGAGTTATATATCAGTACTCTTTATACCTCTGCATACAGGGATGTTACATTAATGAGTCCACAGACAGATTTCCTCACACTGGCTTTGCTGAGTAATCCATCAACTCAACTGTTGAGTAATACAGTAATGGTGACTTTAGGGACAAGCCCTGGGCTGTGATTGACTCATTGTGTTGTTAGTGGGGCCGATCAGAGGAGTTTAAAGGCACAGCTGACAAACGTGTAACTGACAAAGCCTGAAAATCACTGTCAGCTTTGTTTGGACAAAGGAGGAGGAAAAACAGGAAAACATGTTCGACTGGAAATATTTGAACTTCTTAAAAAAATGTATGTGTATGGCACTGTTTCAGACATTATATTATTATGACATTTGGCCAGTAGCATTATATTTAATACAAATATGTAACCTTATCTCAAAACAATTTTTGTTATTATTTGGGTTTTCTTTTTTTTCGTAGTTGTTTTGTGTGTTTTGGAAGTCATTTTGTAAGTTTTTTCAGTCATTGTTTGTGTTTTTGGACATAATTTGTGCATCCCTAATGTCATTTTTTGTATTTTTTGTCCCTTTCAACATTTTTGTTGTGTTTTCGTTTGTTTTTTGAGTCATTTGGTGTATATTCCTGTCCTTATAGGGAATTTTTGTTATTAATTTTGTGTGTGTTTTTGAGGCTTTGTGTGTGTTTATGTTATTTGGGCGTTCTTGTTGTATTTTTCTATATTTTTCAGTCATTTTTGTTTGTTTTTTGAGTCATTAGGTGTGGTTTGGTTTTTATTCAGTTGTTGTCATTTTCTGTATTTCTGTGTTAGTTTTGTTTTTTTTGGGAGTTTGCTTTTAACAAACATAGTGACACTCAACTGTTTACCAACCATATATTTTTGCTACCACTACACCAGCACAACATTACCATTGACTTTGTCCACGTAGTCCTCATGCGTCTGTGTTTTTTTCTCTTTGGACCATTTCAGATTCCCCGAATGCCAAAGTCCAAAGTTCAGCAAAGGCCTTCGTGTTGTAGCATTTGCTTATCCGTACCTGTTCGATAGCATTCCTCTGTTCTACAGGGTAAGACTGCATTCATAGAAACACACACACACACACACACGCACACGTATACTGTTATCTCAACATTAGTGACAGGATTTATGGATTTTTATTGTTATTCATACTCATGAATCTTTACTGAACAAAATCACGTACCTGAGCCCCCATTAAACCCTTTTATAAATATATAAGTAAAAGAGAAAAACACATTTAAATACCAGCATTAAAAGTATCACAGCATCAGCAGCAGAATGTAAACAAGTGTAATACTGTAAGGAACAAAGTTGGTGTGTGTTTTGGAGACACTGTATTATTTGTCATTTTATGTGTTTTTCCTGTCTTTTTGTGTGTTTTTGTATTGACAATAATAATAATAATAATAATATGTTGTTTTTTTATATCAGTTTTTGGTTGTTTATTTATGTCTATCTTACATCTCCTTTATTCTTGTGTTGAGAATTAGATTAATTGAACATCATTGTTACATCATTGATCAAATAGAGATCAGAAACACTACCTGTGGAACATTGGTGTTTGATATTCCAAAGGTCATTGATTCAGAGTGGAACTTGCATGTTCTCTTCAATGGAGCATTAGTTTAGTCAAACACATCACTGTTTTGTCAAAAGTATGCTTGAATGTGTTGTAAGAATAAATAATGAATGTGTGTCCGACCTTACACTCTCAGGTAAACTGGGAAATACAGTAAATACGCCATTGCTGGGATAAGAGGATAAGGATTTCAAAATAAAAGGCCTGTTTTTGTATTACAGTAGTTCCTGTGGTGCAATGTGCAGAAGTATAAAATTGTTGAATTTATTGTTAATGTGATTTGATTCATTTAAAAAAAGAAAAATACTTTATTCCTTTTTTAATGTGATGTTACACTTTAATTATATATGTATGGCTTTTTACAAATTTAAAATCAGACAACAAACGTTTGAAGCAAATTGAATGGAAATCAATTATGAACTATAACAGTGTAAAATAATAATAACTTTACTTTGCTAATGGTGTGTGTGTGTGTGTGTGTGTGTGTGTGTGTGTGTGTGTGTGTGTGTTGCCTTCACAGGTGTTTCTGTGTGTAGGTGATGGTTGCACAGACAATGACGCCAACATTCTTCACTACTACCACATCTGCTTGGCTTTGCTCACAGGATTCCTCTTTGCTACACACTTACCTGAACGTCTCGCACCTGGAAGCTTCGACTACATTGGTGAGACTAACTGGAAATTAATAGGATTAAACAGGATGTGTTGGGATGACATTTTCAACGCTTTCTACTGCCTTCAAGTGGCAACTCTTAAGATATCGCATTACAGTAAAGCGTTCATTTGGTTTGTAGAAAAGTGGTTCCCAACCTGTTTTTTTTTTTTTTTGTTCTTTATGTGTCACATTACGAGTTTTACGACTCTCTTTATGTGCTCTGTGTTGTTTAATCTTGTCAGCAGGTTTCCCTAAAGCCCTTTTCCTGTGCCTAGTGCAACAGTGACGCCACCTAAAATGAAAAAAAAAGCCTGGGAGCCACATGTGCCCTCTGCTGTAATTTTGTGCAACTCTTAAAGTTAATGCACACAAAAATAAATTAATTCATTAAAAAAATATATATATATATATATACACAAAATTACAGAAAAATACACTAGACAGCAAAAATATTCAAAATGACTCCAAAGACATTAAAAAACACGCAAAATGAGAGGAAAATTTGCAAAAAAGCAGAGGACTTAACGAAATGAGAACAAAAACACACAAATGTGACTCAACACAATCATAAAATTCCAACCAACAAAAATGACTTTAAAAACACACAGAACAGCAACAAAAATGCACAGAATAAGTGGAAAAATACACTAAATGGCCACAAAATTACACTAAATGACAACAAAAACACACAATACAATAACACACAAAATAACAACAACAACAAAAAAAAAAAAAGATCAGAAAAAAAGGCAAAGCCTTTGTTCCTTCCTGTGTTAACGCTCGGATCAGATCAGCAATCACATTATTTGGCCTCTGCTGTGATAAAAAAAATGTGGACAGCATTTGCCTTAAAAAAGGAAAATTAAAAGCCAAGTATTTAAACATTTCAATTGATGAACTAGGTTTGATTTAGCATTTACAAATACAGTGTGTTATTTGAAGTAGATGAGTATCCTCATGTTTGGAGAACCTTTCATCCAGTTAAATATTCAATAAATTCAGATGCATTATTTTACATTTAATGTAATATTTTCAGTGCCAAATACAACAGTCCCTTTTGTTTGTTTAATTTGAGGTTATTTGTGTGTTTAGATGTTGAACTATTCTCATATTCTTGCAGTAGTTGAATTTAGAGACGTAGCCTAAAGTCAACATAGGTTCCTTCTTTCTTCTTCTCCTATTCCTACCTGTACATAAATATCTTGACTTCCTGCAGGTCACAGCCACCAGCTCTTCCACGTGTGCAGCATCCTGGGCACTCACTTCCAGGTGAAGGCCATGGAGCAGGACATGGTGCTGCGTCGCTCCTGGCTCACTCTCAACTCTATTCCCATCACCTTTACTAACTCGGTGGGACCAGCTCTGCTTTGCGTGGTGATTAGTTTCACCGTCATCATCATCTTCAGTTTACCTCTGCTCTCTGCTCCAGCCTGCACAGACAAGAAACACAAAACAAGTCCAAAGAAAGCCTCAGAAAGACTCTGAGTAACAGAAAGGTCCACAAGGATATTTATCATTAGGAGGCTCATGTATTTGATGGATATGCATCACAATGAGGACGACTGCTGTGTGGAAACACAGAAAATATTAGTGCACGTTGCATGAACCTACAATGACAAAATGTCTGTGAATGCTCCCGCTCATCCAGGTTGTGGAGCTTTTTTCATTTTATTATCTCAGGTTTCCTCATTTTTCCTGGACTCACTCAGCTGTAAATACACATCAGGGTCAATAATTATTGTTTCTGTTCAGGTATAACCATTATCTAACCTCATGAAAGTGTCATCAGGCTTAGCGAGAAGGCATTCTCTTTCTCTGCCTCTTTTCCATGGAATAACCTACAACAAGATCTTAAAGCTGCAGTATGTATAATCGTGAGACTTGTATAGAAACAACCACGCTCTTACCCTCGTGTCCCTGTTTAGAATCCTATTGTCCCTTACCGTTGTCACGGTCTGAGTTTACCTCGTACTGAGTATGCACACTACCGGAAAATGAATTTTTGCTAGTTCCGCTGTGAGTTTTGCTACTTCCACCATGCTGAGATTGAAAATGAAATTTCAAAGCTAATGTTGAATGACTCCTTTTTGGGGAATATACTTTTTGTGAAATGTATTCTTCCTTTCACTAGTTTCCCATGGCAGTATGGCAATCTGAGTGACAATCTCAGTCAACAACTTAGTAATAGTGTCTCATGCAGCAATCTAAATACTAATAGGAATAGTTTATTCTCCAAAAAAACATGATTATGATATACATTACAATAAATAACAGTTAACCAATGTAACTTTATATTAATAAGCTGTTATATTCATTCAAATCTGACCATGACAATCATATCTTTTTATCATTGATCGATTTTTTATCGATGGAACACCCCAAAACAGCTCATGAAACACTTTGTTTGTAAAAATGTCTCTGATTGGCTGGAAGGTGGCGTTTTCTGAACTTCATAAACAGGGCTAAGAGAAGGTGTTAAAGTGCACTGTTCTCTTAGAATACTTTGAAATACAATATGCTTGAAGGTGATTATGGATTTTTCACTAAATGAAGCAACAAAAAAAACTTATATATATATATATATATATATATATATATATATATATATATATATATATATATATATATATTTTAAGCATTCAGGTATTTTAAACTGTATAATGTACAGTTTAAAAATGTATTGTAAATATTTATAAATAAATTATTGCCTTAAGCTCCACTGGGTTCAGGATAGAAGATAAATCTTGTAGCATGTAAATTGAATTTAAAAAATGTAATTTATTATAGTTTTCAAAGGTTTTGTCCCAATGAAGAGACTGTAAAATATTATATCATGGGTGAGTGCCTTTCATTGACTTGCACTGTTTAAAAAAACAATACACGACAAGCAAACCAGGACCAAAGAACCAATGAAGCTGAATGTGATCCTCATCATTTGACTTGTAGCTTGTTTCCCATGTACGAGTGTTGTTTCTACTCTGGTTAACATCACCAGTTATATCTTTAATGCTTAATGGAAAGTACAATATTTATTTTTTTTTGTTTTTTGTTTTTCTAAAATAAAATGTGAAACATAACTGACTGTTTTGTTACAATGCAATGGAGAATAGATACACTTTTCCAGTGAATCATATATTATTGGCGATCTACGGTACCATAACATCAATAATGGCAACAACATCAATGACTAATCTAATATTTTTTGTGACACTTTTTATGGTTAAAACTTTGGGAACATAGAGCTGCCAGAGGGGAAAATATATTTTGGATCACTATTGTATGAACTATATAATTATGTTGTAAAAACATGACATTATACTGTACAAACAATATTCTTATATCATAGGAACAATATCAATATATTGTACAAACATGATAATATATTGTTTGTACAATATAACTTTATTGTACAAACAATATAAGTATTTTTGTTCAATATCATGTTTGTACAATATTTTTTCTATGTGGCAGCTCTATGCTTCTGTATAAATCGATCTGTCTTCAATTTATTTCTAAGCCATCATATAGATATGAAATTCTATCTCTTTTCTTTAATAAAAAAAATAATAATTCTGGGATTTTTACACTTACACTATATTAAAATAAATGTTTTAAATTATATAATGTTGTATTTCATCATGATTTATCATTAATATTACTATTTCCCCCCTCATCATCTTTATAGTTTTTTTTTTTTTTTTTTCCCGGAATTTTACACTACAATTTTTCTTTAAAAAACTGTTCCTGTTAAGTCATCAACTTCAACCACTACAAATGTCATAGTTGAGATTATATGTTATACTTTAAACCATCTCAAGGACCAGGACAGGCTGTGCTTTGGCCGCATTAAGCCCGCAAACCGTATTTTACACTGAAAATGTGTTCAACACAAACTTCCTTAAGAAGGCGGTACTTCCTCTTTAAAAAAAAAAAAAAAAAAAAACAGCACTGAGTTGTGATTGGCTGAGCCCGCTGTCTGTCATTGCAACGTGTCGCCAGAGGGAATATTTGAATCAAGGAGCAACGGCAGCGAGCGGCGAAAGAGTAACAACACAATGCTGAGAAACGGGTCAGTTATTTCCTTAATATTTCTAATATATACATTATTTTCCGTGGAAACAGTTCTTTAAAGAACCTCGGGATTATTTGGTTGAAATAATGTCCCCGTTGTCGTGTAGGATGTTGACCTACTTGTAGCTTAGCTAACATTTAGCAGCTGCTTCCTGAGTTTGTTTGTACTTTGTAATCTAGCGCTAATTCTCATCTGTTGTCATATTTATTTATCAGCGTTTTAAAGATTCACCCGTGCTAACCACATAACATTCATGTTTCCTGATGTATTAATTATGAATATATTATTTACATTTTATTATGTGTTGTTGTTGTGTATTTTAAGGTAGTGTCTGTTGTTCAACATTGTATTTATGACAGTATGTGGTTAAGGTCTTAAAATGTGTTGATTTTTTTTTTTAAATTATTATAATTTTTTTTTTTTTTTGGTGACTTAAGTCTCAAGTATTTGTGTGATTGTGTTTTTTTTTTTTTAACTTTTATTCTTTTTGCTGTTTTGTTTGTGTTTGTTTACGTTTTTTAAACACGCTTCTATAATAGCTGAATTTTCCACTAATGTCATGAGTAGTCTTATTGTATTTTTTCCTACTATTAACTTTTTATTTAAAAACATTTTGTTTTATTTTTTGTCTGTTTGGAGTGACTTAATTCATATTAGGGCTGAGTAAAAAAAAACAAAAACAAACGATAAATTGATTTCAGTAGATTTTTCATTAAATCGATTTATGAAATCTTAAAGTCGATCATTTAATATGTATTTTCTACCATGTGTATGCACTGCTGTGGCCTAAAATCTTCATGGAAACATTAATGTTTTTAATAATGCACTGAGTTGGAGTGTGTTTTTATTATTTACAGAATCAGTTCCCTGAAAATCTTTTCCATATTCAAGTAAAATTAGTACTTTGACTGGAAAATCCTTAACTAAATCTAAAATCTAATTGAATTGAATTGAATTACAAAGCAAAATGAGAAAGGCCCTTGTTAATCAAATCTATTTGGGAAATCTGAATTGACACCAGCTCTATTTTCTTTGAATTTTATTTATTTATTTTCTAGTTTGTCATTTTTAAGAGGTTTCCTGTGGTTCTTCTAGTTTTTTTTATTTTTATTTTTTTAATTCGTATTTGTATTAAATTTGGGTTTTGGTTATTACTCCTAGAATTGCATTATTGCACTTATGTTTTTAATCATACAGCATCTTGATTATCATTTTGCATCTATTGGGTTTCACTTTCACTGTTTTTTTTATTCAAATGTTATTTTGATGAATCTTTTTTCTGTCTCTTAAAGCAAAGGAAGGACGCCCCGGCCACCGAAGAAGGCATCCAACATAGAGAAGGATCCTGTTGGGGTATTTACTAGTCATAGTTTACAATTAATCATTCTTTAAGAAAAATATTAAACCTGTGAAGATATAACCTTGTTGACATTTGATGAACATAGTCTTGGCTCACATGTTCTGTCCATTCACCTACACTCACTTATCCTGTTAAAGTCAAACTCAGTTATGAGCAGAAATTCTTTACACTCTATTTTTTAAGAAAGCCATGACTGAAGTTGAAATGTATCACTTCCAGGTGTACTGTCGCATCCGTCCACTGGGAGCAGAAGATGAGGAGTGTTGTGTTGAGATGATCAGCAGCTCCATTATTCAGCTGCACGCACCAGACGGCCTGAAAGCCAATCGCAATGGGGAATACAAGGAGGTGACTGCAAATTCATCATTTATTTGCAAAATACGGGTTATCTGAAAATGTGGATAAAAGATTATTAATATTTGCATTAGACTCATTTGCATCCCAAAATAAATCAAATCAATGACTTTAAAAGATAATTTTCATGACCAAAAAGAGATAAACACTAAATGCTCTGCCAAAATAAAAGTGCAACAGGAAGAAGAAGGAACGCGATTGTCTGATGTCATGTGTTGAATTTGGCACAAACAACTACTGAGTGACGTTTTCTTTGTCTTTCAGATGCAGTACTCGTTTAAAAAGGTGTTTGGTATCAACACGACTCAAAAGGAGCTGTTTGAAGATATCGCCAGGCCGCTGGTAAAGGATCTTATTCACTGTAAAAATGGTAAGGGAACAAAACCGGCATATTGATAATGTAATATACTGCCGTCTATGATCCATAGTAGCTTTTCACACCAAGGTTCTCTTGCTTTGATTTATCATTTTTTATCTATTTTGTAGCTGTCAAGCCATCAATGGTGTCCTGAATGTCCTCACTGTCTCTGATGTCCTTTGTTCATAGGTCTTCTATTTACGTATGGAGTTACTGGAAGTGGAAAAACGTTCACAATGACTGGCTCTCCCGGTGAGGGCGGACTCCTCCCACGCTCGCTAGACATGCTCTTCAACAGCATTGGACCCTCCCAGGCCAAACGATTTGTGAGATTCTATTTCATTTTTGTCGATACCAGATATGTCTGTGGGCCCTTGGTCTGATTTTGTGGGAAAAAAAACAGACTGAAAAGAACAACAAAAGTTATCCAAAATGTTTAACTACAATACACATAAAATAACAAGAAAAATACACGAAATGACAACAAAAATTCACAAAAGGGCAAAAAATACACAAAGTATCAACAAAAAAATTAGCCAAAAACGACTCCAAATACAGACAAAACAACAACAAAAACGCATTGAAACCCCTTATTTCCTGTATAAATGCTCAAATTGGTCATTATGCTGACATGAACATCCATAATGTGGCCCTCGGATTAGACAATCACATTTTTGTGGCCCCCTCTGTTGGTAAAAGTTGCCCACTTTGGATTTATACGAAGCAGAAAATCCGCTTAGAAGCCTCCAAGCTGTGTTTGAGCCTCTAAAACCTGCTTAGTTGGTGCCTTCAGGACCGGGGTGGACACCTGTAGCCTAACTTATCCTCATGTCGTTTCCAGGTGTTCAAACCAGATGAGAAAAATGGGATGGAGATCCAGAATCAAGTAGAGGCTCTCCTTGAAAGGCAGAAAAGAGACTCTCAGCCGCCTGTGCCCAAAACCCCATCATCCAGGTAGCAGAGAGCATCACTTCTCACTAATAAAAGCAGTGCATTCAAAGCTAATGTTGTTTATCATTGTGGTAATCTGTAGGCAGAAGGCGGACCCAGAATTCGCTGATATGATCAACCCAGCAGAGGCATGTAAATCTGACAGCATCGACGAAGACTGCTGCTACAGCGTGTTTGTTTCCTACATCGAGATCTACAACAACTACATCTATGATCTACTGGAAGATGCTCCGTTTGACCCCATTAGACCAAAGTAAGAGAACAACAAGAATCCGTATTTCTGGTGAAACAGCTGTTATTTTCCATGAAACATCTGCAGCTCTCTGTTCAACTCATAAAGACACGCCCAGCCATTTAAAATGTTTAGTTCCAACAAGTACCATGAATGTCGGATTTCCAATGATTTGATTTAGAATTGAAAGTTCCTGTAAATTGACTAAATCTGTCGATATAATTTTTTTGTTTGGGGGGGTTACTTTCGTAACTTGAAGTGAAATTATCTCATGTCAAATCAATCTCGCATCATCTTTTCCACAAACATTATGTAGTTTAACAGATTGGCAACTGGATGAAAATAAAACATTTTCGACCAATAAGAATGCTCGTAGAGTATAATTTCACAGTTTCATGGCGGCGTGCTCAGCCTTCACTATCATTTTCAGCTGAAATATTTGGTTTTTAACAAAAAAATATAAAAACAAAATGAAATGGGACAGGCTTGAGCGAAAAGTGGTTGCAACTACAAACACATTTCAGCTGAAAATAGATTTTGCTGTTGCCACCCCAAGTGTTGATTAGCTAAAACTAAAATTACATAATGCATGAGGAATTTCATAAAAAAAAAAAGTATGGTTTCTTAAAGGTTGGTCTCAGAGACAGTTTTCCCTGTGGGTAAACTGTATTTGCAGCACCGTGACAGTGTTTCGTGTGTATTTCGTTGCCATTGACTCACCTTGTTTTCGTTAGGTGGCTGAGTGGAGAAACGCCTTTACGGAACAATGACTTTGTGTATGTGACCATTAAAGCAGCACCTCAGGCTGCTGTTCGTTCCTAGTCCTAACTTGGCTGTACCCTTTAGGTTGCAGTTACTCACTGTATTTCTTTCCCAGTTAATTAAAGCCTCATCCTGTAGTTCCTCATTTTCAACTCATGGTCATTTCTGTTGACATGAAGAAACTAGAATTGTCCTGAATGGCTGCAGCTTGTGTGCATGAATGTGCTTTGACATCAGCAATAACCCTCTGCTGAAAGCATGGCTCCAGTGTGTCCCAGTGTTGGTGTGTGCTGATGGTTTTCTCCTCCTCCTCGCTCAGACCACCTCAGTCAAAAATCCTCCGTGAAGATCAGAACCATAACATGTACGTCGCCGGCTGCACAGAGGTCGAGGTGAAATCTACAGAGGAAGCTTTTGAAGTGTTTTGGAAAGGTCAGTGACACAAACTTCTATTCTTGTACGTAGGGATGTAACGGTACGAAAATTTCACACCACGCTTATAGTGACCAAAATTATCACGGTTATCAGTTTACCGCGGTATTTTTAAAATGTCTTCAAAATGTTGACAAAACACTGATAAATTGAAATATTTTCACCAAGATTTATATTTAAATAAATTTGTTATATATTAAAGTCTTAACAATAACAACCTGAACAATTAAGTATAAAAAACTGTGCAACATTAACAATAGTCACAGTAAAAATTTATCAAAAATGCAACATTAACAATAACCACAGTAAAAAAAAAAAAAAAAAGTGTGCGCGCGCCTGCACTGTGAGGATTTTCATCAATCCTCTTTTAAAGTGAAGAAATGCCTTAAGGGCCGCTAGTATCACGTCCTTCCTCCGCAATGTCTTCACAACACAAGAAGTGCACGCTGCGCATGCGTAGGGAGACTGATAAAGTATTTTGCGAGTTTTCCGCACCGTGGTTATCGACCACGTCAGTTACCATGATAATTAAAACATAAACAGTAACCTTCACCATCGGAAATTTTACCGTGGTTTACTGTGATACCGGTAATCGTTACATCCCTTCTTGTACGAGTGTCAAAAATATTTATCACATCCTCGCCTCAAACACTTTGAATTGAAACGTGTTCTGACATTCATGGAGGCAGGTAACTTTTACACATCCTAATAATCTCTTAAACTTGCTCTTTAAAGTTCTAAACGTGAACTGTTGACTAAAGTGTTTCAAAACTTCATGAAAGGTGGGACGTTATCGCAGTATTAAAACGTCACAACATGTATCGTCAAGGGTTCAAGTGGTATTTGGTTCAGATTAGAAATAAAATCCACACAATCTACTACACACCAGATTGTTTTGGTTTGTTTTGATTTTTTTTATATTCATATTGAGTTAAAAGGTCAGGGTAAATATGCAAGTATGTCCCAGAGTCCCACCTCTAATATATACTCTATGCTCTGTGTAGTAGCCAAATGACACACGCCCTTGTTGACTAGGGGACCGTTCAGGGTGTCACTATAGTGCAGGGGTGGGGAACCCTAGTCCTCGAGGGCCTGATTCCTGAGTCTTTTAGCTGTGTCCCTGCTCCACCTCACATGGTTGAAACCATTATGTTGTCATCAAGCTCTGCAGAAGCATGATAATGAACCATTCATTTGATCCAGGTGTGTTGGAGTAGGGACACATCTAAAAGTCTCAAGAATCAGGCCCTCAAGGACTGGAGTTCCCCACCCCTGCTATAGTGGCTTGATGTATATACTGTAGCTGGTGGTCGGTGGGAGTGGGGGATACTTTGTCAATAAACACTTGACTGTTAATAGTTATTTTTTTGCTTCACCACCAATCCAAGCCTACATGCTCAAACTACAGTGAGATGAGCTGCTGATCATAGTGGCATTTAATAATAATCAGTGATTTGTAGGGGTGGGACGATACACTGAGTTTATGATACGATACAATGGACAACAATGGGCTCACGATAATGATACAATACAAAAACTATTGGAATGGGGAAAAAAGACAGAAAATATTGTAGTTAGAAAAATATCAATGCTTTTTTATCTGACTCTCTGATCTCACACCCTTGATGTACGGAAGCTTATTAGGGCCAATTTTGATAGAGAAAATCATTTTGGGTAAATAAAGAATGAAGAAATAAAGTCGAAATATTGAGTTTAAAGTTGAAATGTTGAAAATGAACTCAAAATACAATATTGTGACAAAGGTTTGCTAATGAAGTCAAATTAACGGAAGCCGACGAGAGCCAGTTCACCATAAGACCACGAACAGCAGATAGCAGCCGTCTACAAAATTCCATGTGTCGATGAATGTGATATATACTTCAAAGTTGGGTTTAATAATAAAGAGATTATTTCTTTTTTAGCTCTTAAACATGGCTCTTTTTTTTTTTTATCTCTTTAGGGACCTTAAAGAGATATTGCCAAAATCTCAATCTGTTTAGAAGGAAAATACAGTCGAGTTTGGAAGAGGTGGAGCATTCAGTCCCATCTGTGGCTATTGAGGAGCTACGGAAACAGATTAGGGCCAGTTGTGATTGAGACTGTTGTCGTATCTAGTGAATTGGCCCTAGTCAGCTTCCATAGATTTGACTTAAATGGCAAACCTCATTGTATTTTGAGTTTATTTTCAAAATTTCGACTTGAATCTTGTCTTTTTGACTTTAATCTCAACATTACATTTCAACTTTATTCTCAACATTTCTACTTTATTCTTGATTTTCCCAGAATTGTTTTCTCCATCAAAATTGGCCCTGATGTACATTTGAATGTTGCGATATCTTGTCGTACGATATATCGTCCCATCTTCATTATTTGGTTTCCAGGACAAAAGAAGAGGAGAATTGCAAACACGCAGCTCAACCGTGAGTCCAGTCGCTCCCACAGTGTTTTCACAGTCAAATTGGCTCAAGCTCCACTAGATGCTGATGGTGACCACATACTGCAGGTGACACCACGCGGACAGATTTTTTTCCTTATTGTGCAGTGGTGTGTGGGATGCTAATAGGATGTCATCAAAATGCAGGACAAGAGCCAGGTGAATGTGAGCCAGTTGTGTCTGGTGGACCTTGCAGGCAGCGAGCGGACCAGTAGAACCCGAGCAGAGGGAAGCCGACTGCGTGAAGCAGGTCAGTGGTTCCTGAACTCCTGAACCCAGAGGAGTCCTTGTTTCTAAAGTAATGCAGTCATGTTCACACTCGCAGGTAACATCAACCAGTCCCTGATGACTCTGCGCACATGCATGGAAGTCCTGCGTGAAAATCAGATGTGTGGAACCAATAAGGTGATCGTGGATCATTTCATTGTTGTCACTTTTCTATTTGATCACCTCGTAGCTTTTTTCTAAGTTCATGATTCACACAGTCTGCATTGTTTTTCAGATGGTGCCATACAGAGACTCGAAAGTAACACATTTATTTAAAAACTACTTTGATGGGGAAGGAAAAGTCAGGATGGTTGTGTGTGTCAACCCAAAGGCTGATGACTACGAGGAGACATTGGTAGGGTTTCATTTTTGTAGCTTTTCTTTTGTTTGTTATACATTAAAATGTTAGTTTACACTGCTGTGTGCATTAGTAACAAGTGTCTCTCTCCATTGCTTCCCGGCAGCTGGTGATGCGCTTTGCAGAGATGACGCAGGAGGTGGAAGTGGCCCGGCCCGTTGACCGACCCATCTGTGGCCTTGCAGCAGGACGCAGACACAGAAACCAAGCATTCAGAGAAGAACTGTCCCATCGCCTGCAGGAGCGAGGAGCACCCAGTGTTGCTGGTAAACCAAACTAGAGTTAAGCACATTAAAGTTGCAGTACTTAATTTTTTTTTTTTTGGCTTCATTTGGTCAAAAATCCATATTCATCTATGAGCATATTGTAATCCAAAGTGTTCTGATAGGAAACGGGACCTCTGACGCTTCTCTTGGCCCTGTATAAGAGCTGCTCAGGAGTCCCTATATTTGTCCGGAGTTCCTGCGGATCCTTAAAAAGTCATGAAAATGTCTTAAATCAATGTTTCAAAAGTCTTAAATTTTAACACATAAGTGTGAGTTTATGATTGTGATTAGTCTCAGGTTTTACAATAAATGGTAAAAATCTATTTTTTTTTTTTTTTTGAAATGTGTAATTTACTGCAACAATCACAACAGCTGAACAAACTACAAAACAGTGACGTGGTTGCAGTGTGCAGATGCGCATCATGCTTGTAGCAACTTTTAACACATGGGGAATTGTAAATTCAAAGAAAATAGCCTGTACAACGAAGATTTTTTTTTTTAATGGCTTTTCTTAATGTTTTTTTTATTTTATTTTTGTCTGGTTTTTTTGTGTATTTTACTGTCATTTTGTGAATTTACTTTGGGGGCCGCTAGTTGCACGTCTGCACTTGACACTGGAAAAATTTACCCTAACTTTATGTAATTGATGTGGCCTTTTTTCCCCTAATTATGTTTACTGTGATGTTGGTCTTAAATTTAATTTAAGTCTTAAAAATAATTTAATTTGACTGAAGATGTAGGAACCCATTTGTCACTAGTTTATATTGAGAATTAGTCGCTAAGAGCTCTACAGTTGTGCGCATTCACAATGATACCAGTAAGGGACGATAGGTTTCAAATCAGTGAGGGGAGGGAGGAGTATGGTTTTCTCTATACAAGTCTCATGATTCTGCAACTTAAAGCTTGTTTTAGGAGACACCTCAACGTCTCAAAAACCTTTCAAACTCTTGCTCTAGATGATCCGGCTGTGCTTAACCAGCTGATAGAAAGCCTCCCTCCTTTGCCTTGCTGTGAGCTCGTGGACCCTTCTGATGACCAAACACTGCCCCGCCTCATTGAGGTCCTGGAGAGGAGGCATCAAATCCGTCAAAAGATGACTGAGGAGTTTAATAAAACAGGTAATGGCCAGTTTTCAGCCTCTTTTGTATTATTGCTTTATTTGGAATGGCTTTATCACTATTTCTACTTCTTTTTTTTTTAGCCATCAGCATAAAGTCCATACTGCAGCAGTTTGACGGTGACCACAGTGCAAAGGAGAATTTGCTTAACGACCAACGAAGCAAACTGAGTGAGAAAGAGAGACTCCTCGCCAACCAGAGGATGGAGATTGAGCGGCTAGAGAAGAAGTCCAAAACACTGGAGTACAAGGTGTGGCTCTCCTTTCTGTTTTACATCTGTTACATTCAAAACATTGCATTTTTTGAGGTTATGACACAATCGATGTTTGTTGCTAGGTTGACATCCTGCAGAAGACGACCAACATGTACGAGCAGGACAAGCGCTCCCTTCAGCAGGAGCTGGAGACCCGAGAGCAGCGTCTCCAAAGAGAGCTGGCAGAGAAGCGGCGCATGGAGCAGCGCATGCAGGGCGCGGTCACAGACGCCAGGCTGAAGTGGGAGAAGGAGTGTGTGAGTAGAAAACGTTACACATTATAGCAGGGTTGGTGCCAATTATATTTTTCAGTTACAATTCCCACTTTGATTATCCATGTTCAGTTACAGATCAGTTATGATTACAGTGACCAGCATTTTTTCTAAATACAACTACAAGAACAAGAATTAAAATAAAATAAATATAAATATGGGCAGAAAATTAGCAGTTATAGTTACAGGTTTTAATATTAATATTCATTTAAGAGAAAACATGTACAGTGATTATAAAGGGTGTGTTTCCAGTTTATTATACCTTTTAAAAATGGGGTGGTGCAAATTGGTTCCCCTCCAGCAGCCGCCTAGGTTACCTGGCGGAAACTTGAGCCTGAAACAAATAACCTAATGAAAGTTAACCTTCTTCTTGTGTTAGCTTTCTGTTAGCATCTCTTATGATAACGGGTCCTAAATTGGCTGTAAAATACATTAAAGACAAATTTCTATCATCTAGTTTCTTTCTTATCTATTGACTGCCTTGTTAGGCTGCCCTTTTTGTGTCAATATACCCCTAGATTTAAATTTTTCTAAAATAATAAAACGTGGGAATGCTTGATATGAAACACATTTTATTAATTGTTACATAATTAATAGTAATTAAGTTAATTGTTAACTACATATGTGTATAACTTTAACATGGTTCCCCAGTTTTGCAATTAATTTGATTGACAATTTTTTTAGAATTTTCATGAAAATTACCAAGTCAATTATCTAAACTCAATTACAGCAACAGATTTTAAAACTGCAACTATAATTATGCCATATTTGTAATTATCAATTACATGATTGCAATTATATTTAACCCATTCCTGCTACATAGACTCATTATAAAGGTTGCAATGGCTTTATTTAAAAAAAATAATTAGATTAGATATAAAACTTTTGTTGAAACTTTCATTTTAGCAAAGTTAAACATACAAGTTGACCAATCAAGGAGATTTCACTTCCTCCCTAAATCTCCACATCATGTTTTTACCTTTTGCAGCTAAAGTTGTGTCTTAGTGTAAAATGTTTTCCTCCTCAAACTGTGATTCCTCTCTGTATTTTTCATTTGTAGTTGAGGGTCTTTATTGGTGTTGCTTTTGTTGAATTTCCATCAGGAGAGACGCGTGAATGCCAAGCAGCTGGAGATGCAGAACAAGCTTTGGGTGAAGGATGAGAAGTTAAAGCAGCTCAAAGCCATTGTGACCGAGAGCAGCGGTGCCGGCTGCGCTCCTCCCGAGAAGCCCGAGCGCCCGTCCAGGGACCGGGATCGTAACGCGGCGCAGAAGCGGTCGGCCTCGCCCTCGGCAGCTCCCGTGAGTCACTGCGTTGGCTCACCTCACCTCACCCATGTGCAGTGCCTCACTCTGATTTCACGTGGGAAATTTGCATGTCGTTAATTATTTTTGTGGTTTCTAGACTTCTTCTTTACTCCTTGTGTGTATTCTAACAATCCACAACTTCACTCCCTCGTCACTTTCCAGGACTTCGTCCAAACTCGCTCCCACCAAAAGCCAAGCAGTGTTAGGGCAGCTCAGGACTCCCACCCCTTCACCTCCTCCACCTCCTCCTCCCCTACATATCCCTCAGTAGCCTCATGCATCAGTGAGTGGGAGCAGAGGTTTCCTGTAGACACCAGCACTCCCCATACACAGCCAGGAACTCCTCAGTACAGTAGCCAAACTCCTGCTCCGTATCCAGGCAGCAGCAGCAGTGTGGGTCGCAGGCGAGGCCTGCGCTGGGCTCCAGACGCTGAGGCCACGCCCACAACCTATGGTCTCAACCTAGAGGCAGGCTCAAGGGTTAGGGTGAGTTAGAGTCCAGCTTTTCCTAAAGTCTGTGGAATGTAGGTCACTGTGATCATTATGGAAATTGAAGCTGCTGGAGATTATTTTATTTTATTATTATTATTATTTTAAAATATAAATAAAAATCAGATAGCCATTGTGTTGGCTTCGTAGATCAATAAATCAATGATCATTGCTAAAAAAAAAAAAAGGTAAAAGTTTGAAATTCCCACTCAAAAGTTTGATTGATCTCCACTGTAAATTCCGGGATTATTGACTTTGTCGGAAATGTTTCTCGCATTGCATTGTGGAGTACCATAGACGAATGCATAGAAGTCTTTTTACTCCATTCTTACTGTGATTTCCTGTGTTTGTTTGTCAGACAAGGAGGACAGTGATTCCCTGGAGTCCATTTTTGTTCTAGTTGGTTTCCGGTATTCCCCTTGATATCACCTCACTTTGTGTTGGGAAGTCACTTTGGCTGAGTTTTTGTGGGTAAACAAAAAATCACAGTAACCCCTAATTTCCACTGGATGCGGCTCCGCTGCGTTACGTCACCGGAGCTGATAGGTTTCCACTTCAGTCTATGTGTTTATTTCCAACGGGTTCGCTGTGTTGCGTGTCTGCTCCTTCCCAGCTCCGAGAGTCAGGTGCCCTCCACCAGATATACACAGGGCTTCTATTTCTGGTGGACACCGGAGCACGACGCATCAATTAGCACAGAGCAAATGCAGCTAAACAGGAAATTAAGCACGTATTCCGCCATTAAAATATCGGGTTACTTTTCAAAATAAAACACTTCAGATTTTATTTCAAGTAACTACATCACCAAAACATCATAATGTGTAAAAACAAAATCACATCCACTATATTGATTCCTCTCATACTGTACCTGCACTGTAAACTGCAGCAACTTTGATTTAGTTCATGTTTTACTGGTGTAGTTTTATCTCTTCTCTGTTGGTTGTTGCTAAAAAATGTGGCTATGACAAATCCAGAGAGTCCAACCTTCTTGTTCTCCTTCGTTAGGAACTGTTTCTGTTTATTGTTGTGTTTATAACGCATACCTTTAACTGCATTCTAGCACAATTATATAAATATCGTGAGAACTGCTCTGTCTCGTGACGTCACGGTCGTTCAACTGAGGTGAACCGTGGCGCACTCAAAACGCAACCGGTGTGTAATCCCGGAACGGCGAACAGCGGGGAAAAACCGGATCGATGCCATGGCGCAGCGGAGACGTATCCAGTGGAAACCCCCAGTTAGAATGAAGTAAAGAATGCATCCGTTTTCAGGACTTCACATCCCACAATGCAATGCACAAAATCTTTCCAAAAATGCCAGTAAGAGCATTCATAGTGGAGATGAAAAGAAGCTTTTGAGCCGCAATTTCAACCTTTAACATCTTTTTTATTAATGTATGAGACAGACAGGGCCTTTATCTGATTTCAAAAGAAATCAATCAAAAAAAATAATCTCCAAAAGCTTTAAAACGAGTAAGTATATGAAACAACTTTGCTCTTCATTTTTTGGAGGTATGAAAAACCCCTTTACACAAAACAAGGCCTCAGGTGTAGCAAAACTACTACAACAACAAAAGAAGAACCCTAAGGCCAAAACTTAAAGCTGTAGCTTTAACAGATTCTCTTTGCACTTCTGTGAATCTGCACGACGCACATGGTGGTTGGATTTGTCATTTATGTTGTGATTAGAAACAAGTGTCTGAATTTGCTTTACACAGACTTTAGGAATAGGCTTTGCTCTCCTGCTAATGTATAGTCGTTGTGCTCTCCGTAGAAAGATGCTTGTGTAGAAATGCATCGTATGAGGCTTCCTCCTCCTTTGATTCCCACAGATTGATGCTTTGGTTGTTGTATTCTATGCCTGAGTAGTTTTCTTGACCTCCTTAAAGCTGATCTTTTTGTTACCTGAACTGCATAATCTTCAAATGTCTACGATGACCAAGAATAATCGTCACTGTCAGAAATGTGGTTTTTGAACCAAACAGACTGCATTGATAAACATTTTTGGAGACAAACATGGAATTGCATTATCTTTGATGCCTGTTCCTATTTAGTTTAATAATATGTGACAAATATTTAACAATCCTAATGTGTAACTTCCACAACTTGTGGAAGTTACATTTGGGAAATAAAAACATCAGATTTGTCATGTAAATAAGGTTCAGCTCAGTTATGTTCTCAGTCACTCTCATGATTTTAATGACTTTTTATTGCTTTACAATGCTGACGTTAGATCCTTTATTCTCTGATCTTTGCTTTCCTGCATGCATCTTCTTCACTGTGTGTAGTTCTTTCAAACGTGCACATTGCTGGAAGTGATTGATTGGCATTAGTTTGGAGTAGGGGTGTGCGATCTGACGATATTAGATCATGAAGGATGAAGACATGAAGACGATCCTAAAACCGTCCGTAATGCACATTTTATCCATTTATCACTTCTGAGTGTTGTAAGCACTGAGAGGCGTTTGAGGAAACAGTGCATGTATTTCTCTTCTGTAACAAACTCACTCTGCTGCAGCTCACGAAGCTCCGTTCATACACCTCTCACGTGATCCCTCCAGGCTGACTTAGGGACCATGTCCTGAATGTGGTTTAAAAACAATTTTCAGCAACTCTGAGCTGCCCTGAAAGAAGCAACCTTAAAGAATTTAATCACACATTACAGCCCCAATGAAGGAAAAAGTGGCACAAAATGTTAATATTGTGCTGCAAATGATTAATAAAAGGGTCTTTGTGGCGTTTTTCTCCACTGACCCAATATTGTTTTTCTTGTAAAACTACAGTATATTGAAGAAGAAAAAAACACAAGTTTATAATGCCTATCACCATTTTGTGGAAACATTTTGGGATATTATTGGTCCACATCACCCAGGCCTAAATTAATTAAAGCAGTTACATTTTATCTTGTAAAGCATGTGAATGCCCAAACTGTGGGAACTGAGGGGTTCAAGAGACTTTTATTAACATGTGTGTTACCTCAAAAACAAATCAAAATCACTAGACTCATATGCTGTCAAAAAAAAATGTGTGACAAAAAGAACTTGAAGTTTTACATGTCAGCCTTTTTGTTTGATGTTAATTGTACTTGAAACCAGTTTCATAAATTGCTTTTTTAACTTAAATTATATTTGATCCCTTTTGTGGCAATGATGTTAAGTTGGTAAATTGGTTTGTTTTACTGGTAAATAACTTGAAAATAGTTAAATGATCTGAATGAAAAAATTGTTTGTGATTTCACAAAGAAAAAAATGTGATATTTTTTTCTCCATATCGCCTACCCGAGTTTGGAGATTTTTGCTTCCAGCAGTTTGCTCGTTTTCCCAACAAACTAACACCCCCACCACTAACTCCATCACATTCTCACATGGGATTGACTTGTTGGTTCTTCTTCTTTGTCACTCTGGGATCACCAGAAGGGGCTTCCGGTTCACCCGATGCACAGGCGATCTCACTCTGCGGGTGGAGAGAAATGGGTTGACCATAAGCCAGCTTCTAATTTGGACTTAGGCACTGTCATGCAGCCAATCATACCCAATGCACTCAAGGTGTCGGCCCCCAGTGAGAGGGCTCTTTCTAAGTGCCAAATGTATGTGCTTAGACACCAGGAGCTTGGCTCTGATGGGGAGATTGAGACCAAACTGATCAAGGTAACACATGTGTATGCATTAGTTGCATGCTGGGTGGATGATTTCAATATTATTGGGATGCAAATTACAGTGCATTTGTTTCTCTTTTTTCAAGACTTTAGCATTTTGATTCTTTTATGCGTGAGTAATGTGTGTTTTGTTTATTTTCTTTCATTCATTTTCAGGGAAATGTTTTTAGGACCCGAGCTGGAGGTCAAGCAGTGCAGTTTAATGACATTGAAACGCTACGACTAGAATGTCCAACAGCAGTGAGGTAAATGGATTCTACTGTTAACTAGGGTTGCAATGTTAGAAACATTCCATGAGAATTAAAGGGAATTTATATTAAAAAAATGAGGGTTGGCTCCTCAAATAGGTGTTAAATACAGTAGAGGTAGAAGCCATTGGAACAGGACCATTTGTTATCTCCAGATGGTGGTGGTCATTTTATAAAATTTCCCAAGATGTCTGGCAGATGAGTAATATTTTACTCGGTATTAATGTTTTTGTTGTTGAAAAAAATCAATTGTTCACTGAATTTAAGTTAAAACAAACACTGCACTGTTTGTGCTTGAAGAGCAGTAATTTGTATCAGTGCTTCTGTTTTTCTCGCTGAGATTTGAAGTTACAAAGGTATTGCGTTGAAGTATATTTTTTTATGTTTAAAGAGTAACTAAACCCCTGCGTTCTACTGACCTGCCACTAGGAGGGAAATTCAAAAAATTCCTTGATTATGGGCGTTACTGCTGTAGCACTAAGACACGCCCACTCAGGCTGTGCTGTGCACAGACAGACGGTAGTGCACACAATAATGTGTCTGTACACACACGCAGCCTTACAGACACCACTCAGGGGCAAACAGCCCTGCTCTCCCACCACCTCACGCTCACAGGAGGAAACCCTCCTCCCTCCTCTCAGTTTCTTATAGGAGGGGCGGGGCCAACAGTGAAAGTTGAAGACGCTGAAGAATCTGTTTCAGCCAATAGCAAAATTCACTTGTAATAGCCAGCATTCATCCCTTAGAGGCCAGTATATTGGACATTTTACAACTAAATATGCAAAATAAAATAAATTTACTAAAATATGAAGAGTGGGACTATGATTAATAAACAGCATTACTTAATACCAAAATGCATATGTATTCAGCAGGGTTTAGTTACTTTTTAAGATCATATTTCTGCAAGTCTTAAACTACAAGATGTTAACAAAAATGGAATAATTGAAAAGTTCTACTGTCAAATCTGAATTATTTTGGATGGATGCTAATATTTGTTTGAATATGATACAGTTGTTTAAAATTGACTCCACATTTCTGGTTAATATTTCCTATGAAAATCACCTTACTTTTAATGAATAATTACACTTGTACTTGTTCTGCAACATCATTCCATGAGCTGAGTCTGAGTTTGACAGAAGTTATACAACAGATTTTTGTCTTCACACTTTTGGTTTTTATTAGTTGTGTTCATTTAAAATGCCCCCCCTCCCCCCAACAAAAAAAACAAAAGGATCCTCTATAATAACAGTAGTTATAAATTTTTTTCCTGCTTTTCTTTCATTTCAGAATGTGTGAAATAAACGTGTGTTGTAAAAAGTAACCAAGCTGTTTTTGTTTCAGTCGTAAGAGGCGGTCGGGGTCTGACGAAGGGGCCGCTCCAGTCGACAACATAGAAAACAGAGTGAGCATTTTTGTGTGTGTGCGTGCGTGTGTGTGTGCGTGCGCGCCAAAATGTAATTCAAGACAAAGAAGCAGAACACTACTAAATTAAAATAAGGAACTTTAATTAGTAACAGTGTCAACATAAGGACTGTAAAGGCAAACTTGTGAAAACTGGATTTCTGGAACACAATGTTGCGATTCATGCAACTTTAGGCGTGTATCAATGAAAATGGTTAAAATGTAACTGAAAAGCAACAAATTAGTAACTTCTTCCAGTGTTGTATTTTTATCATAATTACGGTAGTGCTGGTTAAAACGTGGCAGCTCATGATGCTCAAAGCACAGTGACAGTTTACACACAGCAAAAATAGGAATCCATCAGTTATATGTTATAGCTTTTTACAGTCTCGTACTTCTTCAGACATTTAACCTGAAGCCATGTACCCCCTACTCCTACATACTGAGAAAACATAATAATCTAATGTTAAATACAATGTATCTCTATGGTGAAATTTGTCTCTTACCTATCCTGTTAAATAATAATATATGATTAACAAATTCTAATCTCTAAGCACAATATAAGACATATTGTTCAGTGAGATAAAATCTCTTTTGGGAAAAAGAAATCTACGTAACGTTTGTTGATTAAACATACTGTATACCAATACATACATCTATATATTCATCACCCTGAAACTGTAAAATACAACTTTAATGAGTGTGTGTGTGTGTGTGTGTGTGTGTGTGTGTGTGTGTGTGTGTGTGTGTGTGTGTGTGTGTGTGTGTGTGTGTGTGTGTGTGTGTGTGTGTGTGTGTGTGTGTGTGTGTGTGTGTGTGTGTGTGTGTGTGTGTGTGTGTGTGTGTGTGTGTGTGTGTGTGTGTGTGTGTGTGTGTGTGTGTGTGTGTGTGTGTGTGTGTGTGTGTGCGCGCGCGTGCGCGTGTGTATATATAAACATATTGTCTGATCTCTGCTGCATCTGTATTTTGTGTCCAGGCTCCCGTCCCCACCGCTACAAACCACGGGTATCAAAAGTAAGCAATGAACTTGTGCATCGACATCTGAGAGCAGCACAGTTTGTGTTTGGTTTAATAATTGTTGTTTTGTTTTCCAGACGCAGAAAGCCTTGAAGGATAGAAATGCAGGAGGACGATGAATTACCTGCATTTTTTGGAGACACTTACATTGTATTCCTTTTATTAGGTGTAGAATAGTCTAATGATTACATGCTGGATTTGTGTGTATTTTTTTATGTAAATGCTGGACACATTTATATCTTTTGGACATAATTATAAGACCCACCTCCATGATCATTGTTCATTTGTAATTCTATTCTTTTGATGACTTCTCTCGCTGCTACCCAAAGATCATACCATGCTTTCTGATCTTTTTTTTATCACCATGTGCTTTAAATGTTGCTTTTTGACGTCACATGTGTAGTAGTGCCGCTGTAAATATGAAGCTGTATTCTAGGTTTCTGTGTAAATCACTCAGTCTGTTTGGAAGTAATTTAAAATAAAATGTTTTGCTTTGCTGAACTTGTATAGCACATGGCATTTTTTAGTTGCCATTAAATTTTTTACTGCCAGATACTTGGTTCTTGGTTGTTTTTGTTGAAAGCTTTATTCTGTGATGTACGTACGGTAAGTGTTACAATAGGACTGTCACTTTTTTTTTGAAGAAGAAGAGTGCTAGTGTTTCTAATCGTAGATTTTGTTACTAAAATATTCTTTACATTTTATATAAAATTTTATTTAAAATTGGTTCAAATAAAAGGCGATGTTCCATATTAGCTTTTTACTGATATTTGAAGTGCCGATATTGTCCAACACTAAATTTCTGATACTAACCGATACCGATATACACAGTACATAGCCCCCTCCCCTCAAACCTGATTTTAGGTCACATGATGCGTATTTATCATGGGGCACAGTGGCCTAATGGTCATTTAAAATCAGAATATTTTTTCTTAAAGCTTTAATTGTTTATATGATTCTGCTTTGTGGGCCTCTACTGCTCTTAGGGCTCTATTCAAATGCACAATCCGCGTATAGCCAGAAACACCTAACTTACAAACTTCAATTCAATTTTTAACCTAGTAAGTGACTCCGACACATACACCGCCTGTACATTTACAGACTGACCAGCAGAGGGCAGCAGAACTCTTCTATGAACATAGTCATAATCTCTGAGGAAATCCTAACGTTTTGGATTTTTTAGCAGTTTTTTTCCCTTTCTATTTTGTTCTTTTCTTAAATCTGCTAAAATGTTAAATGGACTGAACAATAGGATACAGTAGATGCATACAAACTGCACTAACATAATGGATAAAATTAACTTATTAATGTGATGCATCTTTATTTATTTTTTTTTAATTATGAAAAATATTTGTTGAAACAGTATTTGATTTTGAAATATTTTTTTAATGTGCTTTCATGTTTAATTTTGAATTATGTTGCTGTTTATTTTGTATTCATTTTAAAGTAGATCATGAAATATTTAACACAATAATTATAGAATATAATGCATTTTCCACAAGAGTGTAACAGTAAAGCTATTGTTTATTAGAAATAGCCTGTTTAAAAAGTGTTGATGCAAACACCCACATTGCTGATGGCTTCCTTCACTCTAACACCTGCTAATGGCTGTTTAAACATGGCCTCTCCTGACCTGTGTGTATCCTTCTGTTTTATAGAAAACCCATCCAACAACTGTTTGTTCCACCTACAGTTTATTATCTATTTAAACAGCACGCAGTATTTTTTATTTATTTATTTTTTTAAAATGTGACATAACTGCTGGCATTGACCACTAACATTTTTAAAATCTGAACCTGTATTTCATATGAAACTTGTTCTCATGCCAAAGGGACTTCCTAAATACGTTTCTGGTGTTTTCACAGGTTGAAAGTTGTGCCAAAATAATGGCGGACAATGATTTTGTGACTTTCCATGGAAACACCCTAATACGGATGAAGTGTTATGTCTTGGGTAGGGACGTCATATCAGAGAAAACACTGTAAACAAACCAGCATCCTTGTCTGGCAAAGAAATACAAGAAATTGCAGTAAGAATGAAATTAAAACTGTTCCTAAATATCAAAAAATGGAACAGAATGTGAAAAAACAATTGCATGCAGTGCTGCATGGGTTTCTTGTAGTTGAATGTTGCTTGAAAAAATGTCTCTTTAGTTTGGGGATCCAACTTAGAGTTTTGAAAAGATCTGAGGGACTGTTGGTAAAAAGCCTTTATTCCATTAGAACTATATAATCATAAAAATACATCTAACTTAGAATACCTTCTACGGGATATGCAATGTGCAATGCAATTTGAAGTTCAAGTTGCCATAAAATAAAATATGTGCAATGGATTCAAAAACAATCGTGCGAGCGGGAATTTCAACTTTCAACATTTATTTGTGAGTAATTTCTCAACTTTTTCAGAAGAAATTCCTTCGATGTATTGATCTATGAGGCCTACACTATGTCTTTATCTGTGTTAGAAAATGAATTATCGTCCCTAGCGGCTTTAATAGAGACCAAATACGGACCAGTTTGGTCCCTTTTCAAGTGGTATTAAAGATTTATAGGTGGGGATAACAGACAATTTTACCATTACAGTGTCCTATAGTTTGTACGTGTATGTATAAATGATATGTAAAGAATGGAACTCACCAAGAATATCCAAGCAATTGGTTATGGATTTCAGTCCCTGCAAGATCTTCACTCAAATTTTGTTGATTTTCGTCAGCAATTCTCATTCAATTTTGTAAATTTGTGGATTATTTGAGGAAATTTCACGACTAACTCATGTAATATAAGCATGTTATAACTGAGCCCTGCAGATAATGTGAAGTTTGATTGACTTGGATGGACTAACATATGTCACAATGAATTAGTCATTTACACTAAAATTCATGTTTACAGAAACAATAACTTAAAACAAAGTTACTTCAATAAACTCTATAAGTGATCTTACAGAGAGTGATGAACACAAATAAAGGTGTAAATTATTCCATGATGGATCATTAATCTGCATATGTATTGATGACAGTAATATACAGAAGTCTGCTTTCTTTATTTTAACACACAATTTTATAGTGCTAATGCTAATGTTTAAATCTTTTTCCCATTTTTCTCTTACCTTATTTTCAATTAAACATTGCATGTTGCATAAGGTAACTTCTGAGCTATAAAAAACTTTAAAAAACTGCTTTTGGTTGAGTTCATAAGTTACAGCTATTGTTTCAAATGACTATTATATTGTTATTAATTAAATCTAATATTTTGTCAGACTTATTTGGTATGAAGTCAGGAGTACACATTCACTATTTATCTTTGGTATTTTACAAGCCTGCCTCCAGTTTTTAATAGTGTTTAAAATACATACATTCTGCAGCGAGTCCTTCCAAAGCTTTTTTACTTATGAACGTAATGTCCCTATTGATAACTTGGCCACTTCTTGTTCTAATTGAATCCATTTGACCTCGGTTTCCCCTTTCATTCATTGCTTGATTTTAAAAATCTGTGTAGCATAAAATTACTTTTGCAAATTAGGAATACCTAATTCTCCTCCTTCTTTCTGCTGTAGTAAAGTTTTAAATTATATTATCTGCCTTCTATTATTCCATATAAAGTTTGACATAATTTTATTCTATTCATCAAAATTTGATTTTGCTATTGGTGTTGGTAATGCCTGATAAAGGAACAAAAACCTTGGTAGCACCATCATTTTTAGTGTTTCCACTCTGCTCAGTATTTCATCTAGCTTCCATCTATTTAAGTCCTGTTGTATTTTGTTTTCTAACACACCATAATTACTATTATACAGCTTTTCTAAGTTCTTACTAATGTTAATACCCAAATATTTTATATTCTGTGCATTCCACCTCAGCTTGTATTTATCTTTAATATTTTTTACTAATGTGCTTTCCTATTACTAATAATTCACACTTATTTTTATTCAATTTATACCCTGAGACTGCACAATATTCATCAATTGTTTCCATTAATTCATTTACAGATTATTCTGGTGAAGTAAAATAGACAATTATGTCATCTGCATAAAGTGCCAGATTATGCATTTCCTTTCCTACCTGTAATCCTTTGATAATTTAATTCTGTTTTATTGCCTCTGCTAACGCTTCAGTATAGATAGCAAATAATAGAGGGGGAAGAGGGTCTCCCTGTCTCATTCCTCTTTGTATATTAATATACAAAATGAACAGTCTTGAAAAAGAAAATTGAAATGCAGTTTGGATTATTTCTTCTTCATGTTATTTATGAGTTAAAAAATGCAGCTATATTCTGAAAATGAAAATGCATTTCTGTTAATCCATTTTAAATTAAATTATGGTACAGATATGCTTCCATAGGTGTGAAGATTGATTAGATTACACAGTAAATAAAAAAAAATAAAAAATCCCCCAGCTGGACTTTGCACTGCAATCATGTTAACATTAACATATGGTTCAGTTGTAACTGAGCAGAATGACACTGCTTTAGCACTTTTATTCACTTTAATGTAAAAAAAAAATAAAAAAAATGTGATTACATCCCTGTTGTTTCTCCTTCTCGCACAAAAAACTTTCATTAAACGATTCAAAACCAGATTTAGGTTGAAGAAGGATTTCACCACTTATTGTAATAATTTGGCTTGTGTGTGTGTGTGTGTGTGTGTGTGTGCACTGGTGTCACAGTTAAATGTGTTGATTTAACCCCTGAGTCTTTGTTAATTACACCCTCTGTCATCATTGTCTAAGAACACAGCACAGCTCTCTTCTCTTCACTGACTTCCTTTGTCTTTCCCAAGTAAACATTGAGTGTTTGTTCAGCTGTTTGTGTGTGTGCAGAATAAACTGTATGCGCTGGTTTGACATTGTGGGAAGTCTGGATATGTCCCAGTAGTTTAGAGGTTGAACCTCAGTGTCACGGTGGTGTTGCACTTGTTACCATTTCCAAAATGTTTCTACATTTCTAAGAAGTGAAAGTAACTAGTAGATGCTACATATACAGTATTATAATAGGAATTAGTCACTTTGGAGGAAAACAATGGGACATTTCCTCTAAAAGTTGGTGTTTTACTACACATAATGGGGTAATTATAAGCAGATTTTATCCATCAAATAATAATGTATGCTTGTAATGCTAACCAGCTGCTCCTTTCTGTAAAACAGTGTGTGATAGATCCCTAATGTACAGAAGGATATTGCATTCACTTGCTTTTTGGATTATTTTTTTTCTGTTTTTCTGAGTAATTTTTTCAGTTTTTCAGAGTAATTTTTTTCCCCTGTTTTTCTGAGCATTTTTTATGTTTTTCAGAATGATTTTTTTTTTTTTTTACTATTTATTGGAACATTTTTTCTGTTTTCCGTGCTACTTTTTTTTCCTGAATTATAGAGATACTTATTAATCCCATAAGAACATTCATCCGATGGCGACTCCTTGCCGCACGCTTCAACTCTCAACCCAAATACTACAGTATTTTCAGCAGTCTCCTGATTATATCTGATCGTAACTAACTGTAATGCTATCAATATGGCTTAAAGATTAAACTATCTCCCAGTGTTTTAAACCAAAAACTGAAAAAATAATTCTCCAAAAACCCTGAAGAAAAAAAAAATACTCCCAAAAACATTTTAAAAAATAGCCCAAAAAACAAAGCAAAAAAATAAATTATTCAGAAAAACCAGGATTTTTTTTCTCTCGGGGGAATACATACGCTTTCGTACTAATGTGCTTGAAAATAAATGTCAGGTATAAGTACATTGTAACTCGCAATCAGAAGCTGTGACTTATGCTTTTTAATTGTGTTACTTGTTCTCAAAATTTTAAATTACCATTTTTGAAATCTAAATATCTGTTGTATTTATTAACATTTAAGGTCCCATACTGTATATACAAATTTCTAACAATAGTATGAATTTCCATAGCCTCATTATTAAGCTCCAAAAGTGAAAATGAATTATTCATCAATCGCCTATTTGCTCCACATTTTGTGTAATGTGTGCTCAAACATGCTAGTTTGAGTTTGCGCCATTTGTGATGTCATAAATAGAATAGTTCCTCCTACTTAACTCGGCCCTCACTAGTTACTGTGCTGGTTAACAAACAAACATGGTGAAGGCAGGATGGGTCACTTACAAGTTTATTTTTTCTCCCCTCAGCTGAGCCTTTCAGGACCCAGTGGATGGATTTTATCTTTGCTGGTTTTGTAACAAAAGAAACACCCAAAACTTGTTTGTGTGTGCCTGACATTTCACTGAGGACTGCTTTGAAAACATGGGCCTGTACAGAGCTAGCTTAGCTTAGCTCAAAGGCTCTGGATAAAGCACAACTTGCTACCAACACTTCATGCCTCAAGCACAAACGTGGAACATGTAAGTTCATATTATTTAATGTTTCTTTTATGGCATAAACCTAACAAGCATGATAAACTGCTGGCTGTTAAAATGTTAGTGTGACATTAGCATGGAAGCTAACACTGATCAGTTACTGCTGCTAGTTGTGTCCATTAACCCTCCTATTATTAACCCTAACACATTGTACCCTTGGGGTCAATCTGAACCAGGGATATTTGCCTCCAGAAAATGATTTTCAGAAAACTGTTGACCAAGTTTCTGTGTCAGGCACTTTGTTTATTTGATGAATACTTAAATAACTTTTTGATAATGAAACCATTACCTGTTCTCTAGCGCCACCACCAGGCCAAACTTTTAAATTAGAATTAATTTATCTTGAATATAGTTTTCATCCAAATCTCAAATGTACTGAATATTAATGACCAGAAGAGTGTGAACCCTATTGGTTGTGGTGATAATTTGACCTTTCCTGCAGCGCCACCATCAGGTCAAACTTTCAGTTTTAAAGTTAGTCTATCTTGAAAATCTTTCATTCAAATATTTTTGAATTTGGGGTGCACGTTCATAACTCTCGCAGACTGAGTCATATTGATTGATGTTAGTTCAATTCTTGGGTGCCGTATCCAAACACAGAAGTTGAATCCTAAACTTCTAGAAATATGTCACTGTTCCAAAAAACCATGCACATCACATCACTTCAGTCATTCACTGATTTATCATTACTTATTCAGTGATTTATTGTTTATACTGAAATAAATAAAATAAAACCTCCATCACAAAGGAGGTAAACATGTACAAAAATAATTTGTACATAACTTTTTGAAGTTAGTCCGCTGAAACTTTTAATGTTCATCAAGCAAGTGCTTTCTAGTGACTAGGTTTTTGTGTAGGAACAGGAGCTGGTCAACATACTGGTAGTTAGGCTGTTCCAAAAGAGAAGTCACAATGTGTTGCAGTTTGAAGATCGACCTCATTTTTCTGTCTGAGCCACAGTTAAAATATCTATTTTTTCCCCACATATTAACAACAGAATAACGTTTGTTTGTGTGGAAAGCCTGATTTTATTAACTTCTTACATTCAGAAATGATCAGTGCACATTAGTCGTCATCAATGCACTTGTTATTTACTATGTAGTGTGATCAAACTGTGGCTTTGCGTTATACACAGTGTTAAAATAGTTGACCAACGTGGACGTCTTTCAGAGTTTCATTTCACAAGCTGCAGCTGACAAGCGCACTGCGCACACAGCTGATTTGCTCCGCGACACAGCAGCCACCATCCTTCCAAGGAGGGAACAGCAAGGATAAAATCTAATTAAATGTAACACATTTTGTCCCATCTAAAACTGGTAAATTTGAACTTATTAAAAATGCTGATGGTCAGTCTTTTGGCGTGCATGTGTAGCTTGGAGGAGGTGTGCGTGTAGCAGTGCTCTGATGGACAGGGTTGGGTCCGCCTCATCTGACATAATGCACGTAGCCACCTTGACTGGCTACATTACCTGGATAAGTTTATTCAGTATCTCATTCAGGGTCCGTTGGTCTGCTGACGGGTGTCTTGCTTGCTCTAGCTTTATGTCCGGATGGTGACGGACAAGATGAGCAGTAATATTTGTTGTTACACAATACGCTACTTGTCCAGAGGAGAGTTTAATACAGCTTTTGGTCATGTCTAAATCTGCTTGCCAGGTTATCAATCAATCAATCAATGTCCATAATTTTAATCATGTCCCAACTGTTGCAACTCTTCTTCATGTTGCAAGTCTTGCTCATGTTTGCACTCACTTGTTGGTGCATTACCGCCACCCAGTGGTTGCCCACAAAAATGTGAAAATTACAATAAGAAAAAATCGATACTGGGAAGCAGAATCGATTATTAAAATCTGCACCCAAAAAATTGCGATAAATCGTAAAATGTTTTTTTTTTCCACCCTTACTAGAAATAGCCTTATTTTTTTACTTTACATTTTCCAATTTTGTTTTTTTTCCCCACATTTTACCTTTAGAAAATTTTGATCTACAGCAGGAATGTCCGAACTTCTCAATGGTTTTATTTGCCTGGAACATGATGATGGTTTGTTCCATTGTTCTTTAGTTTTCCTTAAATTATGCAAAAACAGAAACAAGGAAAAAAAAAAAACTCCTTTTAAAATTGTTGAAATGAATTTGGAAGAATCAGGACACTTTTCAACAATCGCACCTCTGTATAGCGTTTATTGGTTGTAAACCTATTTATCTCTTTGGGCTGCTTCTCAGAGCAGGAAAAGTGGTTTGTAAATAAAGTTTGATTGATGACTTTGTTTGCTCCTCACTAAAAGGTGAAGGCAGTAGCTGGGAGGTGAACTTGTAACCCTGTTATTAGGTGGAAGTCAGAGGTGTGTGCTGGCTGAAGCAATAACATCCTCTGCAGGTGATTCCCACTGTTCAGTGTGTTTACCTGCTTTGCCTGTTGATCTTACTAAAAGCCTCTCACGCCCCGTGAATACACACCCGCACACACACACTAAACATGAGTGTGTACCCAGGTTAAACACACACATTAAGAACAACTGTAAGGCCATTTTTCGTTGAGTGCTTGTGCAGGTTCAACATTGACCTCCATGTTTAATCTTCCAGCACAAATGAGCGTCACTTGATATGCAAACAAGGTTTTGTTACTGTCAGTCTGCTGAGCTCCCATGAGCCTTTGAGAAAGTGAACACTGCATGGGTTCTGCATCCTAACATTCTTAAATAGGAGATGCTAGAATCTGATGCAAACATCAAAGATGAGGGAGTCCCTTGATGAGTTTTTGATAAAACCTTCCAGATATTGCAGTTGAATGATTATTAAGCATGTGCACTAGATCAGCGATTCTCAACTGGTGGGTCGGGACCCAAAAGTGGGTCGTGGACAGCTGGTCAAAAATACTTAATGTCTCTCATGTTGGACTTGTCTTTTATTTTGAAAGAACTTTTTCTTTTGACAAACATGCTGTAAAATGCATGTTGCAAGGAAAAAAAATATTATATATACGTGTGTATGTTTTCAACAGCTATTTTTAAAAAATAAATTTTGTTGGTTAATTTATTGACCGTGGAAAAATGTGGGTCCCAGGGTGAGACCAGATGAGAACCCCTCCACTAGATATCTTTAATACAATTTTCTAGTAGGGCCACAATTATACAAACACATATTGTGAGGTTTTAATACTCAAAGTTTTATATTTAGGTTTCAATTTTTTTTTTAAATTATATATTATAGTGTTCACGTTCATCTGCTATGCTTGTAAAGTCTGTTCATAAAGATTTTACATCTATCAAGTAAATGCAGGAAAACTCCAAGTTTACTTTAACTATATCTGTGTGGGCTTGTTTGGGATGTGTGTTAAAGTACAACAAGGAAATATAATCCTTACATCATCATTTAATCCGAAAAGTATATAGGGCCAGGACTGTCACGTCCATCCATCCATCCATTTTCATACCCGCTTATTCCCGTTTATCAGGGTCGCGGGGGTCTGCCGGTGCCAATCTCCGGCTCTCATAGGGCGCTGGGCGGGGGTACACCCTGGACAGGACGCCAGTCCATCACAGGGCAACACAGACAGACAACCACTCACTCATTCACTCCTATGGGCAATTTAGAGACTCCAATCAACCTTACAGTCATGTTTTTTGGATTGTGGGAGGAAGCCGGAGTACCCGGAGGAAACCCACGCAGCATGGGGAGAACATGCAAACTCCACACAGAAAGGACCCAAGTGTCCACCCCAGGGCTTGAACCCAGGACCCTCTTGCTGTGAGGCGGACGTGCTAACCACTAAGCCACCGTGTGCCCTGTATTACCGTCAAAACTACATTAAAAGCTCACAGACATCATGTGTCGAGTAAATATCACTGATCCAAATTCAGCGCGTGCGTCCTAATAGGGACAGTAGATTTAATCTCCAAAAAAGTTTAATGAAAGTTTTATAAATTTTTTTCAATTTCAAATATTAATTTTCTAGATTCTGTTCTCAGAGGATGACATACCTGATTTTGTCCCTCATATGATTTTAAATCTGTAATATTGTTTTAATATACAGTGTTTATTTTCTTTCTCTTGTGATTACCGGTTTCACAAGGTGTATGTATTTTTTACGTTACAAATAAGCATCTATTCTAATCTATATAGGCAGAATTTACATTGGGATCTTTCCTTAACACATAATGTAATTATCAAATGGAAATTCAACTCAACATTTCATTGTAATTGATATTAAAAAAAAAAAGAACAGCAACAAAATTTTGTCTGGAGTATACAAATGTACCTCCCTCAGCCCCCGTTCCTCAGATTAAAACCTCCTCACTGTACCCAGGACCAAGCACAGAACCTGGGGAGACAGAGCTTTCTGTGTTGCAGCCCCCACCCTCTGGAACTCCCTCCCAAGCCACATCCACAACTGCACTGACCTCCCATCTTTCAAATCACTTCTCAAAACTCACCTGTTTCACTCAGCTTTTAACGTTTAACCACCCACTCACTCTTTTCTTTCCTCTTAGTCATATTTTCTTCAATCAATGTACTTGTTGTTGTTTTTAGGCTGTAAAGTGTCTTTGAGTGTCTCGAAAAGTGCTTTTAAATAAAATGTATTATTATTATTACTAACACTGGGGCAGATCCCCTTAATAAATACCCCCTGTGTAAGCATGACACATCCAAAGTATGCGGCACCACAAAACATCTTAAAAGGCATCCAAAAACAGAAAATATGGTCAGAATTGGGTATAGACGTAATGTATGCAGCATTGCAAAGTCCATTGGGGTATGGATTACTGTCCATGGGAGGGGGGAGCGAGGGGAAAGGGGCATCATTAAGCAGCCTCACTGTGTAAGTGTACAGGCTGTTAGCCAGTCTGGCTTTACTGGTGCCAATGGACCTCTACCTTCTCCCTGAGGGCAGCAGGTGGAACAGATGATGGGCTGGATGATGATGCCGGTCACGCAGGATATTGTGCACTCTCTTCAGACAGCAGGTGTTGTAGATAGTACCGATCTCTGGAATAGTGGTCCCAATGATTTTACCCACTGTTTTTACCACCCACTGGAGTGCCTACTGGTGGGCCTTAGTGCAGCTGGAGTACCACACTAAAAAAAGACGTGTGTCAAAACACTGCTGATGGCACAGTTGTAAAAGTTTACCATCAGCTGTTTTGGGTTCCTGGCACTACTCAGTTGCCTCAGGTAGTTGCTGAGCTTTTCCTACAACTGAGGAGGTGTTGGTTCACCAGGAATGGTCTTCGTTCACAGATACTCCCAAGAATTTGAAATGTGGCACTCTCTCTTCCACCGCGTTGCCAATAGAGAGAACAGTGATTGACTCTGCTTTTGGTCTTTTTGATGTTCAGAGACATGTTTTTAGTGACACACCATGAAGCTAGATGTTGCACTTCAGTCCGGTAATCCGTCTCATTGTTGTTGTTCATCATTTGTGCATGAATATTTATGTTTAAACACGCTATTTGTGCACAAATATTTTCATGTGCATGCACAATTGTGTTGACTGTAACCTTGCCTCATACACTTCAAGATGAGTGCATAGATGGAGTTTGAGATCCTTGAAAAAATAAGAAATAGAATTAAACATATAGACCGTCTAGAGATTTGTGCCAACCAGAAAGTATGTAGCACATACAATAATGCAAAATAATTGATCATTTTGACTACAAAATTTTTTGTCGACGTTTAATGTTGTAAATTCATGATAAAATCATGCTGGCTACAGTACCATACATGAACTGCTGGGCGCGGTGTCGCTACACCATTTACATTGTGAAGAAGAATTACGCAACATAAGAACCTAAAGTCTCAAAAGTTTGGGATTGTGTCACTGAAAATGTATACTAGTATTTTTAAAACAACAAATACATTCACACATTATGTACAGTCACTGTGTTTTATGGCACTTAAAATATTTGTATTTTGTCTACATTATATTAAGAATTGGATTTGGGAAAACTCATGGAAGCATAAAGATGAATTTCTCTCCTGCGCTACACGCAGCTGCCACCAGGTGTCACTGTGGTCTGCTCTGCTCCTCTCACTCTGAACTGTTGACTCCCTCTCAATAGGAAACAGATGGGAGACCTTTGCTGCAGGCTAATGCCAAATGGAGCAAATTCTCATTACAACGTCTGCGAGCTCTGTTTCTTCTCTCCAGGCCTCACCTCCGCCCCCTCGCACCACTTGATGAGTTCAACACTTGTTTCCGATGCAGACGTGTCACTTTAATATGCCTCCTTTTACTGATTGCAGGGTATTTATCATCTTTACTGCCAATTGCTAACAGACCTCATTATTATTCTGTTGAGTGGTGTTTTACCTTGCTGGGAGGGCTGAGTGTTAAAAAGATCCTAATTATTATTATCACAAATCCTCGATTGTGCCGTTTGATGTGAAAAAGAGAGCGAGTAAGCTCATTACAATGACATGGTGTCAAAGAACAGTCACGCGTTGGAAAACGTCTGAATGTGTAAAGCTGGTTAAACTGTGATGTTTGCAGTGAGTGAAGTGTGAGATGAGCACTTTAAAAAGGTGACGCTAACATCCCACACAAACAGCCTGTGTTCCCTCAGCGATAGCATCAGCACTAGCAGCCAAGTTCACTAACAGGCCCATTGGCCACATGTCACGTCAGTCCACAGCAGCAGTGGCTTGTCTCACTCGGGGAAAGAAGAGAAACAGTTTTTCTCAGTTTATCGCTTCATCCTCCTTCTGTAGTGTTCGCTTAGTCTGGAATCCATCCAGCAGAGAAAGTTAAGGAACCACTGAACTAACAAATAAACTGCACAAAACCACAACAAACAAAAAGAATAAAATTATTCAGAAAAACCCAAAAATTGACAAGAAAAAAAAATACTCCAAAACCCAACCCTACACATAGACATATTCATCAATCTATTAATGTACTTATACACACACAATCATTGCTTATTGGCAACACAAACTTATGCATGCACATATATGCGTACATTTACGTACACATGCACAAATCTTTCAGTTTCTATCGTCCTTTTCTTTCTACATGACAGACATGTTTGTCGTTGTCTTTCATTCATGTTCATCATACCCACAAACCTTCCCTCTCAATATTGCACCCGATCCCAGACTAATCCCAGCTTCTCCCACGTCTCCAGTCTGGGAAGTTAACACTTCAACTAGAATATAAATGACACCATTATGTAATATTCAATCTGTCGCTGCAGCAATACCCTCTTTCATTGATAGGCACCCACGGCCCCCTCCCCATGTGCTCCTCACTGCTTGCTCTCCTGTTCTTTTTCATTGAGAATATTAAAGAGTTAATAAATTAATCTGTGCTCGCTGGCGCATGTTATTGCAGTGCAGAGATTTGAGGGTGAATGAAGCCGTCGGGCCGCACCCTAAGCTGATTTATTAAGGGAGCCGGGGAATCACCAAATAGACCTGATAACCCGTTTTATTTTGCATAAGTGAAGACTTTTTCTCAAATCCACTTATATGCCCCGTTCATTGCCCTCTACCTTTTCAAACAACTTTTAAGTTTTTCTGTGACCCCCCTCTGAGCTACAGTGTTTTTGTCACAGTTCAGAGCTAATAATCACCTGGAAGGTGGTTAGAACAAGTTCAGCTGCCATCTTTTTCTGCTTTTTTGTCAGTTTTTCAAATAGCTTATATTGGTTTTCATAGTGGACACAGTTTGGCTTTGATAGAAAGGTGTGGAAATGTTACTGTCAGGCCTGCTGGATTCTAGACATCAAAACAAGTCAAATGTATCATTCAGTTGAATGTGTTTAGTCAAGTTTAAAGTTACTAGACTTAATCGACCTCTTACGGAGTAACTAAACCCTGAGGTGTTGGCTGACGTGCGTTTAGGCAGGAAAAAAAAAAACTTTGGGACCATTTCACTGAAAACTCACACCTGAGGTAGAACTAACATCTGTGACATTAAAGTAACACTAAGAAACTAACAGTCTGTCAACAGTTGTTGTTTTTGAAAAGAGTGGCGGGGCCAACATTGGTGGTTTGTGAGTGACAAACAAAAAAATGTCAAATTGAAATACTTTGACTAAAATGTTGCAAATTCGTCAAAAGTCAATCAACAACACGACTTTGTACCCAAATACATTTGTTTTAAGCAGAAAATAGTGGTTTTGGCATTTAGTTACACTTTAACACTTTGACGTCACATTTAAAAGTAACCAGTTTCACAAATAAGGAAGATGACCACCAGTGGTGCTATTGTTGGTGGTGTATTAGTTTAACTGGGGATCATTTTGCCTGGTGACACGTCACGGCAGAATCGTTACACCTCTAATCATGGCTGTGCGGGGTTTTGTGCTAAACTTGAGGGTTAGTCGCTGGTTTGCGGTATTTAAGGGTTTGGCAAATAATGTTTTGGGAGCATGTGACACATTTCCATGGGATTTTACCTATTTAACTGGTGGCTGAGGGTCGAGCAGTGTGGCCAATGTCACTCTTGTCTTGTAAAATCGAGTGATTACAGCGTAACTGTCCTGTTTCTGTAAATCATCTGAAGCATATACAATGAAAGATGAATTACAATAGTTGACTATTAACTTTTTATAGCATGTTTGGTCTGTTTTTAGTAAATCTAAAGTCCTCTGAATAAGGAATGACGATGAAACAGAAATGAAACAGAAAAGTGTAACCTGAGTGGCAATGGGTAAACCTTGAAACACAATTTGGAATATTGTGAAATGGAAAATGGGAGGCCTTTCATTCTGTGGCTGAATTGATGCACTGAAGGACTTGATCAGCCCTGAGTTTTCTGAATATGGTTAAATAGTGCAACATATTCAAAAGGCGGCTTAGGAAGAAGACTGTGTTCTGTACTGTACACAGCCCGGCTTCTGCATGCTCGCTCATTTGGATTTAACACCCACTGATTCCACCACAGATTCCTAACCTCATTTATCAGAGTGTGGAGACATTTAATCCAGCATGAGATTTTTAGGCTCCTTTGGGTCAACAGTTTAGCTGTTGCCTTTCCCCCTCCAAGCCCTGAGACACAGTCTGCTTTCAATTATTTCTGCAAAATTGCTTTACGGGATCCATGCATGATTAAATATTCATTATGTTAAACTAAGCACTTTCTTTGTATATAAATCCATATTAGATTTGGCTGGCAGGCTGCCTGAAGCCACATGAGAAGGCTTTTTTTTTGGGTGTGAAAACCCCTCAGACCTCCTCAGAAGCTCCTTTCTGCAGGGTGGGTTTATTTTTGTTCTGATGTAAATGGTGACTTGTTGATATCTTCATACCTTTTATGTGATGCCGGTCAGGCACACAGCACCGTTTTCAGTGTGGAGGAAATGCTGGAGTTTAAACTGTGCATGGGATAAATAAACAAGTTTGTGAGCTGGTCTTTCTGCACAAAAAAGGTGTCCCTTGTTGTGCAACTTTTTGGCGTTTTCGTTGCAGCTTTGTTGGTATGTGTATACTGGGAGTGAATGTTTGTGCTGTGTGTATGTTTGGAAAACACAGCGAGGGGTTAAGAAGGAATGCATTTAGTTTCAAATAGTAGCAGCTTCCCCTGAAAATATTGAGCAAATATTTCCCTCTGTACCAGCAGGATAAAACCCTTTGATGGATTCACTGACCTCCTGGAAAATAAATTCTGAACTATTTGAAATTCCTGAGTGGATTCAACCGGGCTACGTAGCATGAACCCTTGTTTATTTTATTTTCCAGCTGCAGGAAGGATAGAAATTGTGTTGACTCAGAGGGTATTTGGTTTATCTTCTGTTTCAGATGTCATGAAAGAGCTCTTACCACGAGTGGTCAGAAATAGGATAAAACCTGAAGCAGCTGAGCACACTTGTTTTATTAGAAAGGGAATAAATTCAGCAGAGCAATATGTTTTAAAGTCTGCTGCTGTGGTATTGGACCTTATTTGGCCTTTTTTTTCAAATCAATGTTTCCACAAACCCAGCATCCAAAAAATGCACCCCCCCTTGTCTGATGTTCATGCCCTCGGCGGTGCAACCTGCCCCGCATGGCATTCCTGAATGAATTGGACATAAGATGACTATTAAAGAAGCTCCTGTGGTTTGTTAAATAGCAACTGAGGAAAAATGTGCTTTGGTTTCACCGCCAGGCTTTTTAGTTAGGCTACATGTACCTAAATGTTATTATATGTTACGACTATTCTAGTGCAGATTATACTGTCCAATACAATAGTCCCTTTTCTAACGTTTAATCTCTTTGTGCTCAATGAAAAACTAGTTGGCAACATGAAGATAATCTGAGCTTTTTTTGTGTCAGTATGTCCCTTGATTTATTTAATTTTTTTAAATGATAAAATGTGGGAACACTTGGTATGAAACATATTTTAATAATTGTTAACTATGGTTCAACAGTTTAGTATCACATTATAACTGACATTTTATTATAGAATTTTCATGGCAATTACAATTACAAAGTCAGTTATTTATTTTGTCACTTGTTTTATTTATATATTTAATACAATTTATGTTTTGTTTTAAAAAGTTTTTTTTATTACTTCCTGTGTATTATTGTGGTTTTTGGCAACTATTTTGATTGGGGTTTTGTTTTCGAAAAATAAATAAAATGAATGGACCAAGACAAATATAGTCAGTCCTTTTTTAAATTAAATTGGCAGTAAAATTTACTGTGATGCAATCTAAAACTTTGCTAAGGATGTGAAATTGTGCAGGGCTGACACTGGTGCTGCATGTTTTTTTGGGGGTAGGATAATCATATAGACTGATTATTAGAATAAAGATACATTTTTGTAGTTTCCCATTACTGTGATTTGATACAGTCCTACACCCTGTGACCAATCACATAGTGTGATCTGGATCTAACATGAAACCTGACTCACAGGATGTGTCTGTCACCTGGAACGAAGAGGGCAAATGAAGAACAATGGAGGTACAAGGGCTTTTCTTTTATGGGAATTAATCTAATGGCAGCTCTGGGCTGTGGGCAGCCTGTGTTAATGGGGCTTGTACGGTGAATTATCTAAATTGTCCTATTCAGAAAGGCTTGTGCACATTTCAGGGACCTGGACCTTGAGGGATGAGCTCCATCACTCTCCATTATTGTAATCATAAATAGATTGATTTATGAATGTCCATAAAGGAGGATGAGGGTAATGGCAGGTCATTCGGAGGTGTCGGAGAGTGACTGGTGGTCAATTTGTTGTATATCTGCAGTGAAATGAAGTAGTTTGCTGCTGATTCACATTATTACCTGTTTGGACAAGACAAAAATTAAAAAGGATTTTAACGTGGAGCATATTTTTCCGCAACTATCAGAGTGCTAATGCTTTTCAAGTGAGTTATTTTAATATAATTATTAATTGTCACAAATTACTTAACTGGTGCCAAACCAGATGAAATACTAGGAGGTTCAAATCCTCACAAACACAGACAACCTACTTTATTCAAGCCCAACAATTCACACAAGAAAACTGTGGCTTGTAATCACAAAACATTATTCACAAATGAATGCATTTCATTTTGCAAATAAGAAACATACCAATCAGAAAATACGTCATGTTTCAGAAACAACTACAGCACATTTTACACAAGCAAGGAAACATTTCTTCAAAAACAGCAAAAAATAAATATCTGTCAAATACAAAAAAAAAACTACGAAAAGGTGTCGCCTGATCTTTCACGTTGCAGATTCACACACAGATAGGCTACTAGTAAACTTTCCAGAAATATCCTGTTTTTTTTTAACTTTTTTTAATTTCTTTGTACTTTCATACTTTACTTTTTTCATGTTATAATACTTGAAAGATTGTAGTTTGTACTTGACACAGTGTGTCCCATTTTGATAGCTCACTTCCCATGTCTGCTATCATCTTAGAAGTGTTTATCTGTTTACATTCCACCTCCATGTTTTGTAATGTTAGTTTTAGTCAGCAGCCTGGCTCAGAGAGATTTGTTTGATTTTTTTTTTCTCACTAAGTGAACACATTTTATTTAATTTTTTTAAGAACTAATGCAAAACTAGGGATCCTTAAGGGGATGCATTAGGTTGTTAGGTGTGTGCACGCGCGAAAGATTGACAATAAACCAAAATGTAAGTGTTTTTGTAAGCTGTCATGGAAAGGCAGATCAAATCAAATGAACTTTATTAATATAGAACAAGTTACAACAAAGTCATCTCAATGTGCTTAACAAAATATAAATAATAAGAAAGAAAGAACCCAACAAGATCCACTTAACTCTGAGTGCTCATTGTGTTTTTTGGAAACATTTTTGTATTTTTCTTTTTTTTTTTTTAGAAAAGAAAACATTCTTAAAGGCTTAAAAATCAATGTAGGATCCAATAATGAAGTAAACTGCAACTACAGTATATGCTGTGGCTTGTGTTTTAAGGCATTAGTCAATTTCATCAATCAATGATTGACAGTTACCCATAATTCAGCAGTTCATTAACCATTTAATTAGTTAGGAATTATCTCCATGTAGTTACACAAACTAGTGGCACCCAAACAGCCTCTTGCAAGAAAACTAGAAACAACTCAATGTCATCTTTGTAAAACATTGTTGTGTCTTTAGTGAAGTAATGAGAACAAGATGAACACATTCTCATTGACCCTTGGAGCTCATCACTGAGCAAACGCAAACAGTTTAATTTGGCTGATTTTCAGTCCAGCCCCAATAATCACATTACCTCAGAGCGGCGCTGAAGGCCTTTATAAAAGAGCAATAAGTACACAGAGAAATTTCATTCAGAGTTGCATAATTAACCTCAGAAGAAAAACTCATTTAAGTCTTTTAAAGCATCAAATGAGCTCAGGTAAAGTTTACTGAAACCTGTTGGAGTCTTTTTGATGAAGAAATACTGTATTTTATGAGAGCTAAAGCAGCTCTGTGTTGGAGCTGTTTAATTGTAGCTCACACATCAGTGCAATTAAACCCATCAGAGGAATACTGGCTTTCTGCTTGAATTCACATTGTTAATTAGACAGTGGGGATTATTTGAAATAAGTTATTGCTGTGCTTTATCTGCTGCTTTGGGTGAGTGCGTCTCATAAAGCCTTCCTCTGTGCCTACCAATCACCAGCAACGCATGGGGTAAACTTACCAAACTGATTGAGAGAACATGTGCAACCCTTACATTTTTCAGCATGTGTAGTGCTGCAATTTCAAAAGCAAATGTTTGCCCTTTTAATTATTTTAAATGTGCATTCATTTTCAGGATCATGCATTAAACTTTAGAGCAGATACGCAACTGGCAGCCTGGGGTCCCCCCAAAACGACAATAAAAATGCACAAAATGACAGAAAATAGACAATGCACAAAAAAACAGAAAATTTCTCAAACACACAAGACGTCTACAAAATTACACCAAAATAACACAATATATGTGATGAAATATAACCACAACTCAAGTATGTGCTACTGGTGTTTCACAGGGGGTGGTTATTAGGGATGGGAACGACACGGGATTTGGGAAATCGATTGTCGAGGCCCATGTGTCGACTTTTTGTCGAATTGTCGGCCTTTTTTTTTTTTTCTTTTTTTTAAAGAGCAGCAGCAATGCGGAGGGTGGAAAATAATCTATACTGTTGTACTAGTTAATTTTAGTCTAAAAAACATGGCTCTAGTGTCCAATATTGACCATTAAAGCAGTAATAATAAAAACGAGAGAGAGAAATTTAAGATGTTTATTCAACAGCCTTACAAACACATAAGACGTACTTTTTGCCGTTTGGAATTTACAGAAATAAAACAGCCAGTTCATTTATTATTTAGTTTTGTAGGCAACATGTAGCCTAAACAAGTTATTTTTACAAATAAAAAAAAAACAAACTAAATGAACATGTTTATCACTCGTGAAAATAAGCAACAATTAAAATCGAAAAACAGCGTGCCCATTTTTTTTTAAACCACAGAAAAGGACGGAGCCTAACACCAACAACTCAGATCTCAGTGAAAATAAAATATATATAGGTATCTTACCATTTCGGCCTAATTTTTGTTTAAGAACAGAAGCATGTCTACATGTTTGGGTAGAAGGCGACTGCGGAGTCTATTCACGACCAGTCCTGCGGCTGAAAACACTCTTTCCGCCGGCACAGATGTGGCGGGGATGCAGAGGTAGGCTTTTGCCAGACGGCTCAGGTTTTTAAATCTGGACTCATTGAGAGACCACCAGAGCGCAGGATCCTGACTGGGTGATATTCCTTCTTCGTTTGTGTAACGTTCTATTTCAGAATGGTCAGATGTGACCGTGTCCCCCTTGAAATAGTCCTCTCCGAAGAATGAAACCATTGCATCCACCTGTTTAGCCCTTTTAGCGGGCCCGGACTCGTCATCATCAACGCGCGCACTATCACCTGAGACCGCACGGAGGCCGGACAACAGATCTCTAACCTTTTCTTGCACAGCTTCCTTAACCTCCTTGGTCGTGAACTTTAGGTGTTTGTGACGTGGATCCAAAAAGGATGCGATGAAAGCTGCCTTCTTCGCGGTGCCGGTGTTTTCAGGTTCCATTCGAGAGGTGAGAGAGTCTGACACTCTTCTCTTGAATTCTGAGACTCTTGGAGACTCCCCCTCGTCCCGCTGCAGGTGCCTGACAAGGAAGCCATTATATTTTAATAGAATAATTCTCCATTTTCCCGCATATAGACACAAAATCATATAATCAATTAAAAAAAAAAAAAACACACACACGCGCGCTCACCTGGAAAGCAGAGCAGCTGTAATCGGGTAAACGACTGACACCGACACTTCTTTTTCACTGCACAGTGCGGTTGTGGCTGACTTCAGCGCACGTAAAACTGGAAGCAGTTCTTCCATGGTGTGCCAGTTGGCATCGGTGAGATCCAGGGTCCTGGCATCCGACAATTTGGTCACCTCTCGGTCGGACAGAACTGCTGCTATGGTCCAACGTTGCTCGAGCAGGCGTTCAAACATATCATGGATAGAGTTCCATCTTGTTTTTACATACTGGATGAGACGGTGAGGCTCCTTAAGTTGTATCGCCTGCTTCTTCTTGAGCGCCTCAGACGCAACGGTGCTGTGATGAAAGTGCGAGACAAGACGACTTGCCCCGCCGACAACATTAGCTATCGAGTTCAATTTGAAGCCATCATTGACGGCTAGCTGCAACGTGTGTGCAAAGCATCGGTGTGACTCCCATTCCAGGTGGCGAGAGGTTGCCACAGTTACATTAGTAGCATTGTCGTGAACGCATGCTACAATTTTGTCGGCTATCCCCCAGTCCTCAGCTGCTGCTCCCAGAACATTCGCAAGATTTTCGGCGGTATGCCTCTCTGGCATGGCGCGTGTCTGCAGGAGAGCAGTTTTCATTTTCCAGTCCTCAAAATAGTGAGCCGTAACAGTCACGTACGACTCTGTAGTCAGAGCCGTCCATGCGTCTGTGGTGATGGCCAGGTGTTCTGCTGCACAGAGCGATTCACGGAGAGATGCAGCCTTATCTTCATACATTTTTTCCAAACGCACAGTCGTCGTTTTGCGACATGGCACTTGATAATCGGGCTCAAGAAAAGCCATTAATTCACGAAAACCTACCCCCTCGACAAAGCTGACAGGCAGGACATCTTTAGCTACCATGCTAGTCATTAGACCAGTGATCTTCTCTGCGCGGCTAATGTCCAGCTTTCGCACCCTGAAGGCGTCCATGCTGCTCTGTTTTAATGAAGACGGCATCGGGTGTTTTTTCTCGAGGTGAGCCAGCATCCCTGACGTGGATGTGTGGAAAGCGTAGTCCTTGCCGCACAATTTGCACCTCACTACCTTATCATCAATTTTGCTAAAACTCCCCCACACCTTGCTCCTGTTACGCGCTGCTGCCGCCATGTTGACTGTGTCTCCTGTAACCATGGTTACCACACACGTGTGTGTATTTGAATGAGGGTCAAGTGGCGATCCCATTTAGAAAAAGTTGATTTGTTTTACTTAAAATATTTAATTTCATTATGGGAAAAGTGGCACTTTATGATGTGTATTTGAATAGAAAATGTAATAAATTAAAAGCCAAAAAATAAAAATGCAATCTGGAAATCCCACAAGCCCCGCCCCCTCGACATGTCGACACTCTATTTTTTTTGTCGAGGGGAGCATGTGTCGAATGTCGGTCGTTTTGTCGACAAAAAGTCCCATCCCTAGTGGTTATAGGTTCAGCGCTGGGAGACATGGTAAATGGTATTGGTATTTGGTGAGGGTTATGGTTAGGGTAATACTAAGGCAATTTACAAGTAGCACAACCACAATTTGTGTGTTTCACCACAAAAAATTGGAAATGCACGAAATAGCTTATGATCAAAATACATAATTTTGAAATTCAAGTCCAGCAGCACACAAAAAAATGCTGAAACAGTGTTGGCAAGTATGAGAATAGAAACATTAATTCCCATGACAGTGGCCACGGTCACGTTTTTTAATTCGTAATTAATTATTCCAAATTAAATTATTCTGAATTAAAGTATCTGCTTCTTGTTTACGTAGAAATAGTAATTTTTACATGAAAAACAGGTTTATATGGCTATATATTTAATTCCGCTTTAGTTCTAGGAGTTGGGAAGGGTTCTGATTGGACAAGGGGCGAATGTAACGTATTCACGTCTATCGGGAAAAAACACACAACAAACCTTTTCTTTTCATCTACAACATAAAAGACCACATAAGAACTGTTTTCAATTTTATTTTGATATTAGTTTTGAAGCAGCAGCTCAACAATAACACACTGTTTCACATACGGTCAGCTGAGGAGGAGAAGAGAGATAGACCACCATACTTTGGTCAGTCAAAGTGGTCTGTGTGTAATAAGTCTGTGTTAATGTCTGCATGTTTATGCTTCTGTCCATTCACTCTTTTCGTTATATCCATGTCTTCTTGGTTATTGGCGTGTTCCAACCAACTTGAATAGGTGCAAATCACCCATATCTTCTATGGCTCTTGTTAAAGACCGTGTAAAGCAAATTCTGACATTTTCTTCTAAACACATTAAATAGGTCATAAATGTATTACTTAAAACATGTACAAATACTTTAATTGTGGAGCTCAGCTTCACAAACTTTATTTCCAAGTTCTGTGTTCTGTATTTAATGGGCGGGTCAGAAATCAGGGACGCGTTATGTAACGTGACCCTCATTAGCATAAACCCGAACCGAAACCTGAAGCACACCAAACTTCCGCGGCCTCCAGCGGGACGCACTTCGGCCAATAGCCGAAAATAAACCACATATTCGGACTCAGGGGAATAAAACTTGTCCGCTGATATCTCGTTTGGCCCGATCTGAGCACTTTTGGTTGCTGGAGCTGCTTTCACACTGCTCTCTCTCATAGACACAGTAAGGAGGTGGCACTCTTCCCTCGTGGGCGTGGTTTCAGCGCATGTAACTGACACGCCCCCACCATCTCAGAGCAGAGAGAAGTGCTTGTTTTTCCATGATTTTGAGACCTAATGTTATATATTTAGCGATTTTTTTCATCTTTCAAATTTAGCTCAGTGGTCAATGACACATGTTTCTGTGGTGTGACAAACTCATGACATACATTTATTTCTGCTTTACGCGGACTTTAAATATATAATCTCAGCTCAAATCCAGATGGTCATCTTGGATTATTTCATCATGGTGACAGGAACAGCTGCACAAAACGATCAGAATTAATTTAAAGCGTAATTAAGCATTTACAAGCTCGAGGAATTATTTGATTTGGAATTCAAATCGGAATAAACCAGCCACCTAATTTGGTTTTAAGTTGAATTCGGAATTACCATTTTCATTTGGAATTAGGTGTTTACCAAGTCAGTTAAAAGAGGATTTAACTTTTATTCTGAATTAAAGGGGAATTAAAGCTCCCATGTAAACTTGGCCAATGCTGTGAATAAGTGTGTTTATTCTGGATTAAACCAGTGATGATTGGATATGGGTTGGGTGTGTGACTGATGGTGTGTGTCTCACACCACGGGGCCAACTCTGTAACTGTAAATTATATAGTTGTGCATCATCACACATTTTCATTTGGGATACAACAACTTTTTCCAAACAGTTTGAAACTGCCATTGACGTTCTGTAATCAGATGCTCACACACTGCGTTACCTCAGCCGACACCAACACCAGTAATGAGCTATGAAACATCTTTCATTCGCTGTGATTGCTGTAAAGCCAGTTCACCGTCAACACCAACCAGTTGCCAGCAACTATATGATAGCTCTGAGTTTTTACGTCCACAGAAAGGCATTGTTGAGGGATAAACACTTCCATCCAGGGTGGGTTGGATGTTTGCCTCGTGTGTCTGGCACAGTCCTTAGTGCAGATGTCAGTGTGGTTTTGTGAAGACGCTGTGAATCCCAGGCTGACTTTTTACTGGCTGTGGTTGTTGTGATGACAGTTTCAGGACTGATTTCCTCAAACACTTGTTAAAGTCTAACAAGAATGGTCTCCCATCCCTCGCTCACTCTCTCACTTTTAGTTTGCTCGCTTTTTAATGCAACGTCAATATTGTTACGTCCAAAATAAAAATTCTCGAGACAACTTTGGTGTTGTTTTTTAACAAAATGAATGTTTCTGAAGATCAAAATTCAACCAAAATAACACCTGTATTAATAAAAAAAAAGTAAATAACGTGAGTATTTTAACAAATTGATTCTGTCTTTCATTTGAGCCCTCAAATTTGTGGTTTTTGTTGCATTTGAAGCTTCATATCTCATAAACTGCATAATCAATGGCTTAAAAGGTGGTATTGTGAGTGACAAGATAAAGATACCTACGACTTTTGAGAAAATTGTGAATCTGCGTTGAATATTTAAAGTTCTGATGATTTGTTCGCAAAGATTTTAGGTGAAAACTGCAGCTTCTGCACTTTGGCATAACTAAGCTTTTCACTCTAAAAATCGGAAAAATACCAAAAGCACACTCTAAGTGAGGAACGATTAAGTTAGAAATAAAAACCTGAAGGTATTGGCTGAAAGAGATCGAGTAGTTCAACATTTTGAAAGTTAAATGGTTTGAATCGGTTAAAGAATGGATAATAAACTGTTGAAGTCCAAAAAATAAATAGTTAATAAAATTCATTTTGGAATGTTTCAGCTTCTATTGCTTCATAAACTTGTAGTTCAGACTCTAGAGCAGTCAGTGCCTCATCAGTCATGCACCGCACGTACCTGATGGAATAAGTGTAGGCTGCTCTACAGGGTTTCTCAATGTTTGCGATTGGTCAGCCGCTGCAAACTCCACCTCTTTAGGTGAACACGCACTGATCCAGATCGGAAACCTCTGGGTTATATAAACAGGTTGATAATCAGCTTTGTAGTGCAGCCGATCTGAGAATGTCTGGGTAAGTCAACCCAGCTAACAGAGATATCCTGGATAAGTTTATCCAGCTTTAAAGTACAGGCCTCTGAACTCTGAATCCATTGATCCTTTCATTGGTGCAACAACTAGACCAGAGGTGTTAAACTCATTTTAGTTCAACGGCCAAATACAGACCTGCTCAATCGCATGTGGGCGAAAAAAATTCAACATTAATGTGCCCAAGTTTGCACTTCCAATTATAAATTAGACTTAAACTATGGAAAGCATCAAAATATCTAAGCAAGAAGTGATAGATACTTAAATGTTCTTTGATTTATTTATTTTTTGACAAAAACGTATTTATTTTGGGAGAGTTTGTGGAATAATTTGAGAAAAATTGCAGACCTTTGGAAAAATTTGGAGTTTGTCCAACAATAATTTAAACTGAATTGTTTGGTAATTTACAATGATTAATGTTTTCTCTGTCGTTTTTCACTTTCTTCTGTGGACCGAATCATATGCTCTGAAGGGCCCGGATTGGCCCACGGGCCTTGAGTTTGACACTTATGAACCAGACCATTGGTTCTCAAACTTTTTTAGCTGGTTCTCAAACCTTTCTCTAATTCCTGAATCCAAGTACCCCCTTTGTCCGACTACAACATTTTGCTCAGAATCCTGAACTGTAGAGCGTAATGATGGAATGAATAAGTGATAACGCATTTAAAAAATGTCATTGTAAATCAGTGGAATGAAACAGAATTTAATTCCTCCGGAATACATTTATTTCTTTAGTTTTTATCATGTACGGTCGGTCATCTCCCGCCTGGTGTGGGACCAACACTGAACCTTGTATTTTCAGTTCATCTTCTAATTAAGATCGTTTCCATCATACTTATTAGGGATGCACCGAATATTCGGTAACCAAATATATTTGGCCAAATATTGCAAAAAAAGCCACATTCGGCCTTCGGTGGAGTGAGTTAAAAGCACTGTCAAAATAAAAAATGTCAGAATATTCAATAAACATTTACTTTCTTTAAAATGTCTAAAAATGTATTCTAGGCTATTTATACACTATTAAAAAAAATAGTGAAAAACTTAACAACCGCATTCGGTATTTGGCCAAGCGTTTAAATTTTTTTGGCTTCGGCCACAAATTTTCATTTCGGGGCATCCATAATAATTATTATAATTATCATTTTGAACTAAAAATAAACATTATAAAACCTATATTTTAAAGTTTTCATTTGTTAATTTTCCACATTTTCTCTTTCAAGTTCCCCCTATAGTGCCATTACGTACCCAGAGGGCTACACGTACCCCCATTTGAGAAAGACTGAACTACACCTTCTTAATCTTTTTAATAATGAATAAAACATTGGGGTCTCCCACTTTGAAGAATGTAATCCAATTGACCACATCTGCCCTCATGCAACTCATAAATGAAAAGAAAACGTGAGACTACTACAATGCAAGCTAACATAGCAACCTAGCTAAGTCCATAATGTGAATGAGTAATTTACAATAAGAAAAGCAGGAAAATGTAATTTTCAGTTGCTGCAGTAAACCCTCTGTTTGTTTCCAGATCAGGTCACGGTGCACAAAGCTGCTGCACGCTTAATATACACTCAACAACATTCATATGTATTTGTACACAGAAAAAAAACTGCAGATATTAGTGAGTACAGCTTGCAGCATCACTCCAGTCATTTTTACTGAGTCTTGTGCCAGCACGCCCTAAACAACCCTCTATTTTTAAAACCTATATCATATATAGTTACTGAAATATTCTGCGTGTGTGCACAGCTCTTTTCTCTCGTCTCACCTCATATTTCCTTCTGTAAAATGTTTATGTTCTGCAGCTCAATCTGTAAAGTGTTTAATAATGCCACAGACTCTCCGGAGACGCTGTCATGTCCTGCCAAAGCTAATATTTGTCAAACACATTGAGAACACATCGGTTGAGTTAGAGACTTCGGCTAATAGTTAACGACCTCGCCAAGTGTGAGCATTAGAGGATAATTGCCAGACTGGAATGGGAAAGTGATATTAAACAGTAGTAAAAGAGACCAGCTTTAATTAGGAACAAGCTTTAATGAACGTTTTAAAGACACTACAGGGGACTTAAAGGAACATTCGTCGCATTTTCAGTGTTAAAATACTCACTTTAAATAAATTAACCTGAACCTGAATGTTGCTGTGTATTGGGAAAAAGCAAACACAGTAGTTTAGGAATGATGCAGCACATATCAGAGCCTCAGGTTCACCTTCAGAGAGCTTTTCTTCATGTTTTTACTAAACCAAATGTTATTGTTGCCTGTGGCATTACAGCTTAGCTCCGAGAGAAAAAAGGATCAGAGATCAAATATTGCTCAAATACCAGAGATGACACCTCAAGTTCCTGCCAGTGGGATTCAGACTGACCTTCAGGCGTAAAGTAAATCTGTTTGAACCCTGAACATCTGATGCAAATGGGTGGAGACTCCAGGAGACTTCCACTGCTTAGAAAGTGAGGGTGAATGTTGTTGTTAGTTTTCCTCAGGAGTAAACATCACAGAAATATCGATCATTACCTTTTTTAAAAATAAAAATCTTTATTGCATTTATCATGAAACCTACAAGTGCACTAAAACTAAAATTGATGTTGGATGGAACAGAGGTTTGCAATGCTGCCACTGTACTAGAAGTCTGAAAATGAGGTCTTTCCTATTGTCAAGTAGCATTTGTATATTTATCTATATTTGTGTACCAGAGTAAATAATGAGTATATGTGTGAACCGGTGACTGTTTATCAACCCTGCACCCTACGGGTGTCCCCATCCGATATTGATATCGGTCCAATATCAGCAAAAATAAATAAATAAAATGAGTATCAGATTATATCGGCCTGCATCTAAAATCTTTTGCATTTAATTTTACATTTTTTTTAATTCAAATGTAGAATATTCTAATGTTTAAGGTTAAAATGTCTGTAACCCAATGATTAATAATAAGAAAACTATTGTTCTCTGACTAATATCACTTAATAAAGCCTTTTCTAAAATTCCACACTGCAATATAACAGATACATACACTGAACAAAAATATAAACGCAACACTTTTGTTTTTGCCCCCAAGTTTGGCTCTCTCTTGACTTTATGTAATTATGTTGTCAGCTGTAATTCGGTTTCATGGCGTAATCTTTTGTTAAAAGGCTGTCAAAACCTGTCAAGTACAAACAAATAAATAAATATACAATGGCGGTGAAAATATTTCCTCCTTGGCGTAGGTATAAAATGTAGTTTAAATTACCGATTTCCAATATTATTACTTTACATTTTAAGAGTAGAAGACAAATGTAAATAGACATACCTGTTTGTCCTTTTTATAGACACATACAGCACTATTGATTTATTTAGTTTTTTGTTTTTTCAAAGAAGAGAAATATTGAAAATATGTCAAAATCATTACAATCGATTTTCTAAAATTTTTGCTTGTATATTGCAGGGATTGTACAGAAATGACAAAATCTTTTAAATATATCACCAACTCCAAGCAAGAATACATTAAATTGTTGTTTCTGGAGGAACCAACTTTAGACGTATGGGTTAAATAACATTTGTAAAATGGTTAAAACAAGAGCATTGGGTAATCACTCATTGAAAAGGGGTTTTTATATTGATATAAATGGATCTGATAAGTGGTCACTATCTATTTGAATACAGATAGTGGAAAAAAAATGGTTCTCCAATAATAAATTCAGGAAACCAGGTTATGTTGCTGGTGTGTATGTATGTACCTTTAACAATGATTTCTGACACTCAATGAGACAATTTACAAAATAAAAAAAATCCAATTAAATATGCTTTCACTATTTTTTCCCTTTTTCATAGTCAAACTCTAAATAAAAACAGAAGAAAAATGAGACTAAAAACCTTACCTTGTCTCACCTTTAGGTGGTGCTACTAACCATGAAAGTGTGTGTGTTCCACTCCTGCTCCACCCCCACATTTGCTTTGTCTTACATCAGTGTTAGAGCAGAAAATCCTTCACTTTATGTGTGTGATGTGAAGAGGAACCTGTGGACTCTGCAGACAGTAAACACGGTCACTAAACCAACAGAAAGACAAGCTAATGTTTCACTCAGTCAAAGTCATTCCTGAGAATTGAAGTTATTTCACAATTCATCCCTTTTATGTCTCATGAATTTCCTTCTATGGTGGCATGTATTTGAAAAAAATGCCTTGAATTTGTTTTTGTCAAATTACAGATTCAGATTAACATAACTTTTTTGAATACATTTCTAAATCAGTAATTTTACTTGTACTTAAGTACGTTTTAAAAGAAGTAATTATTTACATTTCTACAGCCAACTTTTATTGAGTAAATTATTATTTTTTGTGATTTTTTTGTTTCCGTTTCATGGTCTTCATAAAATGTTTATTTCAGCACATTGAACATAATCCATATGTTCTTAGTCATTCCATTTCTGATCAAAGCCACTTTCTTGGGTTGAGGTTACGTTACCTATTATGTTGTTACCCACATAGCACAGTTTTAGAGTTTTTAAATGTAGCTATACTTACAGGCTCAGCATTTTTTTAAATTTTTTAAATTGAATGTATTGGTGTTATTTTATTCAACAAATGAATTGCAAATTTTGACAAACCTTTTATTTTATACAGATGCCTTTGTGGAAAATAAATTAGGTTACAATTTTGTGAGATTTATACATGAGATGTTTACTGTATGTAAGGGAACCATAGCAAGATTTATTACCAAAAAATTCACATGGGGGGTGAAAGTAACTAGTAACTTTTACTTTGAGTACTATTTAATTGAGCTACTTTTGTACTACTTGTACTTGAGTATTTTATGTATGACTTACTTGTACTTGAGTACAATTTCAATCAAGCAACAGTACTTCTACTTGAGTAAGAAATACAGTACTCTTTACACCTCTGTGAGAAATTGCTAGATTCATGACAAAATTGAGAATTCTTTCCATATTTTGCAATTAAAAATGACTGCATTCATGTGATATAAACAAAGGAAAAATACAAGCCCCTAAGACTATTGTGTATTCTAAATTTGAGATACCTGCAACTGGATTATTTGGTCAATTATATTTTCTCATTGTCATTTTTACTTTCTCCTGTGGGCCGAATTGAATGGTCAAAAGAGCTGGAACTGGCCAACAGACCTTGAGTTTGACACGTGGTTTAACACAACTAATTTAATTGACATGGGCTTAAAGGTCCTACTGTATATCATGCTATATCAACTTTTTTGAGCTTTTAACCTTGTTACAATGTTCATTTCTTATGAAAAACACACCCAAAGTATTATTGGGCTTCCTTCCTGCATCTCTGACCAATTCTCCTTAATCCTGCTCTCTGAGCTGCTGCTCTGCCCTCTTCTGAAAAACGTTAGTGACATCACTAAAGTCTGAACCGCCCCTCCAGGAAGTGCCTGCTGCCGGTGTAAGTACCAAATGCAAGTATATCAAACTACATCCGTGTGTACAGTACAAGCAACGCCCCCTAAAAACAACGCCCGCGCAAGCAATTTTTCAATGCGCTGGTCCGTTCCATTTTTAGTATCCGTTATATTGCCTTTGACTTGATCTGACGTGTTTGTGACACAATACGATGCAGTGGTTGGACAAAATAAATGATTATCACCTTAAATGCACTATTCCTGTTGTTAATAGAGAAAAGGAGGAGGAGAAAGAGACTTAGCAGCCAGTGAGTGATTGAAGCAGCTGAATTACTCTGCTGCTGATGCGCCTGAAGCGCTGAGACAGACTCACAATCACAATAGCCGCTTAAATATCCGTGTTTTACTGTAATGTGTAGTTTTTTTTTGGCTGAGAGCAATAACAGTGTGTGGACCGCAAAAAGAAAATCGCTTTGGTGATCACTGATCTCCCTCGCGAGGCATGAAGTCAGCGTCTACAGACACGCCTACTCATGAATATGCATGAAGGCCCCAAAACAGCTTGTTTATAGAACTGCTCAGAAAGGCACTTTTCAAAGGGTAAAAACTCTGAAAAAACAGGCGAGTTAGGGAAAATAAACCTCAAATACTATGTAGTTGGGGTTCTTTGAACAAATGGAGATGGGTGAAAAGTAGCATAATACTGGACCTTTATCAAATCAATGTTTATTAGTTTCTCTTCAAATGAAAGCAAATCAACTTATTAAAGTTCACAGTTTTTCCAACTTAATAATTTTACTTTGAGTATTATTTAATTGAGCTACTTTTTACTTGTATTTGAGTATTTTTTGTATGACTTACTTGTACTTGAGTACAATTTCAATCCAATAATAGTAGTTGAGGATATATCAGTACTCTTTACACCTCTGTTTGTGAGAATATAACGCACAGTTCTCACTGTCGCCAATCATTCCCTCTGTTTTCCTGCGTTCACGACGGTGTTTGCTGAGAAACAAAGTGTCAAATGCTCCTCACATAACCTTAACCGATCAACACACCTCCACGCACCGGAGCCAGAACAAAGAAGAAACGACAGCACAAAGAGCGCTGACTCACCAAATGTTTACTCAGTGTGAAAAGATGCCATTAGCTCACACCCTCTTTCTTTTCCTTTGCTATGTGGTCCACAGCCTGAGGGACCCCGTGCCCAGACACTGCTCCCTCACTGTTGTTCTAATGCTAGTCAAACATTATTTTGAATGGCCAAACTCAATAGTGGCAGTGTTCAGCCCTGGCAGGGTAAATATTAGCAGAGCACACAGAGGAGCAGCAGTTGCTCCGTGTGTTTCTGCGTGCTAAATGTCCTTTTACTGTCACTTCTGTCCTCACGGTACACAACGGCCACAATAACATTGCTGTGGCAGAAAATAAAGAGCGAAAAGAAAACAAAAGGAACTGGAATTCAGGCTGAGGTGCTGTTATTTGACCAAGAGAAGACTACATTTTCTTTTTTTGTTCTTGTTGCTTTCAACTGCCGCCTGATGTTTGTCTTTGTGTCTTTGGTTCTCTTTACTTTACTCTGCTGATGTGCTCAAAAGGCAAACACAAAAAGCACATTTGCTTTGTTGAGAAAAGTTTGTTCTGCCAACAGTGTGTTTCTAGAAGTCCCAGGTAGCCGACGCAAACACCAGACGGGGCTGCTGTGTGCGTCTGCGTGTGTAAACACGCAGCTTCGCACATCTGGTAAACAATTTGTTCAAAAGTTTAATCGAACACTAGTTCAAATGCAAAGTCGAGGCTCGCCTGATAATCAAGGACTATTGGAGGTCGTGTTTTTCACGTGAAACTGTTTCAATTGTGTGAGATTTTTGTTGTTGATGTTGCTTTCTAGCATCTTAGCGCATTACACTGAAAATAATAAAATAGTTGGAGCAACTTAATAAAATTATTTTGATTGGTAACACCTAAATTAATTGGGTTATTTTAAATTAAGTTAATAGGTTCGTTTAACAGGGGTGTAAAAGTCATTTTAGTTCAGAGGCCAATCCGGACCAGTTTTAAAACTCTCTATCTCATGATGTCAGAAGCACAGCACTGATGCAGGTTTACTTAAAAATAACAAAAAAATCACAATTTCAAGTTAATTCAACAACTGCTGAAAAACCGTACAATTATTAGAGTGAATGAAAGCACTTGTTTTTCTACCTCACGGTATCGACATGGTTCTACATGACCATTTGTACGTAGTACCTCAAATACCTCAGGTACCATATAGTTCTATTTTCACTCCCCTGCCTTTTTACCATTCTGTCGTCGTCTCGTCTGAGGTCAGGATTGGATTTCCCGCGTCCTGCTGTATTTCTCTGTAGTGTTTGGTCGCACTGCCTTGATTCTTCACTGGAAGACTACTTTTTTATTGCTGTGCGACGCAGCCACAGACAAGGAAGCCAGCGCACGACTCTCTCTGCCTGAATCATGTTTGTTCTACATTCAGTGGAATTCACTGCACTTACATTACAGCCAAAAAAAAAATACCTGAGACATGTTAATGTTACTTTCAGATGAGATATATCCAGAGGTGAAAGAAACAAATTACAAGTACTCACGTTACTGTAATTGAGTTGCTTTTATGGGTATTTGTACTTTTTTGAGTATATTTCTGAATCATTCATTATACTTGTACTTAAGTACATTTTAAAAGAAGTAAAGTAAATAATTACATTTCTACACCCAACCATTACTGAGTTAATTATATATTTTTTGTTTTAAAATGATCAATGGACATTGTGAAACTACAAAAAAATGAAATGACCAGACAACAATCAAATGCATCTCATCATAGCCGACCAACCAGAGTTCATAAATTTAGCTTAGAGCCTGAGAATTTTTTTTTTTTTAATTTTGAATTGAATTTATTGGTGTTTTTTTATTTTAAAAAACAATTGTACATTTTTGACAAACCTTTTATTTTATACAGATGCTTTTGTGGAAAATGAAGTTAGGTGCAAGATTTGGTCTCTTCCTTTTGAAGTTTATACATGAAATGTTTACTGTATGCAAGGGAACCATGGCAAGATTTATCACCAAAAATGAATGTGGAGATGAAAGTAACTAGCAATTTTTATTTTGAGTACTAACTAATTGAGCTACTTTTTAAGTGTATCTGAGTATTTCATGTATGACTGACTAATACTTGTAGGTTTTGGTTGATGTGCACCTGGGCTGGAAATGTAAAAAAATGGACAAATGCCTTGATTATGGGTGGGGCTCCGGGAACAGGTAAGACACGCCCACCTTATGGGCTACTGATCCAGCAGGGCCAACAATGGTAGCTTGCAAAGGTGTAAAGAGTACTGATATATCCTACTCAAGTAGAAGTACTGTATCTGAAAAATAAGTAAATACTTAATGTCTGTCACATTGGACTTGTCTTTTTTTTGGAAAGAAACTCATTTTGACAGGCATGCTGTGAAATACATGTTGCACAGGAAAATATATAGATTTTTGTTTCAAAAAAGATTATATATGTGTTTTTTCAACAGCTATTTTTGAAAAACTGAATTTGGTTGGTTGAATTCTAAAAAAAATAAATAAAAAAGTGGGTCGTGATTTAATAACCGTGGCAAAATGAGGGTCCCAGGGTGAGACCAGTTGAGAACCCCTGGTTTACACTATTATAATACCTCCATATGGTTATTTTTCATTGTATCAGAAGTGTATTTTTTCCACACCATCATAAATGGGTTTATTATTAAATTTTATGTTGTGTTAGATGTGCTTGTTGATAGATTTGCTGTTTGCGTAGAAGATGAAATATGAACGGTAATCATCTCTCTCCTGCTGGGCTCTTTACAATCACTAGCATACAACTATAATTCATATTTTTGGACTCGCGAGTCAAATGCATACCTGCGCTGATGTTTTGATGACTTGTCATTTAATTCAGATTACAGGAGAACTCAGAGCTTTGTAGTTAGTGTCAGTGGTAGGAGAAAAGAAGGAGCAGCTGTGAGATGTTTGCAGTTTAATCTCAGGGGAAATGGTCGACAGGCTCAATCGTCTTCAGCTGGAGGAGAATCTTCCTCTTAGAAATACTGTTTGTTCTGTGCACGAACATAAAACACCAGTGTAAGCGATGGTCTCGGCAAGCAAATAAACAAACACGCTATTATTGACAACAGTTTTATGTGTGTTTATAGGCCATATGTGCCTGCTGTTCATGAAACAAGAGCTGTTTTCAGCTCACACTTTGCATTCATTCAAGGCATTTATTTTTATTAATCAGAAGCTGTATTGTGTAGTGGGATATTGTGTGTAATCACTAACCTATTGTGTTGCCTGCCAACAATACGGTTATTTAAAATCATTTTTCTAACGATCTTTGAGATTTAAACACTAAAATCCTTATACATTCACACAGGTTGCCCACCTCTGCTCTAAACCATGCCCAATTGTTTGACTACAAGGAAGTATCTGTACTTTTTATAATTGAGAGTTTTTTGATAATTCATTCAACAATATCAAGGACTCCAACATGCTTTGACTATGTTTTGAATGTAAGAACCAGTTATACAGTAATATAATTATGCAAAAACCTTTTTTTTTTAAAAAAAAAACAAATTGAGAGACCAAAACTTATGCTGCAATGTTGTCTCAGAGGCAGCATTATTCTAAACACAATGAACTCAGCCACATCACAAAGCTCTTCAGGCACATCTTTAAAACTTCTATAAAAGGCTGTGATGAGTAGGTTGTATTGAGAGAATTATGAATAGAGATATTGTCAGTATTGAGTAGGTAGTTGGTTATAATCTGTGTATCATTCGTTTTTTAATTATGTAACAAAAACATGAAAAACAAAAACAAAAACACTCATTATTTGATATCTTTTTCCAAAACCAAAATGTAAAAAATGGAAAACGCTTTGTTTTTCAAATTCAAGCTCTTTTGCTTCGGTACGGAAAACAAAAAAACGGAAAACGAACCTTTATTCGTCTCTAAATCCCCCGAAATGTCCGTGAGGAGGTTCTGTGCCCAATGCCAGCTAAAGCGAAAAGGACACATTTCGGATGCACAGTTGGAAGCAACGATCTTATCATGCCGAACTAGGGCTGGGCGATATATTGAATATACTCGATATATCGCAGCTTGTAGTCTGTGCGGTGTTGAAAATGACCATACCGTTAAACTCGCGGATTTTTTTTTTTTTTTTTTTTTTTTAAATATCTTAGTGGCATTATGCACAAAAGGTGCACTTAAATTTAGTGTTGTTTTGAAATGTCATCTTAATGACAACATGCACAAAAGGGCACTATTTGTTTTAAAATATTGTAGTGGCATTATGTACAAAAAGTGCACTTTAATTTTGTGTTTTGAAATGCCATGTGAGTTGCATCCTGCACTAATGTCTTGTTTTGAAATGTCTCTGTGACAATTTTGCACAGAACGTGCACTTTCTGTTGACAATTTTATGTTTGAGCCACTCACTGTTTAATAAATACAGTTATGTCAACTTTGACTTAGTTGTGATATCCCCTTTTTTGCATGAAAGTTTAAAATTGGCATATATTAATGCAGTATGATCAAGAATGTTTTAATGTAGACATATAGAATCATCATACTGGTGTGATTTTGTGCATCAAAGTGTTAATTCAAGGGTAATGCAAAATATCGAGATATATATCGTGTATCGTGACATGGCCTAAAAATATCGCGGTATTTATAAAAGGCCATATCGCCTAGCCCTATGCCGAACTGCCGTTAGCATAGTCGTTAGCGTCGGATGAAAGTACACTTCCGGGCGGCTAGATCAGTCTTTGACACATGAAATGCTAGTTGTCAATTAGCTAGCCCAAGTAAATTACAAATCAGGAAAAAAAACATGTAAAAAGATGAGCATGTTTGCATTAAGTTTGTTTCAAATTCGGGGGTCAAATCCGACCCTTTGGAGCATCCAATGCAGCCTGCAGGAGAAAACATGTGTAAATGAAAATCAACAATATTTGTAGGGACTCACAGTTTTCCTGGTGCTTATATTGCATGATTGCAGTCATTTTTAATGTTAAACAGTATGAAACTATTTCCCTTAAATAAATAGAAATTGGTCATAAAATCTAGGAACTTTGCAGTGAAGATCCTGTTGGGACTGATATCTGTCACTTTTTGCTAGGATATTGTTTTTTCTTACATATTTTGTGTTTTATGTAATATAGAAGCATAAACTAGGGCACAATAATGTTGAAATGACTCGTTTTCTCCAATAAAATCTGTGGCCCCCTGGAGATCAAACTGCTTAGTATTTGGCCCCTGAACTAAATGAATTTGACACCCCTGGCATCGAGTAACAGTTGCAGGGATGTTGTGTGCTCTCCCCTGCAGAAAACGTTCCTGTTTTTGCTCCCGCGGCTAAAGGGCCTCACCTGTCACTCTGTGCAGCTTCATCTGCTGCCCTCGGCTTCCCCTTTAAACTGACTCGTGCTGACTCGTTGGCTTTTGCATCTTATGTTTAGCCATTTTCAGCAGGTTAGTTCAAAAGAAAGAACCCGCACCAGACGACTGCAGCAGTGTCAGCTTTCCCTGGTTGTTCTGTGTTCGCCGTGCTGTATTATACATACCTATCATTGAGGACATTGGCCGTGCATGTGTAGGTGGCTGTAACTCCAGCAAGAAAACTAGCAGACGTGCAGGCATGGCCTTGGACTCATTGTCATGCAGGCCCACAGTGCGGCTGAGGCTAAGAGATAATTGCTGCTCCGAGGAGTGGATGGCCTGGGAGCGTTCTTCATCCACCGGTGCCAACTGCCAAGCTGTCCATCACATGGACCTGACGAATGACTCTCTCTGAGGAGGAACAAAGACTATTAGCAGTGTATGTGCACAGCTGATGCACAAGCATACAGAACTAACTCAACCTAACTTGCTTGCATACAAAGTAAGACACGGGTACACAGCATCAACACTCGCCTTATGTGTGTGTGTGTGGTTTTTTTCCCTCTACTTCCCATCCCATTATCATCCCGCCTGCCACCCTCCTCCTCCTGGCTCTCTAATCTCACTTCACACCTGCTGTCTCTGACATACATGTTTCCCCTGAGAGAAGAGTGAAGGGCTCAGGCTTAGAGTGGGAGGTGGAGAAGGGGAAGACATATTGAGCCTATTTTATACCTCCACTTGGCTTCAAAGACCCAGTGTACTATCCACCCACAGGTCAAGGCCAAACGGGGTGAGTGATATTCAAAGTGGACAACATAGAAATATGAATATTTTACAATCCTGCAGAGGAGAAATAGACATCTGGATTTTTGAGGAAGAAATGTTTAGTTGGACATTCCTGACTACGACTTTTTTTTGTATTTGTTTTGTTTGTTTTTTAATTTATATTTAATTAATTTAATGTAATTTCTTTGTTTTCTAATCTAATATTTGCACTATAATCCTATGTTGGTATTTATTTTGTTCTTACTGAGTGCTATTCTATCCTGTTGCTGCAACAGTGAATTTCCCCTCTGAGGGATCAATAAAGGTCTATTCTATTCTATTCTATTCTATGCAAAAGATGTTCTCATTTACTACTAATCGTCCTCTTTGTCTGGCAAAAAAACACAAAGTAAAAACACTTCTGAAAGAAACCTTTTCATTTCAAAACCTCTCAGAAGTTCAACTCACATGACCATTTGACAACAAACTGATTGCTTGTGATCATCCAAAAACAATCTCAACAATCCTTTGTCACTTGTTTGTAGGGATGTAAATATTAATCGTGAGGCAGTTAAAAACCAATTCAAAGGTGTCGCGGTTCACATCGTTTATCTGAAATTGAATCGCAGGACTTCATTTTTTTATTTGTTTTATTTTTTTACAGCAAAGGGCGCAATCTATTTAGAATTTGAAATTCAGGACGCACCACCGTGTTTTAAATCAGAAGTGTGGAAGCATTTTGGCTTCCACAAGACAAAATGAAAGAAGTGAGAAAGAAAGAACATGTGAAATCCAGATAAGAGGAGCATAGAGAGGAAAGGGAGAAACAAGAGAGAGAGAATGAAAGCCATAGTTTGTTTATTTATATTATTCTTTGATATTGGATTTGTTTTAAAGTCCAATTGTTAAGGCACAAAATATGTTTTCAGTTGCACTTTTAAAAAGAAAAGGAATTATTATGCAGTTTTGCATAGTTTACTGTAGAGCCAGAATTTAAATGAATCGGCTTCTTCTTCAATTGTATTATTTCTTTCTTTATTTCATTCAGGATTTATTTTTAATGAAATTGCATTGTTTTGCATAGTTTATCAAGAGATTCTTTTGACAATGAAAGATAAAAGAAAATAGTACAGTATTTTTATTTTTATTTTTGAAGAAAAAAATATATATATTTTTCAGTCATTTATCTACAGTCTCATTTTGTAAAATAAATTGCGAGAGAATCGTATCGTGAACCCAGTATCGTGAATCGAATCGTATCGGGAGTTGAGTGAATCGTTACATCCCTACTTGTTTGTTAGTAAATCCCTTTCAGAGGTGTTAATAGAACAACTTTTGGGTGGCACAAAAGGTCCACTAGAGTCTCTAAATTGCAAGTACAGCACTTATGAAGTATGTATATGTGTTTAGGCTGGTGTCTGCTCAGTGTGTATCTGCCTCTCAGCTAGTGTGGATCTACTGGGATGGACACCAGTAGATCCACACAGAGTACCTGAACACATCATGCAGGGAAATGTTTTATCTTGTTTGACTGACAAAGTTTGGAGCTTGTGTTTATCTTTTCCCATTCAGAGTGTGAGTCCTAATGAGGGGGAGATTTGTGCTTGCTAAGCACAGATTTATTAGCCAGCAAACCTCCACTGCTCTCTGCTGACAACAGATATAAATAAAAGGACTTCAGTTCAGGGTCTGTATCGCCCTGGGAGTAAGGACTCTCCTAACGTGTTATGTGGGAGGTGGTATCACCAACGAGGCGTTTTATTAATCGTGGCAGGATATTTTTGCTTGTGTGAGCAAAATTTGAATAAAGACGTTGTCAATGTCGAGTATTTACAAGTTGGTGGGTGGACTCCGTGGGAACGAGACAAATGTGGAACCAAGCACTACAAATGTAGAAAAACTTGATTCGCAAAATACCTTCTGAGACACAGAAGAAAATAAATGCAAACGCGAGCGCTCAGAGAGCCCAATCAAATCTCCTCTTTTCCAGAAATTGTCTGGATCAATGATCCTGATCATGGTATCATGATTCACATGATGATCCCAAATGTATGAGCACCCCCATTTTGTTTTGAAAAATCACGATGAAATGCGTATCTTGATCTGATCTGGATAAAACTCAACCCGACTTTAAAATGTAATAAAAATCTGTCAATTTCAAACTGGGATATGAATTTTTTTAATTTTGATGATGACAAATAGGGTTTTTCAGATTTGTTAAAACTATCCAGAATCAGTATATCGATCTTTATTTAATGGAATCTTCCATAGCGTAAGGTCTATCTGCGGTTAAAATGAAGTCAAAATATGTAGTAAGTATTTTCTTATAAACAGAGCCTGTAATATAACGGAGGATTTGGCCACATTTAACTTTAGACACACTGCACCTGAGCAGGTTCCCTTCACAGCTTGACAAGGATCAAACCATGGGAGTGATCAGGATCAGGCCAACAACTAATCAAGTGATTTTAATGGAGCAGGTGTCTCAGAGTTAGAGCTCAAACGTTTCTGTTATTTCTCTGTGAAATCACAGCACCTGAAAACCCGACTGAGGCCAATCTGAGCTGAAAACCTCGAACAGAAAGAACTTCAGTGTTTCTTTTTCTGTCCTTTTTTTGCCAGTGTGAAGCCATTAAGCAACACTCCAACTGTCTGCAGGATGAAGGTTTCTTTCCTGAATTTCTCTGACAGGTGAAGGTTTTGTCCTTGCAGAGAATGAGTTTGAGTTTTTTGCTCTTTTGTCCCTGAGCTTTTCGAACAGCCTCACTTTTGCCTCGCACCTTAACAACCCACTGCTGTCAAACTTCAAGCCCTGAAGCTAAAGTATGGCGCTTTATGTCAGCTGTGCACTGCTCATAATTTCTACCTTTAGTGCAACTACGCACAGTGCAAACGCACACAGTGCATGAGTTAGCATTAGAGGATTGGTGAGTGTGATGTCCTCTTTATGACTCTAAAGGTCGTAATGAACCTACAAAGATATTTTTTCAGTATGGGTGCGACAAAATCTTGCACGATGAGATGTTGTGATATACTATTGTTGTTCTTCTTCTAGTAGACTCGATACAGCAGAGGCGTGTTGATTATTGTGTCATTATCTAGTTTTATCTTCAGTTGAAAGAAAGTACATGTACAGGGAAAGTAAAGGCATCAAAAAACATTGATTAAAGTTTGGAATTACACTAAATCATGGAAACAAAAGAGAAAAAGAAGAAGAATTTTGCATTCTTTGTATTTTAAAAGGAAAATAAGACCTCGTTCACACCACTTGCATTATTTTAGTTTCTCAAAAAATCACACATTTATTTTCTAACCATCTGAACATCTCCTCCCTCTGATGAACACGTTATAATAAACAAAGGTGGTACAAAGATGTCAGGAATGTGTCTCATTGTTGATGAATGCCGTGCCTGGATTTTCACAAAAAGTTGCCCTTGGATTTGTGGCTCGCACACAGACAATCAACAGCGGTGCGTCGTGTCCCGTAACACGCGTTGTTTTGCTACTTGTTGGAAGATTAAATCCAAACAAGGGCTGATTATATCTGACAGCAGAAGAAGACTACACGACTTTGAACACACAGTCACCTGCATGTGCTGGTCATGTTTGGACACCAAAAAGCCTGCAATGCAGCAAGACTATCTCATCCTGACATCAGTGTAGGGCTTTTTCAGTGGCTGCAGTGAAATCGGTTGTGCCTCAGTGTCACATTAGGAGATAACTCTCAGGCAATGAATGTCTCCTTTACAGACAAAACACAAATTGTGTTGCTGTTATTTTTGTAAAGAGCTGTTGTGTGTGCTTTGAATGCTGTTACCTGCATTTGTGTTGAATTGTACAATCTGCACAACCAAGCAAATTACATTTATAAACTTATCAAAAAAAAAATGTTTCTTTAACAAGATCACTGAATAGCAGGTTACAATTCGTAAGGGCAGCTTTAAAATGTATAGCTTTTATATATTTAAAATTCATTGGTCTTCTATAAATGTTTATTATGAATGCTTATCCTGCTCAGGTTAGAACTCACTGTGCCAATGTAACATGGTACATGAGCATTTACATTTTAATGGCTTGGAAGAAATTTCTATCTCCTTCAATAACGATACTGTAGGTCCAAATGTATAAGCACCCCCATTGTTTGGAAAAATTGCATTGAAATATGGAATCTAGATTTGATTCGAATCAAACACAATGGGTTAAGTGATATTTATGAAATACGTCATAAGTCAGGTTTCAATAAGAATGACCAATCATGAACCGAGGGATGAAATTTGGAAAATTTTTGCAAACTGATCTAGAATCAGTATATTGATCCGGATCCCCTCAAAAAATGTATGGAATTGTTCATGGCGTGAGGTTTATCGTTGGTTATAATTCTGACAAAAAATGATTTGCTTGGGATCACCACCTTATATGTGGTGGGGCGGTTTGCGTGTCCCAGTGACCCCTAGAGCTTTGTCGGCTGGAGCTTTATGCTCCTGTTAGGGGTACCCATGCCGAATAGGTCGAAGAGTAGGGGCCAGACTAAGAGTGATCCCCAAATTCCCCCTTCTGAAAGGGCTCGGGCTAACAACCCTATACCGTAAAAATAGATGCTACAGAATCGTCAAAGAGTAACTTACAACGAGGTCGGGTCTTCAACACAAAGGTTTATGATCTGCTAACAGACAAACAAAGAAATAAACGCCAGTGAAACAATCAACAACAAAATTACGGCCTAAAGTAAATTTCTTTTTTAATGAAAAACACAAACGAGATAAACAATTTACAATTTCTGTCTTTTGTTTTTTGCTACGTGTCAGACCTACGTCTGTCTAAGTGGAGTTTGCATGTTCTTCCCAAGCATGAGTTCTTTTTGTATTAACCTTTTCCACAAGGATGAAAAAATAAGTAACCCATTCAATATATTAAATTTACTGTATATAACTAGTACAGTGCCCGTCGGAAGTATTTATTCATGTGGGAGCTTAAGTAGAGTTGTCCATTATGGCCAAATGAGTGTTTGAAGGTTGGGTGTACAAAGAGGTGTACATACTCATACTCTTATAAAGGGGTTTATTTGTGGGTCCAAAGTAAAATAGCGTGTGCGATTTCCCTGGTTTAATTCTATGGGAAATGCACATGAAAAATTGATATATAAAGTTTGTACCAATGCGGCGGTTTAGATAGAATCTGATAAAAGACATGAATTTGTACAAATAAAACAATTTATTTAGCATTTAACATTTCTTAGGCCGGCACTGCATGTGCATCAGCCACGTGCATACACCCACTCAGATCGAACAGACACCGCGTTGGGGAGAAATTCGCACCACAATGTCTTAAGACGGTGAATAATTTGGGATAATTATGAAGTATTAACTGTTTAATGCAAAAAGTACATGCACATACAGTATCTCTCCCTCACTCCCTCTGCTGTAAAGCTTCTCACTGAGCTCATCGCAGCGCGTCACATCATTTTGTGGTCACCTGTTTCAGAGGCCTGCAGCAGGAGACCTCTGCAGCTTCTAAAAACAGATGTGACAGGCCTATTAAAATGAGTGATCTGCGATGTCCCCGCTCCTTGCTGCCGCCGCACAGCCAGAACACGCACTAAGCCGTCATCCTCCCCCGGGTACAGAGGTGGCAGGGCGCAGAGGTCCTACAGATAAGGTGACAGTAGCACATAGCTGGCATTATGGCAGCTCCCAGAAATATTTCCTGATGAGCTTTTCAATTTTGAGGGTAGCAGGGGAACCTGAGCTCTGATGCCTGCAGGCTGTAAGACACACACATGCTGCCTGTAAAACTGGCTATAAACTAGGGTGTGCATTGCCATAAATGCGATATATCTTGATACTAAACAATACGATATACATTGCAATATATCGCGATATCAACAGTTACAAATTTCACTTATAAGTACAAAATGGTATGACAGACAATTTATTTAAATTTTTTTTAGAGTAAATAATAACTAACTGTGATTAAAGTACCAACATAAAATACAAGTGGTATGTTTATCAAACTGTCAAATTACATTTTTCAAAAAAAAGTTGAACTTTTGCTTTTACAACAGATTCTGATTTTAAGTTAATAAATTATTTTTTTTTAAAAAGTAACCACACACATCTATAAAAGTGCCCAGTATGTTTTATGAAAATAAAGTGCAATCATCTTCCAAGCTAAAATGTGGTTCACTGACACCTAGTGACCGGGTGTTTACGTACTATGCATATGTTAGCACAAATATTTATTTTTTTCTTTTAAAAACAAGATTAAAAACATCAATTTGGACATTTTTTGGATCGATACAGTAATCGCGTGGTGAAATATTGTGATATTACGCCGCAATCCAAAGCTAACACCCTTGCAATAAATGCAGATAAAAATGTTGATTTTTATTTACCTTCACACACTTATTGTTGCTTACAGTTTAGATTATGTAATAATGGCTTGAATTTATATAAACAAGATGATGAGCAAAAAGCAACTTTTACAGTCATCAAAGTCCTGCCGGTTAAGGTGGAGATGGTCTACATCTGTAGCCACAACTACCTTGGAGCAAGAAATTTTCCTGCAAATTATTTGTGACTCCAAAAAAAATTATAAAAAGTTTACAGTTTTTATTAATAACAAGTAACTTTGGATTTCGTAGAATCTAATTACAAATACTGGCTATTGGTCGACGTCATCCTAAGATTTTGCTGCTCGCTGACGTTGTGCTGCTGTCTTTAAGTTAGTGCACATTCACAGAGGTGAGTTTTGAAGCATGTTTACTGCTCTAGGCTTCATTTCCCCAGACGCTCCACTTCATTTGAGTCTTTGTGAACCCGCAATCAAAGACGGCGGATCAGGGAAGCGATTTCTTCTTTGATTGTTTTCTTAAGCATCGGCGGGGTTGCAATCAAATTCACACCTAAAACAGAAAGCTGAATCACAGATGGCTAATCTACAGTGTGGGTAAAGTTAAAAACAAAATGCAGAACTTTTAAAATGTCAGTGAGGAAGGGCAGCTGTGTGCGAATGTTTTTAGATCTTCTCACCACCAATATATTGTACAAAGTAAATCTGATTTACCTGCTTAGGGTTATGGGTTAGTAAGTATTTTAGTTTATTTTTATTTTTTTTTATTGCAACTTTTTCATATTTTGGGATGGGCAAATGTCCTACAATCGTTTGAAGAAACTAACCAGAAAAATAAGGTTTTCACTAGTTTGGGGGCAGAAGACGCAGCAAACTCACTACGTGAATCACTGACAAGCTTCACTTTCGGCGTCTTCTCCTCACTGCTCTTTACTCCTAAAAATTCTATCCCTTTTGGAGTGTTTTCAACAGTGCATTATAATTACAAACCCAGCCAATGTAAAGTGTTAAAATTATCAACTGTTCTCCACCCATTCTGCTCAAATCTGGAACTATCCCTATGTGTCAAATATAAAAGTGGGATTTTCTCACATTATGTTAAATATATAGACACTCGTGTACTTGTGTATGGAGTGAAATTCCAAATCCTGGAGAAGAAAAACTTGTACTTACCATCCCTGCGAGAACAGAGGCAGACAATGCAAAAATATTAACAAAGAGACTGATGCATGGATGGATTCCAGGGTAATGGTGTAATTATAATTGTAATCGTAATTGAATAAATATGTTGCTTTTGTAATAGTAATTGAGTTCAGATAATTGACTATGTAATTGTAACTGGCATGAAGATTCTATAAAAACTGTCATTTACAATGTAATTAAACGCAAAATTGGGGAACCATGTGATGGTTTTATGACTTACTCTTTTGTAGTTAACAAATAATAATACATTATAATTCATATCAAGTAAAATCGAGGGGATATACAGACACAAAAAATCCTCAGAATTGAACTTTAATAATTTAGAACATAATTGTAATTGACTTTCAGGGGGAAAATAATAATTGTAATTTTAATTGTAATTAGAAAAAAAGCTGGTAAACGTAATCATGATTGAGTTGTAATTGAAGATGTATTTATAATTTAAAAAGGTAATTGTCCTCAACCCTGGTGGACTCAAACACAAAATGCAAAGATTTACCTTTATAATAAAGTTTGGACAATGTACTGTCGTATTAATGTGTTAAAATATGCAAAATGTAATTGAATGTTTTCATCTTTTGGAATTGACACAGTGTGCATATTTGACTCCCTCCTGGATAAATAGAGACTAGAAAATCCTGCATTTCTTTTCAAGGGTATAACTCATGTAAAGTCATTCAGAGTGTTTTTGCAAGGCTGTTGGGAAGTTTGTGAAGCTGATCACTGTCAAATCTTTTATAAAATCAAAGTGTTTTTTTCCCATCACTTCCCTTCAACACCTCCATGTTTGAATTGTAGATAAGTTGGCACGCGGCTAGGTGCAGGAGCTGCTGTTCCAGAATTATCTATTCTGCTGGAAGGGCTGCCAGGATGAGAGAGGCTCCTCCTCTGAGGGCCACTGCTCCGAGCTGCTGCTGTCTCCGTCTCTTGCAACCCACACTGATCAATGGCTCTGAGCAGCCAACTGCCTCACTGGCTGATGGCAGTGGGGAAAAAAGGGGGAAAAGGGAATCTTTTCTCACTCCAACATCATTAAATCAATTGAAACCAGTCTGTGTGGAAAATCTTACTTTGTGGAGTCGTCATGTGGATAAAGTCGTCACAACATACATGTGCAATGAGTTCATAATTTTTGGGTTTTCACAATAATCTTTGTCACATTCAATAAAACAGAAGCATATTATGGAGTCTCTAGCTGGGTTTCCATTACAGATTTTTGCAAAATAAAAGCAATATTTCTAATCGTGGACGAAGTGTAATTGCGCTTTGAATGTGTTTCCATTGAAGGTTGTTTTTGGCAGGAGCCTCGTAACTCCCAGGAAATCTCATCCCGCGAGACTTTGCTTCAGGAAGATGGCGCTCCAAACCTTCTTATAAGACTCTGTATTCCTTTGTTGTTTTACGTCTGATGTGGCAGTAATAATTTTTAAGTATAATGCTAACAAATGTGTCCGTCTTCTCTTCTGTTTACACATACCACGCCATGTTTTCTCAGAGAGAAGTGGTCACACGACCAGGTACCTTACGTCATGTGACCCTGTACGTCACATTCTGGGACGTGTATTTGCGGAAAAAGTGTTTCCATAGCGCTTTTGTGACAAATATTGATATAGAAACATCTGCAATTCATCCTCGGGAAAACAAAAAACATTTTTTTTTTTGCAATATTTGAGTGTTTTTTCGAAAATTCAGGTGTTTCCATTACCACTATTTAGATTTTGTGCATTTCCAAGGGTGATGGAAATGCAGCTAGTGTAGAGAAGCTTAGATAACTTTTGGCAATGCTAACGTTGATATTCATCTTATTTACTTTTTTCAAAACTGTTCAGCTTTGTCCAATTTGTCTAACTTTGTTTAATCAGCATTTTTCAAACAATGGAATTGTTGAATTTAATCACATTGCTATATGAAGGCTACGTAGAAGTAATCCTAAAAGTATATACTGTACCAAATGATCCAATCCAGAAGAACTGGCTTATCTCCCCATGATTCTATGTAAGGATGATGGGGCTAATGAAGGCTAAGATAGCACTGGCTGTGCATGCTTTTCATTACCTGACTTTGATATGTAGGACAACATGAAGTGTTGGAAAAGCAACGACTTCACACAAACCCATTTTTCTCAGGGATAGAGAGAACAAATGGTGCGGAGAGAAAGTAAATGGTAAAGGAAACCGAGTGCTGGGATGGTCTTGTCTATTTCACAGTTGTGTGAGTTCGTTGACAGGATTGTGTGAGGGTGCTTTTAAAGCAGATATGACTAAGTTGACAAATGGAGGCAGGGTCAGTTTAAAGTGGCTGTTTTTAAAAACACACAATTGAAGGTAGAGAGGTCAGTTAGTCTAATGGTAACACAATGATTGGTTAATGGCACCACGGGTTCATGAGGAGAAAGCTATACACATCTAATTTATATTCTCATTTATTATATTGGCAGTAAGTGTTTGCTACACTGCTACATTTGAATGGTTTTGAGTCACGACAGAGTTGAATGTGGGTTTATTTCAAATCCAAATATATACAGACCACAGATTCATTACATTGTGTGTATGTATGCTTAGGAGAACCGCACTCTTAGTAGCTGAGGGTGGTGGGACACCCAGGCTTTTACAGCTAGGTCATTTAGTCACACTCACTTTCTCCAAAAGTGCAAAGCGTACAGTCAGTAACTTTAGTTTGTAGTCATACTTTGCTATTGGGTGATGGTGAACCTTTATAAACAGGTGTAGGGTGCAAAACAGTCCCCGGACACACAGGCAAGCATTTAGTGTACCCTAATGTGAAAAGAAACCTGACGTTTCTGCCACTAAAATAAACTAAACAAGACTCCAAGAGCACAAACCTGAGCCAAGTGTCAAATCTTTTCATTGGCAGTTATCTGATTCAGTGATCCTGGATTAGGTTACCATGATCATTCACACTTTACAGGCTTGGAAGACATTTTTATCCTCATTTATAACGATGCAGTAGATCCAAATGCATGGGCATCGCCTTTTTTCTCACGAAAAGTGGCAATGAAATACGGATCTGATCCGGATGGAACTCAGCGAGGTAACTGAGGAATCAACCCAACATAACTAAGTCAAAAATTCATAAAAATCAGTTATTCATAAACATAGATGTGATTTTTTAAAATTTCACCAATGATGTGAGATATAATTTTTTAGATTTTTGAAACTGATCCAGAATCAGTATATTGACCTGGATCCTTCCATTTAATGGAATCTTCCACAGCGTAAGGTCTATCTCTGGTAGTAGTTTTGATGTAATCCTGCAAACACACAGACAAACAAATAAACGCTGGAGAAAATAACTAAATATAAACACATTTTTTTGCAAGTTTTTGAGAAAATTCAATATGCAGTGGTGGAAAAAAGGTACAGTATGTATCCATTGTGCAAAATAAACTACATTTCCAGTGGTACAGTGGAATCAATGAGGGCTATTTTAGAAACATGCATTATGTTATGTGTTTGACTTGATTTGGATATTTGCTTGTTTTAGTCTCTAGCATCAAACTGGAACCTGAGACCCATATTTTTAGGCCGTCACTCTGCATGTAAATTTCAGGAGGGCTGTATGTGCACGGAATTGAAATTGGTTCAAGCTCTGAAGCCTTCGGTGTCCTACGCTCGGAGGCAGCCATCTGTCAGTTGATGCTCGGTCGACACGGCAATCAGAACGCTCTGCGGCGGGTCCAATCTGTTCCACCACAGGTAGAGCTGCAGGAGGTCTGCAATCTCTCCACACAAACCTTTTTTTAGTCGTCTCCACTCCATCCTTTTGTCACCTTGTCACTCGCCTTCTTTTCATCCCCTCTGTCATTATCCCACTTCTTCTCTGCTCCCAGGGCAGCTTTTTGGTCTTTAAAACGAAAGCCCTTTGATTATTCAGAGGAACCTGAGCGAAACTTTGGTTTTCACCTTGTTGCGTCATCATGAAGAGAATACTAAGATTGGCTTCATGATGCATTTACAGCCTTTTACGTCTTTGAACTTCTCAGACTATGTTGATTTGAATCATGAACAGGAATTATTAGACATAAGCCCTCAGATTTATTGTCATGAAAAAATTCAATGAACCATTTCGAGCCGAGGCATCAGAGGAATGGCAGTGTGCTAAATGTCCTTGGCCCTCCAGCCTGTTAAATACGTGCCATGCTCCACGCGGGCCACTGCCAGGGTTAACTCCCTCCCTTTGGTCGTTTCTATTGGCAAAAGTCCCAATTGTTAATCTGATCAGAGCCATGCTAATGGCAGGAGGCAGCCCTTCTAACCAGCGTGTTATACAGGCCAAGATGCCTGTAGGTGACATACTGAGCTCGACATGCCAAAAAGGAGGTATTGGAGGAAGCCCAGACTAGAATTACAGAGGCTGGTTTTTTTCTGGCCCCCAACAACAAATATGATAATGGCTCTGCGTTGACAGTACTGCAAAAGGGAAACTCATAATCTCTTTTGTTTTTGTGTGTGTGTATGGGTCTACTGTGTATGTAGGACGAACAAGTCAAACTCAAGGCCCGTGGGCCAAATCAGGCCCTTTAGAGCATCCAATTTGGCCTGCACGAGAAAGTAAAAAAAAAAAGAGTCAGAGAAACGATGAATCACTGTGTAAATTATACCTACTAATTCAGTCATGGATACAGTTAGATATCTCCAAAATAATACACAATGAAACTCCACAATATTTACAGCACTCACATTTTCCCCTATGCTTAAATCACATGATGACGGTCATTTTTAATCTCAAAGAACTCTTCATTTTTCCAAAATCCTGCAATTTTTTTCAAATTATTCCACAAAATTTCCCCAATTTGCGTAACAATTGGTCACAAAATCAAAAAAAATTAAAGTGAAGATCCTGCAGGAACTGACATGTGTCACCTATCGCTTTGTTATTATAAGTGATGTACATATTTTATCATTTATTTATACATGATAAAAGTGCAAACTACAGAGCAATAATAATAAAATTACTCATTTTCCTGCCTAAAATCTGCGGCCCACTTACGATCAACTCTTCTGTATTTGGCCACTGAACTAAAATTAGTCTTACACCCCTGATGTAGGAGATATGCAGTATCTATATTTAATCATTCATCTTCTAACCTGCCTATTCCTGTTCAGGGTCACAGGGTTCTACTGGTGCCTATCTCCAGTCCATCACAGTGCAAACACAAACACTCTGACAAGCACAGATTTCACCAAACTGTCACGAATAGGATTTTATGTATTTTTTTCCCCTCATATTTTCCGTGCAGGTGGGAACGGCTTATTTTCATGCTGCTCGGCACAATTTGTTTTCATGCTGTGCGTGTGAAGTCGGACCTACTGGGAACGAAGTGCAAACCGCTGTATGTTAATCAGATTTATCCCATTATTCATAACTCAAAAGGAAATAGGAACATTTCTTTTCGTGACAGTGTCACGTTTCCTTGTGAGATCGTGTTGACCGCTCACATCCCATTAACCCCTGCAGGCAACACAGAAATTCTAATCATTCTAACATTATATGTATATGGAGAGAATCCATGCAAGCAAGGGGAAAACATGCAAACTCCACCCAGAATGGACATGAATCAACAATTCTGATTTTACTAAGGGTGTAATGATTCATAAAATGTGAATACATTTGTCATTAAATGTTGTTTACTTGTTTATTTATGTCCACAATTAATTTATAGATGATTTCCTTACAAGAAACAGGAATCTATGAAAAATTACATGTACTGTACATTATCGAGGGATTTATTTCAGTCACACTGGTTATATTATTATTTTTTGCTAAAAAGTTACTGATTTGTTTCGGATCGAATTGTTCTGAATTAACCAATATCGTCCTCGAATCGAATCGGCAACAACGAATCATGATTCAAATTGAATCGTGCTGAAACGAATCGTTACACCACCAGATTTTACTAAAACTTTTACTTCTGTGTTGAGGTTTTTAAAGGGCATAGAGTAATGTACAGTGTCAGCAGTGCCAGCAGTATGTCTGGTATGATTTCAAGTGTAACAGGGAGAGATAATAAATATATTTGGCTGTTAATTCCAGTCAGGGATGAAAACACAACATCTGGGAATGTAGGTCTTATTTTTCCTTTATGGAGACTAAAATGTTGTTGTATAAATGCATTTTGCCAGTGGAGAATGTTGAAATGTTGATTGTGCTGCATGTTTTATTCACAACTTCACTATTAGCAAATGATCATTGACTTAGAAAAATGTGGCTATGACTACTTGTACTTTTAGCAAAGAAAACGAGGACATGTGTAAGGAAATGCAATGGTTAATCTGCTGCAACAATATCTAAATGTGAGGAAATGGAGAGAAATGAAAATTATTGAAATATTGGCTCTTCTTAATTTCATTTTTGGTACCTATTATGTTTATGCTCTTGTTCAGAAATGCAAATTATTGTTGGTTTTTCTGTGCCACAGTGGCTTAATAAATGGTGTTTATTTATCAACATTCAGTGAAAACTATTCAAACCTTTTTCTTTGGATGGCAGTTCTTTCTCCTCTTTTGACACTAAGCCACGACAAAAGAGAATGTAAAGTACTGGCACACAACCAAAATGAGTTTCTGGCAATACTTTGTTTTTTTTATTCATGTGCTCATTTGTTAGAAAAGAAGAACAACAACTTCTTTTGTTTCACTCATAAACAAGCAAAGCATTCGTCACGCTAAAACTAGCAAAGGTTAGCTCTGAGCTGCAGGGTCATGAAGATAAATTCAGGTCTTGTGGATCTAGAGTTGAGTTTGGATGTTCTCTCCAAGCTTGCGTGGTTTTCTTTTAAGTATTCTGGTTTTATTATTTTTCCCCAAACATTCCAAGCTGCTGAGTCCTGTGTGATTACTCTTATTGAATGCCAATTTCCTCAAACATGTTCATTGATCAACTCGTGCTCCTTTGTCATTGATCTGCTGCTCCTCTGGCATTTAAAAGAAGACCAGTAACCACAGATTGATTTACTGAAACTTACACTGAACTTAACAGCATCTGTTCAGCCTTAATTCAGCCAACACAGCAGAGACATTGAGTTTATGTGCAAAAGATTACAGACCAAACCACTGTGACTGGAAGCTCTGACCACAAAGCTCAGTTGGACACGAACATGGTCTTTTTCCTTTTAAAGCTTAAGTTACATTTGTAGGTACTCTTCTTTTCCCCCCTACATAACGGCTAAGTTGGGAATACTAAATAGAAATATGGTTTAGTGTGTAAACAAATTACACAGTTTAAGTACATTTTTGGTTTGTTCAGCTGTATCCACTCTACTTCTAATAAAAATACTAAAAACATTTCAACCTCAACCACATTTATTTACTTTCACATTTGGTTCAGTTAAACAAAACAAGAGACTAAATTCACTGGAATGATGACTCGAGATAACATTGGATATTTTGGAATTTACTTGCAGTGAGACTGTGATGGGTGCATGTAAAGAAGACCAGGGCGAGGTGATTCAGGGAGGGACTCTGTAGGTGGATATTCACACCTGTTTTGTATATTCTAGGAGCGGCTGTAAAGGATAAATCATCTCTTCATATGCACCCACAGCCATGGGTTTCACATGAGTTGTTACAGTATTTTTAGCTTTGCATTTAAAAGATATAATTAAGACGACTTGAGAGCATTACCAGGCAGCTTTACACACCTCCCTCCCACCCTTTCAGCAGTCAATCCTCCCTCCAAACCCCTCGCCTTCCTTGCTTCTCACCTCAGCTGTTTCCATTCGGTGTACACCCATCTAAAGCTGTCACAAGGTGGGACCACAGGGATCCTGCTGGAGGTATTTATAGCACGCTAGCACTGTAAGTGATAGATGTCACCTTCACGCCATCATCCCTGGACTACTACACCAACCACCTTGCCCTCCTAACAAGCTGCAAAGTGCTGTGGGTGAACGGAGGAGGCGTGAGAAGGTGGAGAATGGAAGGAATCATTGGATATAATGCAAACAGCAGAAGTAATCAAAACACTTCTTACTTTCTTTGTAGTATTTTAAAATGTAAAGGCACATTTTTTCACATCTTGTCTGGGGATATTTTACAAATCATTGAAATTGTCCGGGTTTCCCAGGGACCCTAAACGCATCTTGAAGAACACGTTAATTTAAAAGGCCGTAACTCTGCTAATATTTGCTCTATCTGAGAAATTCCGCCAATATGGTGTAATTACGGTAATTGCTGTGGTTGCTGTGGTTTTCAAGGAAAATTATGTTAATCAACAATTATTGCATAGACTAACTTAAGTTTGCTTTTCAATAGTTAAAAAATTCAGGTTTTCTAATCTGTTCATTCAGCATTTTGAGTGATCTTGGAGTTTACTTTGATTTCTTTAATGAAATACAAATGTTAAGCATTGTACTTGCATTTTAAAAAGGTACTAAACCTAAGTGACAAAGACAGCTCCACTGAAAGACCATTAACTGCAACGTCTAATGAGATGCAATAAAAAGCCCTTTAAACACACGCTTGGGGAGTTCGACATCTTTGACACACTGAGACGTGGTGATTACACAAGTAAGTGCTATCACACAACTCCCTGCACTTCTTTTGGGAATAACATCATAAGCAATAATACATTGGATATATATATATATATAACAATTATATTTCATCATAGACTGTCTATGGGAGAGGAAAAACGTAGAGTAGACCTGACTTGTCAACTACCTAATATGTGAATGCTGATTGGCTGAAATCTCCAAAATGGCACTGCCCACATATAAAAAAGGGATATTATATGTAAAGGAGAGTCTCTCGTAAAAATACAAAGTGCGTAAACATCCGCATGATGTGAATTACAAAAACCTCAATATGACACTTGAACAGATCAAAACAGAAGCACAAGCAGATGCCACCTACTGCCGAAACACACAGACATGAACTTTTCTTTCCTTACCTCTAATCCTCCGATGGGGAATAAGAATCCCCAAAGCGGCTGTCACCGTCACCAGGTGTCATTCTGACATTTTCAATCATTTATTTTGACAGAGATATTTTTGGCTCAAACGGAGGAGTTGTCCTTTGAAGCCGTCTGTTTTACAAAATATAACTCAGGTCTGTCTGACAAGTGGAATAAGCTTGTCGGGAAGCTGAGGCTTGAGGAAAGACGCTTTCCTGCTCACAACTCAACTTGGCATTCTTTAGATAAACTCTGACTCTGAACCCAGTTGAAGTAATGTGTTCAACTTTTTCCTATCTCTGATTTTCAATGTGCTGCTCTACACCAAACTGTAATGAATGCAAAAATATTTCAAGAAATAACGATTAATATTTGACTGAGTTTTGTTTCCTGGGCTTACTTTCTTTTAGGTCAAAGAGGAAAGTGGAGATAGATGAAAATAAATGGGAAAGCTCTAAAACTTATGACTTGAAGCTAAGGTTACCAATGTTGGACAGCCTTTTTGTGCTTTGGTAATGTAAGAGATTTCACTTATTTTTCAAGTTTAAAAGTCAGACAAAAACTATCTGTGTTTTTACTTATTCATCTTTATATATATATATAAACTTTTTTCTATAGATATATTTGTTATCTTTTGTCCTGTGTTTTTTAATGTCTGTTTTAACACTGACAAAGGTGCACTGCCAATTTTGTTGTTTGCTTGCATACAATGAAAATAAACTATTCAGATTCTGATATGTCAGTGATTAGATGAATGATCCAATTGCTCATTGAATGTAGTTTTTTAATTGGTTAAACAATTAGCATTGATGTTCTGCTGTGGACTGATGCATGTGTGTGTGTGTGTGTGTCAGTATTGATTTTTACAGCAAATTTGGATTTAGTTTTAGCCATAGTCTTTTGACTAAAAGTTAGTGACTTAGCTTTAGTCAAAATATAGGCATCATGACTGTCTGTTATATATTTATCCCCCGCCACAAAGTGTGAAGGGGGATATTGGTTTGAGGTCCGTCCGTCCGGGTTAAAGGGGACAGCTTTTCTCAGAAAACGTTTAAGATATGTAAATCAAAATTTGGTGTGTGGCTTCAGGGTATCAATACCATGATGGAGTTCGAAAATGAAATCCTAGATAATCCTAAAATAATTAGTAATTTTATATTCTGATGTGATATTTTCTTATGTATACATCTAAGTTCTTAGATTTAGGACATTTAGGAAAAGGTTGTGAGTTATAATGAGAACCAATCTGGCGTGGGATGATGATGACTATGTGTTCTTGTTTAGTTTTAGTTATAAATGACAAAATTTAATTTTAGTCTTCTAAATCTGTTCAGTTATTATTTAACTCTGGTCTTGTCTTAAAGATATCACATCCTGACTGAGCTGTAACTTTCTCCTTCTTAACCAGGATAAAACTGAAGTGACTTTATTTGGTCCAAAACACCTTAGAGAGAAATTATCAGAGCAAATAGTGTCTCTGGATGGCATTACTCTGTCACCCAGCACTACAGTAAAAAACTTAGGTGTAATCTTTGATACGGACTTATCCTTTAACTCTCATATTAAACAAATCACAAGGACAGCTTTCTTCCACCTCTGTAATATCTCTAAAAGCAGGAATATCTTGGCCCAGAGTGATGCTGAAAAACTAATCCATTTGTTACATTTAGATTAGATTATTGTAACTTTCTACCCTCAGGACGTCTTAAAAACTCATTAAAAAGTCTCCAGTTAATTCAGAATGCTGCATCCAGATTAATGGCTTCCTGTAAAATGTAAAATAGAGTTTAAAATGATCGTGTTTGCCTATAAAGCTCTGCATGATCAAGCTCCTGCATATCCCTAACCCTAACCTGTTAGTGCCCTATCGTCTGGGCAGAACACTCCGCTCTCAGTTTGCTGGTTTTCTGGAAGTTCCTAAAGTGTCTGGAAGTAAAACAGGAAGCAGAGCATTCAGCTACAGATTTAATGTCATCATTGCGTAAAACCACATGACCGTCTTGTCCCGCCTTCCACGCAGCAAAAAGGATACCTTCCAAAAAAGCAGCGGTTTTGATTGGATTTTGTCCCCTGTGAACATTATAGTTTATTTTGATAGTTTTTGTTCACATGTATTTTTTTTTTTTAAATGAGTCATAGTTTATACCAGGGGTTCTCAACCGGTCTCACCCTGGGACCCACATTTTGCCACGGTCAATTAATTGCGACCCACTTTTTTTTAGAATTCAACCAACCAAATTTAGTTTTTGAAAAATAGCTTTTGAAAACACATTTTAAAAACATAAATCTATATATTTTCCTGTGCATGATGCATTTCACAGCATGCCTGCCAAAAGAAAAGTTTATTTCAAAATAAAAGACAAGTCCAACATGAGAAACATTAAGCATTTATTTATTTTTGATTAGCTGTCCACGACCCACTTTTGGGTCCCGACCCACCAGTTGAGAATCGCTGGTTTAAACTGTAGACTTTCATTAGACTAATTCAGTGTTTTTCAACATTGGGGTCAACTGGGATTTACATGGGGTTACCTGAAATGTTTAGTATTTGATTAAAAAAAAAAAGAAAAAAAAAACTCCTTAGAATTATTACTATTATTATTATTATTATTATTATTATTATTATTAGTAATAATAATAATAATAATAATAATACATTATTAATGTATTGTATACTATGTATTCTATGCTTTAAATGAAGTTGAAATAAAATGCATCAGAAAAATATCTGAGCTGGCACAATTTGTCAGTAATTCTTGCTAAAAAAACTTTAGGTTGTGATGTTGAAATAGGGTCACGATCGAAAAAAGATTGGGAACCACTGATATAGTTAAGTTTACTTAAAAAATTTAGTCGACAAAAGCTATGAGGACAATGTTTAGTCAACAAAATGAACGCTAGTGTTTGTGTTTTTGAGTTTGAAGACACAATGTGCGTGCAAGCCCCTCCATGACTGTGACAAAATGGTCAGTGAGTGGCTGAAATTCATCCCTGCCAGGTTGAATGTGTTGACATGGCTTTAATTCAGCTTGCCATATGACACCGTGCCTTGTTCTCTTCTCTGAGCGAGCAGGGTGGTCACAGATATAACCTGTCAAGTTCACATAGCGTGTTGAAACCCTTTCTGCATGCCAAGTAGAAGGGTGGGGACAGTGCTGAGAAAGCACTGCACTCAAATGTCGGTGGGCGTTACTGCGTATCCATCCATCTTCAATTCTCACTTCATCTATTCAATGACCGTAGAGGGGAGAATCTGTCAATAAAGTACTCTCATCTGTTCTTAGGGCGAACTGACAAAGAGACAAATGATCACACACACACACATAGTTATGATCGTGTGAAGAGAAAATTAAAGACCAGAGAAAGTACATGTCATTCAGGGAAAACATACAAACTGCTTAGTTGTAAAATGCTCCCCACATGACTCAGTGTCAGAGATGAAAGTAATGAATTATGAGTATTCTTTTTACTGTAACTGAGTTGCTTTTATGATTACTTTTTAGAGTATATTTCTAAATCAGTCATTTCACTTGTACTTAAGTATAATTTAAAAGTAGTAAAGTAATTTGTTACATTTCTGTGATTCTTCTTTTATTTCCGTTTCATGGCACATTGAACATAATCTATAGTACCAAAAATAAACATGGGGGGTGAAAGTAACTAAGTAACTTTTACCTTGAGTACTATTTAATCAAACTACTTTTTAGTCGTAGTTGAGTATTTTGTGTATGACTTACTTGTACTTGTGTACAATTTCAATAAACAGTACTTCTACTTGAGTAAGAAATATCAGTATCTTTACATCTCTGCTCAGTGTTTAGGCTTTATTATCTCCACCAAGGAGGTTATATTTTCACTGGCGTTTGTTTGTCTGTTTGTCCGTTAGCAGGATTACGTCAACATTTTATGCCATGGAAGATTATATTAAATTTGGAAGGGATCTGTATTGAAAATTGACAAAATCGCTATTTCAAATTTGCGGCAAAATTTCAAAAAGTCATATTTCGGTAATTGATTGAAATTTGTGAAATTTGACTCATGTTAGGTTGGTTCCTCAATTGCCCCACAGAGTTTGGATTGCACCAGAGTTGGAGTTAATTACATTTTTCAATTACAATTACATCTTCAATTATTCATGTTAAGTTACAACTAAATTATGATTACAGTGACTGGCATTTTTTCCAATTACATTTAAAATTACAATTATAATTTTTCCACTGAAACTCAATTACTATTACATTCTCAATTACTATAGTTCAATTACTATTACTCACAATTACTGAGCCTTTAATAAATATCCCCATAAAACACAACTTAACTTAAATCAGCTGTAAAATACAATAAATAGAAAATATTATCTGTCATCCAATTTGTTTTTCAGAATCAGAATCAACTTTATTGACCAAGTAATGTATTGAATACACACGAGGAATTTGTCTTGGTGAACTGTGCTCTCTGATAGTGTAAACATTAAATAATAACAATCAACTAGAATAAAGAAAAATAAATTAAAAAAAAGAAGTATAACATAAATATAAAGATTAGTTAGACTAATAATAACAATCAACTAGAAAAAAGAAAAATAAATAAAAAAAAGAAGTATAACATAAATATAAAGATTAGTTAGACTAATATGTGCAAACTAAATAAAACAACAAGATAATAATAATAATAATAATGAAATGAAATAAAAATACAATAATAATAATAAGATAATGAAATGAAATAAAAATACAATAATAATAATAAGATAGTAGTGCAGTAGTGCATTGATGAGTAGTGCAGGTGAACATTTAAATGAAAATATTATGTCCATGAACATTCACAGTGATCCAGGGTTGTTATGTTTAGTTCCATGGGTATTTCACAGTAACAGAAACAGGTCTGACACTCTATGACTGTTTAGTGTTGATCAGAGTGACAGCCTGGGGGAAAAAAACTGTTTTTATGGCGGGTAGTTTTGGCGTACAGTGATCTGTAGCGTCTGCCGGAGGGGAGGAGTTCAAACAGATTGTGTGCAGGGTGTGAGGGGTCTGCAGTGATGCTACCTGCCCGTTTCCTGACCCTGGACAGGTATAAGTCTTGGTTACCTCATCTCTTGGTTACCTGTTTAGTCTTCCTTATCCATGAAATAATGGTATTAATGTCTTTGGTGTGGGTGCCTGAGCCTTTTTTCTGTCACTATACCCCTCAATCTCAATTTATCCTAAAAAAAAAAAAAAAAAAAAAAAAAGATAAAATGTTCCTCAGAAGAAGTGAAATGTGGTGGAAAAACTTGATATGAAAAATACTTTACAAATTGTTAACTACAGATGTGTACGCCATAAAACTCTTATTTATAAAGCACTTTAAAAACCCAGGAAGAGGGGGACAACATGTGATATAAAGTGCATACACTATAATACAAACAATAAAACAAAACAAAATATAAAATAAGTGTACATAAAAACTCTAACATGGTTCCCCAGTTTTGCGTTTTGATTAAATTGTAGTTTTTATAGAATCTCCATGCCAATTACAATTACAAATCAATGGATGATCAATTAAATTATGATTACAACATCAACAGAAGTTTTCAATAACAGTGACAGTTATTATTACGTCATAATTGTAATGAATTTTCAATTACGTGATTACAATTATAATTGACTCCAACCCTGGATGGCACATTTCATTGTGATCTTTCTTTTAATGAATAATCACGGTATTACGATCAGTGAGCCAAATAACTGCCATTATCTGGAAAAGAGGAGATATTTTATGCTTTGTGGAGGTTTGTGCTCTCTGAATGTGCATTGTGTGTGTACTGTTTTTGTGGCCATGTCCTCTAACCAATCCTACGCATGTACGTGCCTTAGTCTGACTCAGTAGACACACTATCTCTCTGCTGACAAGTGTCATCAGCTCCAGCTGCTTGGGGGCTCTTTGCTGTCATCCGGGTGAGAAAGCAAGGGGGAGTACTAGAGCTGCAGGAATGGAGGAGAGCTGGCACTAGGACGTGGAGGAGGGGGTGGGGGGGCTTAGGGGGTAGGGTAGTCAGCAGCCAAACAGTTGGGCGAGGTGACAGCATGTCTATGCTGAAAGGGACCACCGGGCCCCCCAATGGCTATCCAGGTTTCATCACCCGTGTGCCCACCTGTCGTTTCCTCTTAGAGCGTGGTCAGGCCTCCGAGCGCACACACACCACAGCACACCACAGAGAGGGTCGCGCTCCACATGCTGCTAAAGGCTACTGCTACAGACCTAAAATGAGGCGCGACATAACTGTGGCATGTTTGCTGGGATTAGATTTGCATTGTCAGATGTTTTGAGGTGGACCAGTCCAGGGCATTTACACCTCTATATATGTGTGTGTGTGTATATATATATATATATATATATATAGTGCTTCCACTCGGACTCAAAGGCAACATGTTTCATCCACTTTTATAGCTCTAAAGCACGCCTATAAAAGTGTCACAGTGTGTTTGTGGGGGCATTACTGCCTCGCTCTTTTCAACAGTGCTGACCCAGCAGTATGCAGATTCGATGCTCTCATGTCTCCTTCGGGTGGCCCTAATGGTTATTTATTATCCCAGGTCCCAGATCATATAGCTGGATAATTATGAGATCAGAGACTTTACATTTCTACTGTCCAATTTTCAATTCTTAGGAGCATTGGTTCATTGTTTGGGTTTTGTGTCAGTAAAATAACATTGATAACTGTAAAATAAAGTGTTTATCGGAAACTTAAGACTTTTTATAAATGTAAACATCTATTACTTTGCATCAACCCATGACTAGTACTGCTACTTGTATGGTAGAGCAAAGTGTTCACCACAAGGTAATACTGGGAACATTGGAGTAAAATTATTGCGCGCAACACTCATTTTACTGTTGATGCTAAATTTATTAAAGCTGATATCCGTAGTTTCTGAGAAATCTATGTTTATCTATGATTCTTTTGAAATGTGAAAAACTACCTCACTGGTCTTTAACTATGGTCTACTGCTGGGGGTCATTCCTTTACATTAATGTATATAGGTCCCGCCTTCGTCCTATAGACCACTATACAAATGGAAACGATTGCCGAGTGCGCCCAGCCAATCGGCTTCGACTTCCTGTTTTTGAGACTGTCAGTGAAAGTGAATTCGGAACTGTGCACGGAAACAAGGCAATGTGTCACAACAGCAAACAGGTAAATATGATTTTGGCTCTTACCTGACCCATAGACCTATATCAATGTGACCCGATAAGACCTTGTTATGTTCCGCGATGCGTGTGCAGAAAAGTAGAGGCGTGGCTTCTTGTAGATTGGCAGAGGCAGTGGCAGGAAGTGGAGCTGTTTAGGGCGGGACATGGAGATGTTTCTCAGAAACTCCGGAAATCAGCTTTAAACTAAATTTATTTAGCTAAATTTTGAAATGTGGTTCAAAGCTCTTTGTGCAAAAGAAACTAAGAAAAACAAACACATATTTCTTCATTTTACATTAATTAATTCATGTTATCATTGAGTTTTATTACTAAAGAACTCACTATTGTCTTTATCAACGTTCAGTTTTTTTTTAACTATCCTTAAGCGATTATCAGAATCACAATCAGAAATGTTTTTAATGGCCATGTACAGTTTTAACGACAGTACAAGGAATTTGTCTTGGTAGTTGGTGCACAAAACAAACAACAACAAAAAAATAAAAAAAACAAAGAACAACCCAGCAACAATAATAATAATAATAATGATAAATCTAAAGGATGAGGGATAAATAAAGGATAGATAGAGAATAAAGGATAAATAGGATAAATATAAATATATATATATATATACAGTGCAGCAGATAATGTCATCATGGAGGTGGTGATTGGGTGGGTGGGGGGGGGGGGGGGGGGGGGGGGGGGGGGGGGTGGTTCAGTGGGTGATTTGGGGTGTGTTCATGTGGATGGTGGCAGAGGGAAAGAAGCTATTTTTGTGTCTGGAGGTTCTGGTCCTGATGGACCGAAACCTTCTTCCAGAAGGGAGAGATTGAAACAGTTTCTGACCGGGGTGGGAGGGGTCGGCCACAATCTTTCCTGCACGCCTCAAAATCCTGGAGGTGTACAGGTCCTGGAGGGAGGGCAGATTGCAGCCGATGACCTTCTCTGCAGAGTGGATGATACGCTGCAGTCTGGCCTTGTCCTTGGCCGTAGCTGCAGCATACCAGATGGTGATGGAGGAGCAGAGGATGGACTGGATGATGGAGCTGTAGAAGTTCACCATCATCTTTGTTGGCAGACTGAACTTCTTCAGCTGCCGCAGGAAGTACATCCTCTGCTGAGCTTTTTTGATAAGGGAGCTGATGTTCAGCTCCCACTTGAGGTCCTGAGTGATGATGGTCCCCAGGAAGCAGAAGTACTCCACAGAGCTCACTGTAGAGTCTCCCAGGGTGAGGGGGGTGAGGGGGGCTGGGTTCTTCCTGAAGTCTGCTATCATCTCCACTGTCTTTAAAGCGTTGAGCTCCAGGTTGTTCTGGCTGCACCAGGACACCAGCCGGTCTGTCTCCCACCTGTAGTCAGACTCGTCTCCATCAGAGATGAGACCGATGATGGTCGTGTCATCTGAAAACTTCAGGAGTTTGACCGACTGGTGAGAGGAGGTGCAGCTGTTGGTGTACAGGGAGAAGAGCAGAGGAGAAAGAACACAGCCCTGAGGAGATCCAGTGCTGATGGTCCGGGGAGCAGAGATGGTTTTTCCCAGCTTCACGTGCTGAAGCATATATTGTCATTTGTAGTGGAAAAGTGTGTGAGATGTGCTAGTGCAGTGTGTATATGCATCACTATGTCTTAAAACCCAATAGTAACCATAAGGATCCCCTTACATTTAATACATACAGATGTTAATATAACTCTGCTTTACTCAAATTAGTAACCTCCTTGTTTCAGTATTAAATACTTTGGGAAAAAACTTTTCCATTTTTTGGGAAGATAACCTTCAAAATAACATCTTCATACAGAGACTCATCTGCATTAAATTAATGATAGATTTCAAATAGAGACCACGGACGTTAGCTCGGGTATGTAGCCTGTACTAACAAAGTTATCAAGAAATAACTTTAATAAACTAATTACTTTATAAGTCTATGAGTGAGTAATTTCAGTTCAGGTGTTATCACTGATTTACTTCAGTGCTGATGTGAAGTTGAAGGCAGTTTAAAAAAAATAACAGTTGTTTGTGTAAAAATGTATACGGTTAAAGTCAAAATCGAGTAAATAAAATACGTACTAAGTACAGTACAGATTAAATGGTCTAGTTAATTACAGTAACTGAGTATTTTTACTCCTTTTCCTTCTCACCTCAGCAGGTCAATCAAGTGTTTGAATACTTTCATTTCTGTGAATGACATGAGTCAATCTGCTGAACTTTTACTGCTTAAAGATAATTAGCATTTTATATATTTCTAACTCCATTTTATCCATAGATGCTAAGATATAGGCCACGCCCACTTTGGTCTCAGTCCAAACAAAAATATTTACAGATTATTCAACTTTCTCTGTGTTTTATGTAGATTTAGGGACTTTTCCTCTTTAGTGAATGGTTGGTCACTAGTCATTGCAGTTTATGGTTAATTAGTAGGAAAGTGGAAGCTTCACTGTGCTTTCTCTGTAAATAATGTTCAGAGGCTTCATTCTACCTTCATTGAGTCACTTTTGACCAACAAGAACACATCAGCCTTTAATTTCACAAAAACAGAGCCATGCACTGCCACTAAACCCTTGTCTGTGTCCTGAGACCAATCTGGCATCCCATAAATCAACTTGCATCCATCACCAGGGAAATGCAGCTGCTGCCACACACACACACACACACACCATCACAAACACCCAGCTCCGTCACACCAGGAGTCAGGTTTGCTATGGGTGTGAAAATAAGATCTGCCAGCTTCAATAAATGCCTCTTAGCAGTGCGATCAGTCAGAGGATTTCCAGCTATGTGTGGCCTGCACTGGCTAAACCGTCTCATTAGCGACAGGGCCCACATATTCACCGCACAGTTTAACACCGTTTACATTTACACTGGGAGACTTGCTTGTCTGGATCAGGCCTGGTTTTGGTGTGACCTGAAAGCTGAGCGGTTCGACACATTTGTACGAATGCCTTGATCTGATTCTTTGAATCTCTGCACGTCATTATTGTTTTCATCGACTTCAATTATACCAAGTGTAGGGTTAAAGCTCACGGGTGTCATCATGGTCTCTTGATTTATTTTGTGCATTTTGTTTGAATAAATCTTTTGTTTTATCGACTTGTAGATTTATGTGAAAGTTAGACGGTCCAGGGCCTTTTCATTCTGCAGTAATACGTTTATGTTTTTCTATAAGCTGAAGCCTAAACTGTCCGAAGCAAACTGTGTAATTCGTACAGTACGTTCAGAAACATGATCCACTGTGGTGTCATGACCGATGTTTATTCTAATGTGTTGATGCTTTCTGGGAAAAGCTCCAACAGGAGTGTACAAGGCTTCACAGATACTGGGACCTTTCTTGATGATCTGAAGCCTTTTTGAGTTGATGGATGCCTCCATTCTATGAGAGGTAACACAAAATTAAAGCTGCACTAGTATGATATAGATCTTGTTAGCCTTCTTCCATGTTTTGTTCAAAATAAGTTAGTTTGTCATATATTTTGTAAGTTAAAGGTACAGTATGTAGAATTGTGAGGCTTGTGTAGAAACAACCACACTCCGCCCTCCCCTCCCTGTTTCAAAACCAACCGTGCCATACCGGTATCCCTGTGAACGTGCACAACTGTGGAACTTCTAGTGACTTTTTTCTCAATAGAGACTAGTGACAAATGTAAGGACTTCATCTTGTGTCATTGGAGAGTTTTCTGGTATTTTAGACTGAGACTCTGACATTAATAAACGTATCACTCTGTAGTTACTGCCCTGAATAGCTCCTACTTTACCACAAGCTCACATGTTTGTAAAAAGATCTCTGATTGGTTAAAAGGTTGCTTCAAGCTCCTGGATTTCTAAACCTCTTATACAGGGTCAAGAGAAGGAAAAGAGGTTCAGTGTTCACTCAGAACACGTTGAATTACAATATGCTTAAAGGTGATTATGGATTGTTGACCAAATTAAGGAAAAAAAACTTATATACTGAAGCTTTTAATAGTTGGTTATGTCAACTATGTTGACATGATAACCAAAGGTGCTGTCTGCGTCTTTTTAGACAATGTTTTTGTTGTTGTTTCGTAATCTCCAAAACAGCTCATAACAAAATGTTAATGTAGCCATGGTTTTCACAAAAAATGATATAGGCTAATGTATTTTCCTATTGTTTACCTTTTGATCTGACTCAAATCTACAGCTTTCACTTAAATAAACTTTCACAGTGGCTTGTAAGTGTGAGCGTTAGCCATTACAGTAATAATAAGTGTTGGCCTCTCCTCTGCATAAACACTTCAAAGCTGGAGGTCCAGAAAGTTGCTAGATGTTGCAAAATTAACAACATTAACAGGCGTTGGACAACGGAGGGCATCGCTAGTTGCATTGTAAACACATTTTTAGGGAAGTCTGTAAACTTGCTTAATATAGCAACAAAATTGTTGACAGGATTATTGTTTCTTAACTTCTAGCCACTTTTTTGCTTTTTGTTTGAATAAAAATGATGTGTAATGATGAAATGGTATGTATTACCGACATTCCAGATAATTGGCTTAAAGATCAAAATTACTATCTTGTATGAAAAATGAACATTTAAACATGATCTTGCATTCGCTGTTGAAAGTAAAAGTGTTATGTTTACTTAACTTCTACAGTACTTGCACCACTAATTTACCATGAACGTTCAACATTTTAGGAGGGTCATAACAGCCTCTACTTTTTCTTCTTCTTCTGTAGATGTAAAAGACTTTTAGACCAGACACATTTCTCCAATAGGTAATTTATAGTTATATATGATAAGTTATATAGTTATATTTATTCGTCACAAAGAAGAATCATCTATTAGTGTTCCACTACTTTACAGGCATATTCTTCTTTTTCTTACATTTATTTCCTCAACTAAAAATACCCCAATCACAAGTTATGGCCAAAGATCCAAATCTAAGGGTTAGTTTCTGAGTATCAGATTTTTTTTCCCAGGTTTTCCAGATCTGTACTTTTATATTCTGCTGATCCCATCAGGGTATCTCTCACATCTGCCCAAATGTTGTTGTTTTAATCTCAGGAACAATTGATGTTATGAGATTTTAAGCATGTTTAAGCTAAAGAAAACAACCTCAATAGGTCTGTGTTCCTGGTTACAATGATTTTCTGTCCCAGATTAACTGTTGTTGATTTTCAGAGTAGTCTGGCACTTATTACATTGACTAACAGGAAATATATATATAGAAACATACTATTCTAATGGAACAGGGGCTTTAAATAGAGTCTTTGTCAGTATTGCAGCTTCTATCATCTATTGATCTCCAGGATTTATAGAGATTTTCTCAGCGATCAAAGCTACAAAGCTTCATAAGTTCATCTCCACTGCCTGTGGTTTTTCATTGAATGTGATGAATATAATGTACTGTCATAATCTTAATATGGAACCTTTAAATATTATTCTTTACTTGAGCAAAGATAAATCCCTCAGATTTAAGAGACGAGTAAATCAAGTGAAAATGCAGGTTTACTAGCTCGAATTGAGGATTGTGATTGACCATATATTTATCCATAACATCATTGTGTTGATGCAGTTGCAGTTTTTTATATATATATATATATATATATATATATATATATATATATATATATATACTGTATATATACATCTGACTTGTAAAATCTTCTCTGAGTGATGTGTCCTGTGTGAAATAAGACTTGGTAATGATGAGTTTTAAAAGTAGAAGCAAAGCTTGCGGTGTAATGTATTCAGCATTATGCACGGGCTAACAGAGACATATGGCTCTGGATTGGAGTGATGGAAATTTCCAGGCTAACACCACCAGTTATCTGCAATGAGGACTGTGAAGAGCAAAGGCAAGCAGCAGCGACCAGGTGGCTCTTCGGAAGTTGGTGCCAAAAGATGAAACCACCTCAGTGTCAGCATTTTAATTTGATCTGCAATGTGCACATATGTCTTTAAAGTCTGCGGGGAGTCTCTTTGCCATTGATGTGCCTTGCCCGTGGTCTACAGTCGTCCAGGTTTAGCACCGTGGGCTAATCTGTCATGAGTGTGTCCCAAAAAGCAGAGCCAGGCTGATGGCAGGTTGAGAGATCTCCGCTCCTCTGATCCCTGGTCCGTGGACGCCCACACTGTGCCAACTCTTCAGCGCCTTTGTTGTAGGAGCCAAAATGCCCAGACGGGTAGAGGAGGAGCACAGAGACCCAACCAGGATTTGAAATACAGTACTCCTCCACTGCTAGATATTAGGAAGTGAACACAGCTATTCCTGGTGTGCCAAATGGTTAGTGGGACGCTAGCTGTGCTGTACTTTGGTTCAACAATGGCTCACTGGCACATTTTCACTTATTTTTAAATATCCATCGCAATGACCAGACCAAGTATAACTTCTGTATGTGAAAACAGTTGTCTTTAATATATTTTTTAACATTAGACATGTTACTGATACTATATAAATGTTATTTTATTATTTGGAAGGTAGATTGTTTGGTCAATTAGTTGGAATATTTCAGTTTGTGCTCAAGAATATTCAAAGTATGTAATATAAAGTTTTTTAATCCTGACAGTGCTAATGCATGAATTCATATATTGTACTGTAAGACTTGCAATGAATTCATGTTGAGCGCAGCCTCAGGAATATTTTGTGATTGTCATACAGTTGGTCTGTATAAGTGTAGTGAATAATAAATATACAAGTACATATAAACAAAAACAAAGAAAATTCACTGAATCTGTTGTTTAACTTTAATTCCCTTCATTTTAATGCATGGTGTCAATCTCATTTCATTTCAAAGGACACATTTGTACCAGTTTAATCTCAAGTGGCCCAGACCAGATCTATAGTTCCATTCTCACAACATTGTGTCCTAATTTAAAAAAAATCAATATGTAAACAACTCTACATACTGTACATTACTCAGTATATCTGAAAGGGTGTAAAGCATTTAGTTAAATGTATCAGAAACTGAAATACATATTGACTTACCTAAAGAGGAATGTTTTAATGAGAATTCTTACTTTGAACCTAATTATCCCAAGGGCCACATTGGATGCTCTGGAGGGCTGGATTTGGTCCACAGACATTGAGTTTAAGTTTTAGCTCTACATGTAATTATCTACATGTATTATCTGATCTGCATTTCTCAGAATTTCACATAAGATCTTGCAATACTGACACATGATGGATGTAGGAACCAGTTTGATTTCCAGTGATTTACCCGTTATCTGTAGAAAGAGGAGTTGTTAAGGAGATTTTTTAAAACTGTTGAATATCTTATAAAGTTGGCCCTGCAGTAGCAGCTTCAAGTTGTTTGATCGCTAAATGATAATTAATTTTTTTATGTATACACCCATTACTGTTCTTTCTCTCAGTTTTTTTCCAACAGTCTCTAAACTGCTGGTAGAAGTGACTTTTTTCTGTTGTCATAGATATTTTGGCTTTCAATGGAAACACTCGAATGAACGGCTGAAATCTGAGAGACGTCAAAATCACGGGGAACACGTAAAGCAACCAAAACAAAAATAGCACTAAATGAAGTGGAAATCACTGTTGTTGTTGTTGTTGAGCAAAGAAACTCAAGAAATCATGTTTAGAATGAAGTAAAAACACATCTTAAAAAAACATTGGTAACATGACTTGAAGTTTTATACATAAGGCTGACATTATGCTACCCTAACCCTCCCTAACCCTACCTAACCCTAACCCTAACCCTAACCGTAACCGTAACCCTAACCCTAACCGTAACCCTACCTAACCCTAACCCTAGCTCTAACTGTAACCCTACCTCATCCTAACCATAACCCTAACCATTACCCTATCTAATCCTAAACCTACCTAACCCAACTAGATCTCTCCACTTAACCCAAAAAAAGGCAACATAGCTCCAAAGGTGTCATAATTTAACAAACGACCCTTAATGACAGCCTTTATGACACTTAGTTTATGCTAATGACAAATAATGACAGTTTAATGTTGGCCTTATGTATTAAACTGTATAAAACTTCAAGTAAAATTTTACCGAAATTTTTCTGCTTCGAAGATGTGTTTGCATTCTTGCACGGGACTCCAAATCCCACAATGCAATATGGTCACATGACCATTTGCCAACAAAACAATTGTTTATGATGTAGTCAAAAACTGTTTTTTGAGCTGCAATTTCAACCTTTGTAAATAATTTCTCTTGTTTACCGTTTTCTCCAAGATTTACCTTAGATTTATGGATCTGAGGTCTACACTATGTCTTTATTGCTGTTATAAAAATTTTTTATCATTCCCAGCAGCTTGAGGCGTATTCCTTGTCTGGAATGGATAACTAGTATAGATACAACCTAACTGGACTAGCTTCAACAGTCTCTGTCTCCAAGCACAAGGTCCAATGTGATCAACTTTTGTTTTCTTATTTTCTTATCTACACATAAGTAAAAGCATGTGCAACAACTTGTAGATATACACATTTTACAGGGTAAACATTTATTTTCTTTAACAATAAAAAGCAAGAGAAGAAATCAGCTCAGAAAAACCACAACTAGCTTCATTTTAGAGTGAGTCATGGCCATGAAAAACAACATCTCATGGATCCATTCAGTGTCAGAACAATTCCACCATTAGGGCCACGTGAAGAGCCCTTGAAAGTGCTACATGAGCGATGGAGTCCTTGCTCCTCCTTTCCTCTCCACTCCACAGTCTGCCCACATTAACTCTCCAGCCTCATTCAGCTGTGATTAGAAAAGCCTCTCAGCTCGCAGAGCTTGCAATCATTTGACCATAATGAATTCCAATCAATCCCTCCTCCGACCCACTGCTCCCACTTGTGCTCGAGAACTTATAAGTAGGAGAGAGCAGAATGGAGAGACAAAGAGTGCGAGGCAGTCAAAGAGGCTGAAGTGTTTAGCAGCAGAATTGCAGGGAAATAAGTCTGCAATAAGAGACTAGTGCTAAAAGTAAAATGCACAAATAGCAGTAACACCGACATGTTGTGTAGAGGAAAGTGAAGCAACACATTCAATGTAAGGATGAGAAATTAATAAATGGCTAATAATAGGTAAATATGATGGATGTATGCTAATCTCATGTCATTAAGAATTAGGAAGCAACTGTTAAGCATTTAGAGATTATTTTTATTTTTCAAATCAGCTTTATTAGGGTGTCAAACTCATTTTAGTTCAGGGGCCAAATACGGATATGTTTGATCTCAAGGGGGCCACAGATTTTATGCAGGAAAATGAGTAATTTCAACATTATTGTGCCCTAGTTTGCACTTCTACGTATACATAAAATATAAATATGTATGAAACCGACCATATCCAAGCAATAACTGATAGATTACGCTTCTAATAGGATCTAGACTTTAAATTTTAAGACCAATATTATGCCTTAATTTGAGGAAAATTGAAGGATTTTGAGTTTTTTCAATTGTTTAACATTAAAAATGAGTTTAAACAGTTGATTTACACAATGATTCATGTTGTCTCTGTCATTTTTTATTTTCCCCTGTGGGCTGAATTGAATGCTCCAAAGGGCCATGAGTTTGACACGTGATTTAGAGGCACCACTTGGTCTTCTTATTCATTTTAATAAGTTTGATTACAAAGTCATTACAGTCACCAGGTGTTACTGAGAGACATTATAGCTGAAATGTTTTAACAGGGAATGTTTCTTTGTGCTTCATCGAGGCTTAATGTTATCCATTGCTTTGTGTTTGGCTGAAGCAGTCTAATGATGAGATGTTGTGTGATTGTGCTCCTCTCTGCTCCTTCATCACGGTGTCACACTGATGATGCTGACACTGTTGTGGCGATGACCTTTCTCCATTGCCATGCTAACGCTCCCCGATCCCCCTGGCCAGCAGTGTCCCTGTCACCTACAATAAACACCAGCGTCCAGCCGCCAAGCTGCTGGAGCCTGACCAATAGAGACACAGAGACAGACCGCATGGTTCGCACATGAATGTCAGTGAGCTGGCTTTCCTCATAAATCATCAACAAATTGAGACAATACTAGGATAAAATACACACGTTTAAAAAGAAAAAAATCTGATGTAAGATCAGTTTCAGGAAAACGGGACATGAATGAGAGACAATGATTTAAGATAAGTTTGTAAAATGCCTTTGTTCCTTCTATTGCTCACACATGTACAGGACAGAGCTGGCATCAGCACCGTCATCATCACACTAACACTCAGTAAAAGCATTGTTTATTAAAGATATTAGTGTTGGGGATGGACATATCTGTCAAGTCTCCCGTTTTGGCCGGAAAACTACCGTATTTTACTCCTCTTTCTCGCCATCCTCCCATGTTAGTATTCTCCCGTAAAATCCTGTATCATAATGTAATAATAATTAAAAGATAAATAAATAAAAACATTCCTCTGCCTCTTCAAACTGAACGCTGTCACTAGCCTAGATTCGATTAGTGCTGACATCAGGAACAAACACGGAAACAACTAAGAGGAGATATGGCTGGGTGTGCGTGAAAAAAGCATTCCTGTGGGAAAAAACTAAAAAGTTGTGTAAATACCTTAAAAAATGTGGATAGGAAAGGAGATAGAAGGGACTATTCAGACGCACCCAGGGAATATAGGCACGTGTGATTTCACGAGGGTAAAATCCTGATGGCTTAGGCTGGATCATAGGTTCACCTCTAAGGAAAAGTGGGCGTTCCGGAGGGATCAGAGTTTAACAGAACAGAAACACCAGTAGATTTAATCTCTTTTTGCAACATGCTAGACTAGATTCATTGCAAGACTGAGTTTATTCAATGTTTTATTGTTTTCCTTGATGAGTGGCAACTTCATATCAGGATGGATGATTGACAGAAGTCTTGACTTCAGTGAGATAACATTAGGCAGGTGTTCATAATGACATGGCTAATTATCTATTGTTCATGTACAGCTGAAAACCTATAGAATGTTTGTTTTTTAAAGCTTATACTTTGGCTTTTGTGAAGCAGAAACAGTTTTGTTTAGTTCTGTGTGGATAATGTAACTTTTTGCCTCTGGGCAGAATAACAACCGATAACTCTGCCAGATTGTGTGGGAGTGATTGACAAGTTTTTCTAAATTTTATGACAAGACACTTAAATACAGGCCTGGCACCCAAAGCAGGAGGAATACATTATGTTGGGTTTGTAGGAGGGGTTGAGGACTAGCAGTTCTTAGAGTTGGGGTGAGCTTCAGTAAGTGCAAGTCAAATCAGCTCCTTTCGATGTCGAGTTTTAAATTAACTTCGAAACCTCAGAGAGAAATACATTTCCGAAATGGAAATGAAGCATTCAGTATTTCGTATTCATGCTCATCACACAGAAACTTCCACAAACAACAATGAAACAAGTAACATTTAAAAGCCACAGATTGATAGCACAAATCCAAAGGGCTGAGAATAACAAACTCCAAAATGCTGTTCATCCATCTGTAATTTATTGTTTTCAAGACAAATACAGAATATTAATGCCGTCATTGAAAATATATTTAACACTTACATAACATTGTGTTCATGTAAACTGAGATGCTTAAGAATTTGAAGATACAAGACACTGTTTTATTTCTTGATGTTAATTTGTTTTATTTTATTTTAAACTGTTTTTAAGTTACCATTTACATGATCAATAAAAAATGGTTCCTTGTAGATTAAAGGTGGCAGACCCCTGACCAGGGTAGAGGGTTAGGAGACCCCACTATCCGAATTGAATTCCATGGGGAGAAGCAATGCAGATGCTAAGTTGGTTATGCTACTGTTAAGTTCATTCAAGTACAGAATTTCTGCAGAATTTTTTTTTAACCTGTTGTTATGCTTTGCTGTTATTTAAAACATTTTTGTTACGTCTTCTTTTAAAATTATGCTGTATTTTAAAAAATGACAATTTATTTCAGCCACTGCTTGAAAACTTAATATTGACACAAAAACATTAAAACATTTTGCAAATAACGTATCTCGAGTCACTGTCAATCTTTAATTCAACTACAGTACGACAGTTAAGTCAACTATTCATCAGCATCCATGGCTTGAAAAAAAAAAGGGTGTGATCAAATTCTGTGCTGGTGTGACCAGCTGAGAAAGTTAGTCGCACCAGTGCCACCACTGGAAAAATGAGTGTAGAGCCCTGCTTCAATAAGCCTTAGTAACCCCGCAAGTTGTGCAAGTTTTTTGTCTATTATTATAAGTGTTGTAAACGTAGGGCTGTAGAAGAAGTGTGCAGGTCTCTCGATGCAGTAGCGTTTCCATCGAGACTAGCACTGATCTGCTAATCTTCAACTTCATTAATGTGAAAATAAGGAGAAGCACTTTGAACTGTCCCTGAATAATTCATGTTGTAATTTGATTTAAAACATTTAGCTCACAGAATGTTTCTTCCTTTTTGGAAGTATTTTCCTGTACTTTATGTGTTAAACACCTACAAAAACTGCAAAAAAAAATCAGTCCATCTTATTTCTAGTCAGAAATACTTCTGAACACCTACTTTAGGCCTCATTCGACTGAGAAGTAAACATCGTATTTACATATATGTCAAATGTTTCTGAACTTATCACTGGCTTTTAAATTTTTGCAATAATTGAGATGAACAAATTTGTTAAGATTAGGAATTTTTTGCATGTCTTGCTTTAAAACAGCTGGAAACACCTTGTTGTTGTCCATCAAATGTTTTAAAAGATTAAATACATTTATACACAGAATATTAAAATTAAAGAAAGAATGCTCTTTAACTGTTAAACCTTTCAGTTTGTGTGTGGTTCTTAGTTCAACACTACAGTTGGCAAAGGTGTGTATTTGTTATCTTTGGCCATATCTGACACTAAAAGGCAGCATGTGTATAATAATGAATTACTGTTTGAGGTGTAGATACATTTGGTTCTCATGCATCTTACAAGAAACAAATTATTCACTTCAAATAATCAAAAGCAATGCCAAAGCATTTGGAGTTTTAAGTCAAACGGCTGATCTGGTGAGGATGGGGCTTGATGCAACTAATAGGCATATTACATCTATGGCTAGTCTTGTCTTTTATGTTAAATTATTACCATTGTTGGTATTTTGCATTGTATTCTTGTATATCTTAACTTACTTATTAGTTAGTCAGTTTTTCCCCTATTCTGTTTAGTAGTTGTTTGTGTAGTTCTACAAGTCCAAACAAACTGAAGCAATATGGTGAAAATTGTGAAAATTAAGAAATGGTTCTGGGATTTCTTCTTCCCACTCTCTTTTGACCAAACATATTATTGCAATTATAGGTGTACATGGTGTACACGTAAACAAATGAATGAATGAATGAAAATAAAAGACAATCAATGGTGGTTACTGTTGAGTAATGCAGAAGTCAATTTCTGAGAGTTCATAACTGTCCATGTGGCTATAATGGTTGGTGAAAACTGTCTCTGGAATACTTGAAAAGCATAACATAATAAATTATTTATTATCACAAGGATAATAATAGGAGTGAAATTGGGTGTATTAACAGGTAATCATGCAAATATCTGTTCTGCAGTGAGTTCATCATATCTTTTGTGCATAATGTAAATCTGAATTTTTGTATAACAATTGGTGAGCAGCAGGAACAGATCTCAGTGACTGGAGAGATTTCAGTTTGGTTGGCATGTGCACACGCGTACGTGCAAGCGTGTGTGTGTGCGTGCACGCAGGCATGCCTGCAAGCCATTGGTTGCTTGGCAGCAGTGGTGTTGGGTTCATTACCCTCCTAACGACAGACTGATGGAGGTGCCTGAAGGGGCCTTTCTCTTCCTCTCTCGTCTGTTTCTTGTTCCTGCTTTCTTCTTAGAGACACATCTCCTGCTGATTGCTATCTCTTACCGACTACACAATACCAATACTGAGAGAAAGAAGAGTGACACTGATGTCTCCCATTCTGTCTCGCACTTCTCCTTCTTCCTGCCTAATCCTCAGCTCGTATATGATCAGAGGATTCGTGTTTCCTCCGTGTTTATCAAACCCCAGACTTGACGTGAACATGTTGAGATAAATGGATGCAAGCAATATACACGTGCATTTTTCATATTCAGTGTCAGTGTAACCCTCAGTGCATTACATATGCATGTGTGCACAAAGTGTGCCAATATCCATGACAAAATCCAATTCAGACTCTGGCCTGTTTTTGTGGCTTCTGTCATTCACAATAATAAAGAAATGATTCAGGAACAAAAAGGTCTGGCTCAGAGCTCGTTCTGCTACACACAGATAACATTGACTTATTAATTTCTTCCCATTATAAAACAACCAGATTGTACATTTGAAGCCTATGCCAGCCTTTGCCACATTCATCTCCCAGAGAAATGTGGGGGCGGACATTTCCACCGCTTGAAGAAATTAACCGTGATGGTCACAGAGAATATCAAAATGAGCAAAACCACATATTTTCTCCTGTGTTACATTTCAGCATTTTACTTGTGGTTAACCAGCCTATGTTTCTGAGGCTCGAATACATAAAATAACATTTAAAAAACTGTGAGGAATAGGTTTTCTTTGGCATTATGCTAATTCAGCTCTTTAGCTCATATTGTGTCATAAATACAGTAGAAACAGGCATTGACTTGTTCTTTTTGTATATCTTAAAACTTTACATCTGGTTTTTCCACAGGAATGAAATGCTTGCAAAAAGCAGAACTGTATGACTTTGTTCCTGTTGAGTAAACAACATGGATAGATGCTAGTAGTGGTCTCCAAACACAGGGGGGAGGTCCCATACAGGGCAGTGCAACAGCTGATCAGGGCCCACGTAACCTATCCCAGTGTAAACAATAAATACCAAATGGTAATCCCACATCAAACCATAACAATTTGTACATTTCATGAATATTATACATTTAAATAAACAGATGGTGAACCAGACAAAACTATAATTATTAAAAGGTGAAGCCACACGTGTTAAAAGTTTTTTAATTATTTAATTTCTACAATATCCTGCATTTTCTTGCTAATAATAATGCCACAATGGTTTCAGTAAACAGTAGAAACTTCAGCTGCAAAAGTAAACTAGCACCAGGGTTGTGAGTTTGAAGCCCTTCATTCTCAGACTGATTAGCATTGACAGGGGTTCCGATCCCATGGGGAAGCAGACGTAAAGTGGTCCCGCCCAAAGTCCCGTTGTAAACCCATATACACATTTTCTAATAGTATATTAACATTTGTTGATGATACAATGTTCAACAATATTAGCAATTGAAATAGTTTGTGGGGATTGATGGCTGTTCAGTTCCAATGAAGAAACATATCATTTCATCTGTAGTCCCAGTCAGTTACACTTTGGAATTTAAATTTTAAAGGTCTGAATATGTCACAAAACTAAAAAATACACAGATTGCAAAAGTGTAGCATTTATTTTATTTGTCCCTCTCCAGGAATTTACGGTACAGTTTTTTTTCTACCTTCCTCCCAGATCTTTTTAACAGCTAATTCTTGTTTTTAGTCCTGTCTTTTAATATATGATGTCTTGTATTGTTTTAATTCTGTCGTCTACTGTAGCACTTTGAGATTTGGTGTCAAAATGTAAAGTGCATTACAAATAAAATATATTATTATTATCATCAGTGACGTGCCATCAGGGTAGGCAAGGTAGGCAGTGCCTACCCAAGGGTGAATTGATATTTTGATTATTTGTTTTAATTATAATATAATTATAAATTATTTATTTTTTCCATTTCCAATAGCCTACAGTACCTATAAGTTTGAAAGTGTTCGCATTTTGTGCGTTTCATAGCCCAAATTACTAAACAGTGCTATTTCCTGGCACAGTCTCACTCCGCTGTAAGGCAGAGGGAGGCCACGCCCCCTCCCAAAGGCACGTTGCTGCTCTGCCTCTGTTCCTATTGCGTGTTTTTACGTGTTTGCGCATGCGCAGTCAGGCGTAGACAGCTGCCTTTGGACGTAGCCGCTCTATGCTAAATGCTATACATAAATTCACAGTGCATTAGTGAATTGATCCCATGTGACAGCTGCTGCTATGTTCTCTTGCTAGTGGGCGGGATAACACTACAGGCAGCACGACAGCGCTAGAGACGATAGAGAAACTTTTTTTTGAGGAAAAAACGACAGCTTTTAAAAGATGGGAGACCAACAAAGGTAAGGTCAGAAAATGTTTCATACTTTTCACAGTGAATGGTACAAAAGGAAGGATTGGCTTTGCGGATGCTCCTTACTGAGGCTGTTCTGAGTTGTTGTTGTCATCATTTTCTCCGTGTTTCTGCATTTCCAACACAAACCACGGATGCGCTGCCGTGTCATGAGATATATCTTGTTGGGAGAGTATGGAGGCTGTGTCTTTTATGGTGTTTTACGATGTTGATTTTGTTAGATGGCTAAATGCTTGTTCATGTGGATCTTGTTGGGTTTTTTCTTTCTTATTATGAATTTTATATTTTGATAAGTGCATTGAGATGACTTGGAAATTGCTTTGTACAAATAAAGTTGATTTGAATTGAATTAACACTTGCCAGCAGAAACATATGAAATTGTCATTGGTGGTCTCGATTTGCAACGTGGCTACCCTACCTAGTGGTCATGGCACGTCACTGATTATTATTGTCTTTTAATTGAACCGCTTCAAGGACAGATTAAAATAGTAATACTATTTCTCAGTGTAGTTCATTCTAAGGTAGTCACAAGTCAAATTTAGCATCAGGCCTACTTTTCCCTCAAACAGAACAGCTCACATGCAGGGGTGTATCAGAAGCAATAGTCCAAGAGATATTTTATCTTCTAGGGCTGGGCGTACCCCGTACAATAATTTGGTTGGTGCAAGATGTTTGGGTCAGTTATCAGTCACACCACAGGCCAATTCCTGCAAATGTGATTTCTGAGCTCTTATGTGGTATCAACAAAATGTGGGTGTTAGGTCAAAGTGACATGCAGCTAACATGCAAATGATCTTCAGAGATAATAAATTTTAGTTATAGAGAAGCAACCTGAATAATATATTTCACCCCGAACATAAAAATGGATTTTGCCTTTGAGCGTTGACTAGGATTTCTTCATCAATCTTTAGTGTAAGTGAAGACTTGCATGACTTGTCCTGTTGCACTACAGCTTTGGAACAGCTGAACAGCTGTGTAGTATCTCATAATTACATTTCATCCAATGCTTTTTGGTTTGGCTCTTATAAGTTCTGACCAATATGTCCATAAACACACTCCAAAGTTTGCTAGTGCTTCTCTGTCCATTGTTGAGGGATTGTCAAGGCCACATGTGAAAGCCTATTTTCTCTATATTTCTTTTGCAGCCTTATGGATTCAGCTGTGTCTCCTCAACCTAATGTTTTCATTTCAACCCCTTCCATCTATTTTCTTTTCAAAGTCATATAGTTTGTATATAATATTATCTTTTATTCGTGTCTCTGAGAAAGTGCTCTTTAACCTCAGGCTTACGTCTGGCAGTACTCGATAAGAGCAGCCAGGTGCCACACGCATGCATTGCATTCACAGAAAATCCTACTTAAATAGGCATATATGCATTTAGTTGCACTCACAAAAGTGTGTTTGTGTTTTTTTCACAAGTGCTCAACAGTCATGTGATGACATAAAAGGAAAACGTAATGATGGTTGGTTAGAAACGGTGGATGAAGAAGCTAAAACAGACTTCTCATGACCCTTCCTTCTGCTTTGTTTGGCTGCAGGCGAGCTAATGTGCCAACCGCTGTTTTTTCATACAAAGCAAAGCACAGACGGGCTGAATCCTTTGCTTCATGTCCGCTGATGTAAAGAGCTGTCTGGAGGTAGTAGTGCAAAGTCGAAGTGAGGGAGCCAACAGGCAGCAGGGTGTTAAGTGCATTTGTGGAATCATGCTTCAGTGCCCGAAGAACACAATCATGTGTGCAAAGCGTTTTTATGAATTAATAAGGCAAGTTTAGAAGCAAAGCGGAACGATGACGAAGCGAGGGAAAAGTCCCACAAAGAAAGACGACAAGAAGACAGTCGAGGTTTTTTGTTGTTGTTTTTTGAAAATTACACAAGAAAAGCCTTCAGACAGGCCACCATCCTCCACTACACACACACACAAATACACAATACTTACACAAACACACACACACACGCCCTGTCGGTCCAGATGACTGTCATTACCCAGGTAAATACATCTGGCCTCGGGAACCAGGCACGCTCTCATCGCTTCTCCCTCTGCTGATGTGATTTTTCTCTCTAACCTTTTTCATGCTCCACCTGCTGCACATTACCAGGCCCGTCCACACACGCACACGCACACATTTATCGCAGAGAGAGCGAGAGAAAGATGGAGGTTGGGTCGTGAGGCAGAGCATCACCTGCCTCATCAAGCAGCCACTTATTTCAGCACAATCCTTGTTGAATTGGGCTGCAGTGGAAGGCACTTAAAAGCACTCCAGTCTATTGAACATAAACATAAGTACGTCTGCATTCACATCACCTGAAATCTTCCCTTTTCCATCCGCCTTATCTATTTGAATCTCATCGTCTGTTTTCATCTTCCATCTCGACCTCGCTGCTCCGTCGCCTCCCTCTGACAGCCGCTCTCTCTCTCTCTCACTCACTCACTCACTCACTCACTCACTCACTCACTCACTCACTCACTCACTCACTCACTCACTCTCTGTCTCCCAGGGGTCTGTTTCACAGATGAGTCCCCTAGTTACAACATCACTCATTGATTTAAGAGCTGCCACGGGCATTGATCTGAAACAGCCATGCTCCTAGGTGTAGAAAAAGTCATTTCTGCCTGCCACACTGCTAATGACATGATGAAATGCCCCCCCACTATGGCAGCACACACACGCAGAGACATTCAACCAATCACCTGCTACAGTAAACACTCACAGACTGAATGAGGGTGTTAATAAACAGCAGTTTTTCTACTGTCGTTAAGCATAAGGCTTGTGTCTGTAATTAGGGGAGATCATGTGACACTGATTCCCTCTAAGACTAAAATGATGTTGTATATTTGTCATCAGGTTTACTGTGTAACATTGCTGTTGCCTTCATTTATTTTACAGAGTTTGGGGCCATATGATGAAATATTGTGTTGCTCATAATAAATCCACTGTTTCTCTTTTGTTTTTGGTTTTTTCCCCTTAGATTTTGTAGCTTTCCTACGATTTTGGCTCCAGCTCTGTTTGGATATTGGTAATAATGGCCGGAAATTAAAATATGAAAATGTAGTTTTATTGTTGGGACATCTAAATTATGCTGGACACTGAACTTTGTGTACATTACGAGGGTTTGATGGAGCTAATCGCAGCTAAAAAATAGATAGACAAGCAGAAGTTTAACAGGAAGTAGTGTTGTGCTCAAGATCACATTATCCAAGACCAAAACAAGACCAAGACTTTTGGGAGTTGAGACTGAGTCAAGACCAAGGCCATAAAATTAATTTGAGCTTGTTTTATCTACATTTGACAGACAATGAAAAAAGGTATATATTTATTATTTTACCCAGTTCTTCTTCTCTTTATCACATTAATAAAACTGAAGAATAGCAGAAATCAGTGCTGGCCTTGACAAAGAATCAGAGACAGAGACGAGGCTGAATAACAATGCTTTCGAATCTGAGACAAGACCAAGACCTTTAGAATGTGGTCTCGAGACCAAGACAGGTCTCAAGTACTACGACACTAACAGCAATTATTGAGCCTCCACACATTGTGAGTCAGAGACATGAGCGTTTCTTGCTATATGCAGACTATGCACAAAATAAAGCACTATTTATCTCTTTTTTTCTATTAAACAAAGTAATTTGTTATCTCAATTCATAAATCCTCTACAGTTTTGTTATCTGGTTTATTACAGAGACCTACATACACTGCAAGATATGAATGATCAACAGGTTTGAAGCAAAACCTTTGAGAGTCATACTCAATAACTGAATGTCCATTTTAGATTATTTTTGTACTTCTTCTATTCCCACTTTGGAGTTACAGCTTGCCCAGGACACAAAGGCATACATTCTGGGGGTTTAGAAATTATTTCTTATAGTCACTGATTGAAATTTCTGGACTATGATAGGTTTTCTTCTTTCTAGAGTGAGTTTGAAGCCAAATTGAATGGACAGTTAGGAATGTTAGGGATGTGAGTGAGGGATGAGAGAGAGAGAGAGAGTGTCATGGGTGGGGTGGTGATGCCATCATTGGTTCTTATAAATTATTCATTATCACTGCCTCAGCTTGGCGTCTTCTGATGGATTCATTAAAGAGGCTGCTCAGGTAATACAAGGAATGTCAAAGAAAACAGTGGCGAAACAAGTGTGTGTGCGCGTGTACCTCTACCCGTGTGTGTGTGTGTGTGTATGTGTCACCTGCCCTGGAGCTGTGGGGAAGAGGTGACCCTGCCATGGTAATAATGTGCTGGGAATTACATTTTGATAGCTTGGAGACACAAGGGCTCTCTCCTGCCCCCTCTAATGACACATTGTTGCTGTTGGGACGGCCCTGTACAAGGTCTGATCAACACACACACACACGCGCACACACACACACACACACGCACACACACACACACACACACACACACACACACACACACACACACACACACACACACACACACACACACACACACACACACACACAGCATTTCTCTTGATTTCCTGCTGCTTCCTCAGGTTGAAGTGATGGTGTTCTCTTAGAGATCTGATGAAAGATGAAGGGGACAGATGTGTTAGATTTGTGTAACTCGAGGACACATTTAAAGGTAAGAGAAGGAAAATGTTGACATCAGAGAAACTGACCATGATGGTGGAGGACAACAGGAGCGTTTGAGGAGTGTGAAAGTGGCTGCATGGACGGAAGCCTCTGAAGACAGAGGTTCTGTTTGTCTGTCTGCAACTTTTTCCTCTTTTTTATTTTACAGACTGTACAGTTCATTTTCTCTGATTTCTACATTCAAAAGAAATTTAAAAAGGTTGAAAGTTTGAAATTAGCAACATTTTCTTCAACTTTCACTTTTTCCTTTCTTCCACCTAAAGACTTATGGCAATGTGTTTATCTTACATCCATTCCTAATTCCTTTTCAGGGTCATGGGGGTCTGCTGGTGCCTATCTCCAGCTGTCTTCAGGCATTAGGCGGTGGTACACCATGGGCATGGCACCAGTCCATCACAGACAACACACAAAAACACTCAGAGACTACCACTCACTTGCATACATTCCTACTGGCAATCTAGAGACTCCAATCAACCTAACAGTGATGTTTGTATCGTGGGAGGAAGCCACAGTACCCAGAGAACATGCAAACTTCACATAAAGGACCCAAGTATTCATCCCAGGGCTTGAACCCAGGACCTTCTTGCTGTGACCATCGTAGAATTGTTATTCTATAAATGAAAAACATGTTTCTAGCTTCTCTTGAGCTGCCTAAAAGGTCTCCAAACAGTTACAGTTCTCTCCCCCTAAATTAGAACAAGTCCCAGTTACATTCACTAAATCCCTCTTAAATGTTCATAATCTCTTTATTAAACAAACAGTCTGCACTGTTTTCCCTCTTTATGTTGACTCATTCACTAAAAAGAGACTTTATTTGTCTCTTGTGGTAAGATTTGTTCCCTGAATGCTCTGAGAAATTAGGACATGGCTGTGCGAGAAAGAGCTAAAGTACTTCAGAAAACACTTGGACTTAATACTGCACACCATGTTTGCCAGGACATAACTGAGCTCTATTTATTTCATAATCACTGCTTAGGCTTATTCAAACCCCCGCTAAAAGAACCGAACAATGCAGAGGTAGGAGTTGAGTTATAGTGAAGTGTTTCCTTTTGTTGTGACATCTCTCTGGTACCTTTTCCATTATGGATGATGTTGCATTCATTAAAATATTAATCCCATACAAGAAAATGACTTATGTGATATACTGTTGTACATAGCTGCCTATACTCATCAAAACATCATTCAAATATTGGATGTAAATGTGTGCATGGAAGCCAGCAGTGGGTTTGAAATGAAAAAGAAAACAAAGCAGACATCTGGCACAGAGGATGGTGAGTAAGAAGGAGAAATGAATGCAGAAGGACTGCCAAGCAGCAGCAGTGTGGAGAACTGACACCCATGATTGGGCCAATACCAAAGAGGCAAATAAAAGAAGCCCCCTAAGCCCTTGTAATCATCAGAGAAACAGACAAGGCCGAGCTAGTTTTTCCTCCTTAAGCTCTGGTTGAGTTTTGGGTCTTTCAGGGGTCTTTGCCAAATGGCACCGTACATCAAAGTCTTCAGCTGTTAGCCCCCTTCTCTGCTCACGTCAATGTCCCAGGGATTAGCATTAGCATAATTGAGGTTTATGTACAGATGCTTAGTGCGAGCGCTCGATGGATCTGTATTCTGGAACAGGAATGTGTTGTGTAATGTGGATTTTGCATCCATTCTGTTTAAGACTGTGAACACCACCCCCGTAGTCCATTACACAGTGCAGGCTGTGTGTGAGCCTGCCTTATGAACAGGCACAAAGAGGGACACCTTCCCTCTGAAGTTTGACTTAAATAACTGAGCAGTGGGTCTGCGTTGTGCTAAGGATTTGTGTTGTGTAAACACTTTCATTTAAAAACAGAGAAGTTATTCAGGACTCCATTACTGGGTTAGTATAGGTGTCATTGTCTTGTGAAAATCTAAGTGAATCGATTCTAAGTGGCCTTGCTCCCAAGGTGTTAATGTTCCCACTAGAGGATGCATGGTAGCTCTGTTTCTATTTCTAATATCAACAGTGTTTGAAACACTGATAATAGAAATGGTTTTAGAGCCAAACTTGTGGAAAAATAATGAGAAACAAGAAAATCAAGCCCCTCTGCAGCTTAAATACAAGCCTTTATTAGCATACATTGGGCTAATTTATAAGGTTAAGTCATTGTTCCATACATCTATTGTCCATCCATCCATCTGTGCATCCAACCCTCTATTCACCGACTTATCCACTATCTATTCTCGATCCTACAATACATCCAGCCACCCGTCCATTCAACTATACATTCATCTATCCCACATCCATACATCCAACCATCCGTTTGTACAGCCTTCTATTAGCCTATCCTTCCATCTATCTATCTATCTATCTATCTATCTCTCTCTCTCTCTCTCTCTCTCTCTCTCTCTCTCTCTCTCTCTCTCTCTCTCTGTCTGTCTGTCTGTCCACAGACAAAGGTAGCATACAGTATATTCATGGGCTTACATATTATTAGCTTTCCTGCAATAAGAAACACGTTCTAACCACTACAACCATATGTGGCAATCAAATGTACATTCTAAACTTGAATAGATATTGAAAAAAATATTAAATAAAAGAAAAAAGGTATTCTGTCTTATTTTCTTAATTTATTTATTTTTTAACTTTGGACCAAAAGAAATTTGCTACCACAAAAGAATTAAATCCCTCAAGAACAACATGCAAACTGTGCTAGGAGCCAGAATTTGAACTCCCTCTTTCTTTCTGAGGAGCAGCACCAATGATTTCTGCTCTGTGGGAGCGCTACCAGAGTCTTTGCAGAGTATTTTACATTTCAATGTGCAGACATTTATCCTGATATTTTTGGAGCTTGCAATCTGAGCCTGATTTCCAAAAGGTGCCTGCCAGGTTCAGAAGTATAAAAGCTGTGCTGTTTTTTTCTTGTACAAGCACAGCACTATTCATTTCATGTTCTGGATCTACAATGATCATTCATCCACTGTCATTTAAAGCAAGAACAACCTAAAGAAAACACTCACCATTAATGTAGTATTTTATTGCAAACTCTTCTTCGACATCTCCCTGGATACACATTTATGATTTACCTCTTTAACCTTGGATCGAGAAAGTTGGAGTAAAGCTGGAACAACGTGCTCTGACTCGACAGAAGAGCGTGGGAAGTTGGAGAAACTTCGATGGTGTCAGAGCTCAAACACTTACTCCGTTTGTGTGTGTGTGTGTGCGCGCCCATGTGCACTCTTGAACACACTGCCAAGGCATTTGCCAGGCTTATCGCATCTCTGGACTCTCTGTGGTGGTGCTGGTGCTGGCAGAGAGCAATGGAGTACTTAGAGTTATAGATGAACTAATTAGTGGCCGCATTGAAAGCTCGGCTCATTAGTGGAAGGGAGAGTGTGCGCTGTGCTGCTGTGGCTTTGGGGCTCTCCTTTATATCCAGTCTCAGCGTAGTGAGTCTGCCACTCCACACAACTTCATTAAAGCAGCTGCAGGGAGGAGAGGACAAGAATGAAAATGTGCACCAAAGGAGATGATAAAGACTGTTCATCGACCGGAATTAATTTCTACATTCATACAGAGGGAAGCCTGGTGGGGTCATTGATGGCACAGTGGCATCACAGCAATAAAGTGCTGAGGTGGATGTCCAGGGTGTAGCTGAAATCAGCTTGAAAAGTTTCTTGCATTGCATTGTGGGATGTGGAGTCCCGTAGAACTGTGGTTCTCGAACTTTTTTGGCTCATTTTGTTTCTGAATCCAAGTACCCCTTTTTGCTTAGAATACTATTTTTAAAAAAACCATAGAGCGTAATGATGGAATGAACGAGTGATAAAACACATTTTACAGAATCTCATTTTGTAAATAAGTGGAAAGAAACAGTATTTATCGCAGTGGTTCACAACCTTTTTCGGATTGTGACCCCATTTTGATATAAGGAATTTAAATCTTTTTTTTTATTTACTGCATTTTAGTTGAACTAGATTCACAAAGTGAAAGTGTGGAAATACAGTTGTTTTAATTAGGAAAAAAAAAAGAATAATCACAAAAATGTAATTTGATTTTCCCTTCATGGGGTCCCGACCCCAAGGTTGAAAAACACTGATTTACTGGCTCCTGAATAGATTTATTTCTATAGTTTTGATCCTCTCCAGACATCTCCAACCAGGTGTAGGACCAAGACTGACGTGTACCCCCATTTGAGAAACACTGCCATAGAAAGATGCAAAAAAAAAATGGTTTTTACTTTATTGTTACTGTGATTTCTTGTGTTTGCCCCAAAAATACTCATATTTCTAGTATTTTGATGGACGGAAAGTTGTGGCAAGACAATGGTGGATGTTTATTTTTGGGCTTACATGGAAAGACCCAAATCCAAAAGCTGAAATTGAATGTCCCATGGAGTGAGGTGATATCAGTGGGAATACTGGAAACAAACAAGAACAAAATGGTGTTACTGTCCTCCTGATCTGGCAAAGAAACACAATAAATCTTGTAAGAATAAAGTAAAAACACTATTATGCGTTCGTCCACATCCCACAAAACAATACATAAAACTTTTCCAATCATGTCGATAAACTGAGTGTTTGCAGTGGAGATCAACCCAAACTTTCAAATAACATTTTAAAACTTTTGCATCTTTTTTGCAAGCAAATAATATTTAATGTATCGATCTGTGAGGCCTACACTATGTCTTTATTTATTAAATAATTTTCATCCCCAGCAACTTTTAATATTAAAACCTTTTTTCTCTGAATCAAGCCTTAATATTCTCTATTGTTTTACACAGAATCTAAACACAAACCTAATGGCATAACATACACCGTAGAATACTTGTAATTTTCAGATAACACTTTCAGACTACATCATCGATCAAGCAGTGGTGATTTATTGTGTCCATTAGAAAATGGACTCAGGCTACAATATATTCTACATAAAGATAAAAGATTTATTGATGAAACATTAGACCCAGAGAGATGTTGATGCATGAATGGATGAAGAGCACTCACTTTGTCAATAGTTATAGTTGGAGCAGTAAAGCCCAATCACAAACAAATACATTTTGTAAATGACTGTCATGGTTTCAATGTGAAAGTAGATTAAAACTTTACGACATATCAATAATTTGACAAGTTGCGTTTTGTATCCATTTCTATAGAAAAAGACAAAGTGGTTAAAGAAAAGATACAAATACTGTCTGTGATGGTTCTCAGTCCTCCAGGTTGATCCTGGTAGTTTAGTTAAAGCAAGATGTTTCACCTTTCATCCAAGAGGCTTCTTCAGTTTTGTGGGTCTTCAAGTCTTCAAGTCCAGTTGCTTTAAGCTTCCGCAGAGGGCCGGATCAGGACCGGTACCTCCCAGGTTTTGACTTATTTGATTGGATCCAGAACCTTATTAAAAAAATAAAAATGAAAAACATTTCAACCCTTTTTTACTTTTAGGTGTTTAATTAAATTATTATATTTGGACAGTTGTGTTTTTTTGAGTTGAAATCACTGGAAATTTCATTGTAAACACGAAATTGAATATAGACACTGGTGATTTTGCACAAAAATAGTTTCTCTGTCAGCGCTGAAGATGGTAAAAAATGAGTAAAAAGAGCTTTTTTAAGCCATAAGTGAAGCTAAACCTGAGGTAAAGGTTGTTTCTGTGGAAATCGCTGAGGAGCAGCAGCAGTAGCAGTAGCAGTTAGCTTAGCGACTAGCAGCACCTGTTCTGCACCTATCCAGTGGACATGAGGACGACTCTAGAATTATGAAAAACAAAGCAGGCCTCGGCTATTAAATGTGTTACAAAGTTGCGAGGATACAAAGTTCTCCATGGCTGTTTTTTTTTTTTTTTTCAGCTATTTTGACAAATAAAAGGTAAGCACACATTTTACTTTAATTTTCTGCTGCTGCTGATTTATTTGATGAGTTGTAACCTTATGTTATGGGTGTAAAAGTTTGTAAATATTTTGTATTTGTGGGTTTTTTGTGTTCTGAAAGTTTAGTGACCTTTGTTGCTAAATCAGCGGTGATTTTGACAGCTGTCACTCAGAGTGAGAGACGGATGCTCTGTAACGGGTGGTTGTCCGTGATTCTTTAACTTTGATAGGTTGTTTGTGTTCACGTGATATTATATTATATAAAAGGCGCTTAAAAAATGCATTTTGTGACATTTTTGCCTCTTTCTTAGTGCCGGAACAACACCCGCCATTTGTTTCGGGACCTGATGATTTACAAATTAAGCACTGAGCTTCCGGAATAAAAATCCACAAAATTGATTTAAATCTTTATTGCCAGCACAATGGAGGAATATCAACTAAATCTCAAAATTGTTTTATTAGAGCTCATTTTACATACAAGGTACAATAAACGTGGCATTATTTCTTCCATTTGTACTCAAACTGAAGGCCCAGGGGCTAAATCCAGTTATTATGAGTATCTGATTCCACACGCAGGAGAAAGTAAAAATAACATAGACAACATAAATCATTGTGTAAATTACCACATAATTCATTCCAGTCCCTTCACATTCACAGATTCAATGAAAGTTGCTTGCAATTTTTCTATGCCTCTGCGTCCAAATCACACCAGTGCTGACATTCAGCACCACAGCACTCCCTCTCGTGTAATATTGCTTAATTGAACCAAGAATCCAGCACTGATTTCTGTCATCTTTTGTTTGGATATTGTCGCTGCCTTACACACTGTATAGTTTTACATGGAAGTGCACACTAGGGTGTAGAAACTTTGAAATTGCTCTTTCTCTCACCTAATATCTGCAGCCCACTTGAGATGAAACTGCATCATATTTAGCCCTCAGTGATGTTGTTTGACACCCTCTGCTGTACGGGATAAAGTAAGAACAGAAGATGTTAACGTTTTAAAAACTATTGTACAGACTAAACATCTCAAACTGAAAGTCCTGCATAGCTTATGAGAGCCATGTCCACGGTGTATTGTAGATTCAAATGTAAAATTACATAAGGAATGTATTGCTGGGGGCATTATTGTGAGTTACTATTGCACATTCACATGAGTGTGGTGGTCACGGTCTCATGAGGGTTTGTAGGGTCAAGTTGGAAGTTTTTGTTTATCAAGTCTTATGTTTGTGAGTTTCTTTCTCTGATTTAAGATTAGGTATTTCTTTAGTTAATCCATTGGGGTGGTTTGGTTGCTGCAGTCTAAATTTACCATGTGCATGCACAGATTCCATTTCTGACAGCCATTTCACAATGAAACCCAAACCAATATCTAGTCCTGACTCTAACCACAAACCATTCAGACTGATGACAGTTTTAAACCTTACAAACACTCTAAAATGTTCTGCACATTTTTACACTAGTGCACTGATCAAGGTGGTAAACTGAAACTGGAGAAACCTCACACCATCACACCAGTTATTAGCTGCTCTTCAAAAAATGAGGTTATGAGTTTGAAACCAGTTTGGGTTCAGCTAGTTTTAGTCTTTAGTCGTTTTATTGTTAATCCATTTAGTTTCTCTAAATCTATGGCTTGGGATTCTGTTGTATATGTATCTATATGCATTCTCTGACCAAATGATGTACTCTAACCCTCCTACATATTAACTTCATAAACCTAATAATCCTACAGAAGTTAGCTCATCTTGTAGCATAGGCACATTAGTTAATGTGTCTGGTAACACTTTACTTAAAGTTTCATACATAAGGCCGATGTTACTCAGCCATTATTATGACATGACACCTCTCATTAGCATGTATAAGGTGTCATGAAGGCTGTCGATAAGTGTTGTTCATTACCCGGTCTGTAACCCTAACCCTCTGTAACCCTAACCTTCTGTAACCCTAACCCTTTGTAACCCTAACCCTCTGTAACCCTAACCCTCTGTAACCCTAACCTTCTGTAACCCTAACCCTCTGTAACCCTAGCCCTTTGTAACCCTAACCCTCTGTAACCCTAACCCTCTGTAACCCTAGCCCTTTGTAACCCTAACCCTCTGTAACGCTAACCCTCTGTAACGCTAACCCTCTGTAACCCTAACCCTCTGTAACCCTAACCCTCTGTAACCCTAACCCTCTGTAACCCTAACCCTTTGTAACCCTAACCCTTTGTAACCCTAACCCTCTGTAACCCTAACCCTCTGTAACCCTAACCCTCTGTAACCCTAACCCTTTGTAACCCTAACCCTCTGTAACCCTAACCCTCTGTAACACTAACCCTCTGTAACCCTAACCCTCTGTAACCCTAACCCTCTGTAACCCTAGCCCTTTGTAACCCTAGCCCTTTGTAACCCTAACCCTAACCCCTAACTCTAACCCTACTAGATTTTTCTACCTAACCCAAAAAATGCCAACATAGCTCCAAAGGTGTCATAATTTAGCAAACAACACTCAATGACAGCCTTCATGACACCTTATTCATGCTAATGACAGATAATGACAGTTAAATATCAGACTTATGTATAAAACCTCAAGTAAAGTCTTACTGTGTGTCTTTGTAAATTTGCTCAGGACTATTGAATATGGGGCCATTATTGTAACAAAACTATTTGTGTGTGCGTAACAAAATACAAATAGTTTTGTTACAATAATGTTACGATAGTTGTTACAGTAGTTGTACACAGTGGTAACATCCTTAGAACTCAAACATACGTTCCATTAGTTCTTATGACGACATATTACTTTCCAAATGTTGGTTCCCTAAATCATTTTGGCTAATGAAATAATTACTCGCGCATCCTTTTGACTGAGAGCCACAGATCTTGAGGTTCTGCACTTTGACATCTGCCCATTGGCTTTTTAAAGCAGGTTTCCTCTGAACAACCTGAGCTACAGAAGCTAATCTGCCTCGTCCAGCTTGTGTTCATTCATGCTATAATACATCACAGTTATGGCTCTCCAGTACCAAAGGGGGGCGGGTACCATGAAGTCCGAGTGGATGTGGGAACTGCGCCAGTCCAGGAATGCCATATGAAGCTCTCTTTGCCTATTCCTCATCCAGCATGGCGCCCTTTAATGGACACTTAATATAGCTGACAAATTTACAAGGCATTTAAAAATGACCCAGTCGGGGGAGAGAGGACGAGGAGGAGAGAATGAGAAATAGGGAAGGGTGTCCAATCTCTTTTTCTGCAGCCGAGCATGGCTGGATATATATCAGTGGAGCGCTGTGTGTGTGTGTGTGTGTGTGTGCGTGTGTGTGTGTGTACACAGATAATTCACCCTGAACACCTGTCAACATGAGTCACGACACCGGAGAATTCCTGCAATCGAGCACATCCAACTAATTGGTGGCATCCTGCCAGCCAGCCTCCTCTTCCTCTCTCCTCTTCCTCACTCACCCTCTCTTTCCATCATAACACATATTTATTTCCCTCATCGCTCCCAAACTACGCCCCTTCCCCCCTTCTCTCTGTCTGTTCTAACCTAACATTTATGGATGAATGATTTAATACTGCTTATCAAGGCCATCATTGTAATGGCATCTGTAATTACGCTTAATTAAAACTAGCTAATGGCTGCTGCGGAGTTGGATTTTGAAAGCGAATGAGCCGCTCCTCTCTCTAGGATTCCTAGCATGACTTAGCATTCTGTGAACACCTCCAACAGCCAATCAACTTCAAATCCTCTTCCCAACTCTTGTCAGGTCGTTAATTAGGCTCCCGAAGTGCCTAATGATTAAGATAACGCAGCAATCTAATGGCGAACAGCCTCTTTCCTCCTTCTTCTTTTCACTACTTTCCATTATAGCACCCTTGAGGTGTTACTCAATCTTGATGAAATGCAGACAATTGACAAATCATTGCTCTGCGCCGAGGCTTATTACCCTGCTGCATATTCATGAGTTGTTTGGGGAAGAGTGGGATGATTTTTAATCAAAGTCCCGGAAAAGTACCCCCCAAACACCCGTAGCCCTCCCCCACCCCCCACGTAGCCTCTCCTCACCTTACAGTGAATTACATGCATCATTCATTGGGTTGTGAGGATGCAGCAGGCACAGAAAGGTGTGTGTGTGTGTGTGTGTGTGTGTGTGTGTGTGTGTGTGTGTGTGTGTGTGTGTGTGTGTGTGTGTGTGTGTGTGTGTGTGTGTGTGTGTGTGTGTGTGTGTGTGTGTGTGTGTGTGTGCCATCGTGAGGGTTTGCTTCAAGGGACCTTTGGACAAATGGAGGTGCCACATGTTCAGGCCAGATGTTCCTGTTTCTTATGTGCACAGCTCATCAAAAACAACAACCGGTGCCACTATGGAGCCCCTGCTAACCACTAAGGCCAGCCAAGCCATCTGCTTCCTGCCTGCCAGGCCCAGTGCATTGTGGGTCCTGGCTATTTCTCATGAGCGTTTGCTGTTACCAGGCTGCTTAGTGTCTGTCAGCTGCAGTGCATCAACATCTATAGTACGTAGCGGTTTAAAGGACAGCGCTGCATCGTCGGCTAAAATCTACATATTCATCTGCAAACATCCGCTCATACATTTTTATAAGTTTGACAGTTTGACTCAAATCATCCCATTACCCAAGTGTCGCATTTATTTCAGTGTTTTCTGTTAGCTGTGGCAACATATCGTATGGATTTGCTTTTAAAACTATAAAATATCTATATTAATTGACGAGACAACAGGCAACAAAACAGTTCGCTCTAAAGATTTGCTGTAAAATGAAAAGACATTTTAACAAATAAAATACTGGTCATGACTTAGATCTAAAATATATGATTGCACATTTAATGTTTTTGTGTTTTTTTTTGTTTGTTTTTTTTTACCATTTTAATAGAGATTAAATTTTTTTAACCCAATTAATGAAAATGTAGCAGAGAACGTTTGAGAACCACTGAGTTAAATATCATAATATTTAGTTTCAAGGGTTTGTTAATAAATATTCTGCATCTTAAATCATATTACTTATCTCCGATAAGTAATATGATTTTGCTAATATCTGATTGCAAACACTATTACCAAATGAAAATATCTTCCAGTGCATCAGAAGAAAGGACGTGTAAGAAGTTTTAAATCTGTAATTTATTCTACCACAAACTCATGTTTTAGGAGAACATTATACTAAACTGATCCTCCTTGGTACCTGCACTCCTATTTTTACTGTACTTCTTTTTTCTTTATTCCTATTGTTTTGTTTTTTTTTGTTATATTGTGTTTATTTATCGTTACTATTTCTCTTGTATGCTGCTGGCCCTGATGAATAAACCTTGTTTTTCTTGGAAATGTTGGAAAATGACAATAAAAAACCCTGAACCTTAAACATACTGTATAAACTTTACTGTGACCTCCATGAGCTGAGAGACGACTGTGATGCTGATTAGGTAATGTCACACACCTGGGCCCAGTGTGCTGAGGTTACTTAAACTCCCAGACTCCTTCACTCACCCTCTCCTCTGGTCTCCACACAGGTATGCGCCACACCTTGGTTTGAGCGAGATATGGTAGATTAGGTTTTAGCTTCATTACTGATATACACACTCCATGATGTAAATATCTGATTTGATGTAATTTGGTTTACTTTGATGGAATTAAAGTGAATTTGGTTTAATCTAAACCAACTTTGTTTGTTTGCTTTATGAACTTGAATGTTTGATTTATAACATTTGACATGGTTTTGTCTTTCTTTCTTGTTATAACCTTTCTAGCTGGGTCATGACACATTAAGCTCCACCTGCAGTGATTTTTACACTGGTTTCATAACTCAATACCAAATTAGCCAAATGAAATTGAAAATGTTTCTTTCAAACCTATTGGAATAGTGATATTGTACTGATTGTTATACTGACTCCGAGGGGTTCAGCTTATGCATCCTCACATAGTTTAGTTGTTTTTATCATGTGAGCCAAATGCCCTCTGATTATTCACTGTAAGTAAACACTGGTGATATAAATACTTGTCTATAGATTAAAATTAATCTTCTTTCTATTGCATCACTACTGATAAACTAATATAAAAATGATATGCTTAATGTAAACTTTCTACTAATATCTGTCCATTGTAGCTGGTTTCATTTTCACTTTATATTTCTTAATGTAGATTGTGTAATGCACATGGTTGTAATTGCGTTAAAAAGTTAAATCGTGCTGATTATGATGTCACTTTAGTATTGTTTTACTGTTGCAGTAAAGTTGACTTCGTGCTGAAAAGACTGATGTGATAAAGTGATTTCCAATCTGCTGTTTAAAAAACACGGAGAGTTTGTGTGGGAGACGGTTTGACCTTTACACATTTCTGAGAATAAAGCTCAGCAAAGTAACTTTTCACTTCCTTGGGCTACTCGAGTCCTTAGTTTAGAGCTTTTCAACCTTTCCCCAACTAACTAAAGTGAGCTCTAGAGACGAGTGCGAAAATCGCACAAATACTCTCACCACCATATATTATCCTCCTCATGCGTTTTACTAATAATTTTTTAATTAACTATTACGTTACTGTAATTTGTGGATATTAAGATTAAAAAAGCTGGGGAGTTAATCAGTGTTGTAGACTTAACCCTCCTGTTTGTTTGCCTCAAAAAAATTATGATTTTTAGAAAATTGTTGATCAAGTGTTTGTCAGGTACTTTGTTTATTGGGTGAATACATAAATCCCAACCTTTCTTGTCTTGTGTACCCCTTGAGCCTTTTTGTCATACCATGAGTACCCCCTCACTCGTACGTGTTCATGATTCTACAAAAGTAGAATGTTACACAACTGAATATTCAACGCAAGTCATTTTATTTCAGGCATTTAAACTTTAAAACAAGCCATAGCGCACATGTGAAATGACTGAGAATATTTTTTATTATCTTGGAAATAAATTCTTAGTTTTTCCACGTTCCCCCTGCAACGTGCTTATGTACCCCGAGGGGTATGCGTACCTCTGTTTGGGAAACACTGCTCTAGCGCCACCATTGTGCCAAACTTAAATTAGAATTAATTTATCTTGTAGTTTTAATCCAAACAATTATAAGAGTATGAATACCATTGGTTGACCTTCCCTACAGCACCCTCGCCTCTTTCCTCTTATAAACATATGTATTTACTTATTTGTATCTTCTTTTTTGTAACATTTTTGGGATTATTCATTATAAAGTTTCACTCAAGTTTACTTTTTTTTGTCTGTGGGGTTTTACATGTTTGAAAAATCACCCATTTGTGAAACATGAATATCAGTAATATTTTAGCAGGTGTGAGTAGTTGGAGACACACACCCCTCAATGTCATGTATCAACTCTGCACCTGCAGGTGTGACGATATAAGGTCACACACACATACACGTTATACACAGCTTGGGGTCAAATTGACCCCCAGAGCAATTCTAATCTGTGCAATATGTGCTCAGCACATTTAAAAAATATCCTGATAATTTTATGATTAATCATTTGTACCCATCAAATTAAGAAAAGTCATGTTTTTTTATGATAAACATTAAATGGGGTCAAGTTGACCCCAAAAATAATAGGGGGGTTAAACATTTGGAAATGGCTGCAGAGGGAGGTTCATTTCTCAACAGTCAGTTAGCACTAAGTTAGCTAGCAGTTTTACATGCTTTATTTTTTTTATTGCTCTACCTTAATGCTGTCGTATTACTAAAGCAGTCACTTTAACGCGTTAATTGCGATTAAGTAAATACAGGAAAAACTGTCTCACTTTTTGCACTCCAAACAGCGTGGAACCTTTCTCATTTCAAGAGTTCTTGGTATACTCATAATACTGATGCACAGACTACAATATGAGAAGGCAAACTGTCGAGCTTCTAAACTTTGTTGGCTTTAATTTTGTCTTGTAAAAACACCGGATGGAAAACAAAAACCCAGTTGTGCAAATAGTGCAATGCTAAACATGTAGCAGCTAGCACGGACACTCATACATCTTTTCTGAGCAATTTTTAGGTCAAAGTAAAAAAGAGATTAATTAGATTAATTGCAGAGCAAAATTAATTGCACATTGTTTTAAATCTTTTGACAATAGTTTCGGTGTGGTGTTCATTTCATTGACAACACACACAAAGTCCAGTATGCAGGCCTGTCCTTAGTGATGTCATATATTTGTATTTCTAACTTTCACAGTTCAAACCCACTCCCAAACTGTATAAAATCCGTCTGGAATTTGTTTTGTCTGAATGCAGCTCAAGGGCAAAGTGAAGGTCAAGCCCGGTCAATGGAGAAAGTGTTGAAGCACTGCGAGTAGAGGAGGTTCTCAGGCATGAGATTGGGTGCAGAATACTAAACTGCTGTTTACTTGCAGCAATGCCTGTGTTGGTACATTCTCTGCAATATGTATGTAGGCAGCAGAGCTAAACATTTCAAATCGCCCTGCCATCCTAATGCATGCATGTGACTGTGGAATTCACTGCTGATCTGCTGCTGTGCTTTCTTATTTATGATGCTCTGCAGGTCCCACAATTCAACGCCCTTGACAGAGACTGTATCTTATTGCCAGGCAAACTGTGGTGGGTCAGGGGAAATATAAAACACTGCGTTCAGCTCGTGTTTGCACACAAAAAAATGAGTTTGAAGATTAGGTTAAGACTTGGGCTGAGTATTATCTCCTTTAGTTCCCTGAGGATCAACCACAAAATTGTGTAGTTACTTTATTTTATTTTATTTTTTTGTGATCGCAAACAGACTGAACAAGACTTATTTTAAGGTATGAATCCCATAAGCCATTTTGTAAATCTGACTCAAAGAGTCAGATTTAACATTTGTTCCTGTTTACACAAACATATTTCATTTGAGGTCAAAATGTATTCAAATTGAGCCTATTTCAAACTAAAAATAAAGGTTTATGGTCTCTTGAGTCTCAAATGGAGGTACGTGGTGGCACTACATTGGGTACGAGAGAGAGAGGAAAATTAACAAATGAAAGCATTAAAAATGAGTTTTGTCTTTTAGTTAAACCATAATAATGATTAGAAAAAATAACTGAAAATGCCACCAGGTGGGAGATGACCAGAAACGATCAAATCTTAAAATAAATCTTGTCAAGGATCAACCGTAGCAGTGGAGACAGTCAATAAGGAAACCAGGCTCCAGGTTTTGATGCATCAGTTTTATCTGTTTATTTTTTAGTTTGCACCACAAGCACCGTGTACTTCAATCTCCATTCCACTCACTACTGAACAGAATGAATGTCCTTATCTACAGGTGTACCACTAATTAGCCTGTACCAAGCATGGGGTGACATATAATGTGCATATTAAAAGTACAACATAAATATTTACACAAACACTTCCTAACAGACATTATCACAAACACTAACCCTGTATTAATATCATTAATCTTATTTACATCTCCTAAATGATTAAACTACATATTTACATTGAGCTACACACATCCAGCTCCCCTGTTCCTAGTCTCTGCTTGGTCTCTCCCACCTGGAACTATAAAAAGGTGTCCAAAAGCCCCGGGGAATTCTTTTACCCGAACACCTCAGGAAAGAGGAAGAGAGCATGCACAGGTAAGCTTTGTTGAAGATCACATTTCAATCACATGCAGAATACCAGAACATATGTAATTGTTTTATCTTTCATGTCACTGCTGAGTTATTTATCAATTAACTGAAATGTATTTTCTGTGTTTATCACTAGATGAATCCTGTGGCCTGAACCATGTGCTTCACCATTTGACCAATAAATTAATTAAACCAATACAACAAAAATGTGTCTCTTAATTTCATTAAGCACTGCAGTTTGTCACAGTATTACAATTGACTTTTTTAAAAATTACAACAGTTCATAAGTGTAACAGTCCATAAGTAACGTCACCTCGTCGTTACAAATCTATATATCTTATCACTCATGCCATCTATCATTATGCTCTATAGTTGTTTTTACATAGTATTCTGAGCAAAACGTAATTGGACAAAGGGGGTACTTAGATCCAGAAATAAGAGAAAAGGGGTACTAGAGAAAAAACCGTTTTCGAACCACTGCTTTAGAAGATAGGGAAAGCAGAAAAGATGGTTTCTTGTAAAACATCTACACAGTCATTAACGGTCTCAAGCAAACCTTTCAGCTCTATCGATATTCTTCCTTTCGTTATTCGCTCTTGCTTTGATTGAAAGTCAAGATTTGTGAATGTTTTCAGCTTGGAAATGTTGTCTTTCATTTTGAGAAGACGGATTGTAAAAATATATAAACAATGCCATGAGTCAGGTGTACTGTTTGCCTCACCGAATGTGTTTTTGTGGCATTTTCCATTAACAAATTTAACCCTGAAATGTCTTTCTGGTCTGATTTCATTTAAATTGAAATTATAGAGATTTATATCGTATATCGGCATTTTGAGAAAAAACAATGAGATGAGTTTTGGTTCACATCGCCCAGCCTGTGTAGTGGCCGTTTCATAATACTTCCAAACACTTTAGTGTAATAGATAAAGTCACTTTTTATGGTGTCGTTTACCCTGTTTTTAGGTGTTTTGGTAGTTATTTTTGTGGGTTTTTTTAAACATTGTTTTTGGAGTCATTTTGTGTGTTTTTGGAGTCATTTTATAAATTTCTTTGTATTTGTTTTACATGGACACTTAGTAAAAAGGTAAAACTATGAAAATAAAATTTTTCAGCTGTGGAATAAATTGGCCATGCAGCGATGCACACATCCTTATTTAAGACTCACTGCCCTACATTGACCTCAGCACTGCACAATCCTTAACCAGCCTGACCTGAAACACTCAGCTGCAGTAAGTTATAATCTGCCCCGTTTAGATATGAAGTTTGTTCTATTGTGTCGAAGCCTCTTGTGCAACAGTAAATCTAGCCTGAGCAGATCTACGGTGCCATTGTTAAGCTTCTTAAGTTGTTTGCTTGCTGTGTTTGCGCTGAGGTTGAGTAATTCATGAACCAGCAAAAGGTTTGCAGCTCAAATAATTTGAAGTATAAGCAGTGATTGTAAAGATTTACACGTAGAGTCGGTTCTTCCAACATGAACAGTTCATTGTTCTTGATAAATAAATCCAACTTTAAAAAATCTGAAATATGTTCCTGTGAACTTTTTTTTTAGAAAATAAAAAGTCACAATAAATCATGAACTTACAGGAGCACATGCAAACTCCTCAACAAAATGTATGTATCCCTTTCTTTGTCACACAATGTCTGCCTTCCTTATTGACTAACATCATTAGTCGCCAAGCAACAGCTAGGCTCACTTATAAATCCTTCATATGTTTCTGAATCACTGAAGAAAATCTGATTCAGGCACAAATCTGAATGAGAAAGTGAAGGATTTATAAATTATTCCCTTTTCTTCCTATAATAGGGTTTCAATACGCCACCCGTTTGCCGTTTTTTTACATGAAGTGATTTCATTGATCCTTTCTCCTTGATAACTTATGCTCTTTATTCCTTTGATACGGCTCTGCTGGAAATGGCTTCATCCGCGCTCACCACAGGCAGGCTTCATTCGTCACTCTATTTGTCTTTCTCCATTCTGTCTCTTCTTTCCTCCCTTTAAAGATCAGAGGGAAAAAGATAAAACTACCAACTCTCAAACAAAGAGCACTGTCAGCTCTCCGTTCACTCTGCATTCTTACACGCTACATCTGATCACCGACACGCTCGAGATAGGCTTGTCAATGAATCACAGAAGTTTCACAAAAAATGGAAAAGAAAAATCACCAAATCCACTTTTCCTGGTTTAACTCTTCGTTTAACAGTTTTTGCTTTAAATATAGGAAAGCTTGGCTAAGCACAGTTTGAAGCTGTGATAAAAATGCATTTAAATATTGATGAGGAGACTGTGTTTGCACATGCAGAGCCAGGACAGTGTGTTGTGCCAAAGCCTTGTCTCATCCTCCTGCAGCTCCAGGCCTGAGAAGCGATAGCTTTACACACTGAGGGAGGAAACGTTAGCCCCAGGACCAAGTCAGAGAAGCTAGCGATAAGAAGTGTGTGTGTGTGTGTGTGTGTGTGTGTGTGTGTGTGTGTAGTAAATGATAAGTGTATACAGGGTGGGAGATTGTCCATGTGTGTTTTTGTGTATTTGTGTTTCAACACACTTTCAGTGGTGAAAAACCTACCAACCAGTCAATCTCAGCCAAGCCCGATGTGGTCTGGGTTGGATGAACTTGGTTTCCGCCTGCAGCGGCTGGCAGACTTTTTCACCTTGTGTATGTTTGCTCTGTGCACAGTTCAGCTCCGAGGGCAAAGTAGTTAGAAAAAAACAGCCAGAAATGAACTCAAATTTCAATAGTGTCGGTTATGTAAAGTTAACTAAAATTCATCCATAGATATTTCTTATTCGGGTGCACGGTGGAGTTGTGGTTGTAGCACGTCTGCCTCACAGTAAGAAGGTCATGGGATCAAGCCCTGGGGTGGATGCTTGAGTCCTTTCAGTGTGGAGTTTGCATGTTCTCCCTAGGCTTGCGTAGGTTTTCTATTTCTACTCCGGTTAGGGATGGACAATATCTCAAGTTAGATATAGAAAATTACAATATCGCCTATATCGATATATATATATATATCTTTATACCATATTTTGTATTAAAATACTCTATTTTAGGAGTTGCTGCTATCTCTACTTCTTAAAACAGCATGAAAAGCACAGTGAGATGGATTTCTGAGTGCGTCCTAACCCAGGCCTTCCCCTAAACAAGCCACACTATAGAACTCACTCACATGTGCTGTCCCTTAGAAGAGAAAACGCCAAAAGTGACGCATATTGTGCAGCTGTTTGTTAATAAATGTGCTTTTGTGACATTTTGTATCAGCAAATTTAACCCAGAATTGTTTTTCTGGTCAGGCTTTATTTGAATTAACATGATTGTGATTTATATCGCTATTTTAAAAAAAAATATCTGTGTGTTTTGGTCCATATCGCCCATCCCTAACACCCTCATTTTTTGTTTGGTCCATTAAATTATTCCATCTAATAACTCTTCACTCCTGTAAGATCAGTAAGAGATGATCAGTAGCTTTAACTGTCAACATGAATTGTTACTTTGAGTGAAACTTGAGCTTCTTTTAATCCAAACAAGCTGTCATTTGTGAGCATTTAATAAAGAATATCGGTATGTGGTGCATTTTTATGATCAGTAAATACCGTAGATGTCAATGCCCTAATGTGTTTACAATCCATCTACATCTTCCCTGGCTATGGTGGTAAAAATAAAAGAAAAACAACAAACTTCAGAGACGATAATCCCTCTGCTCTGTGTATTAATCCTGACCCTGATTTTTACATTGTCTATGCTGCACTGTTTGAACAGAGCTGTTGTCTCCTCTGTATTTGCTCATTTAGGAACAAACATTTGCCCGAACGCACTGCTGCTGCTGCTGCAAACAAGCTCTCCTAGGATGTGTTATTAATAGGATAATTAAGCAGTCGGTAATGAGCTGGATTACGCCTAATTATGACAAGATTTGTTTTGGCATTTTGTCTTGTAAGGAGCCAGTGGTTAAGTCTACGTCAGGCTTCATTACGCTGATGGGCCTGCACCTGAGTGCCCTGGACTGTGTGTGTGTGTGTGTGTGTGTGTGTGTGTGTGTGTGTGTGTGTGTGTGTGTGTGTGTGTGTGTGTGTGTGTGTGTGTGTGTGTGTGTGTGTGTGTGTGTGTGTGTGTGTGTGTGTGTGTGTGTGTGTGTGCGTGTGTGACCCAGATGTGGTATCGCAGGTGAAAAAAATGACTGTTGTTATGTTAAGGTTAAATCCAAAAGTGTGTCCGAATAGTCCCTCCTACCGCCTTTCCTATCCCTTTTTCCTTAACAAGGTTAAGGAAAGGTGTTAGGAGACTAACTAAAGGAGTTAGGAAAATGCCATCACGTTGTTTTGACAATCAAACGCACTTCCATTTGGCGAAGGTTAGTGATGTCTGCCGTGGTGAAAAAAACTACAAAGTTCTGAAAATGGACTATAAATCAAAGGAAAAGAGGCTACCAGGCTATGAGGAACATTTGCAACAAAAATGTGATTGTATCTGAACAGAGGGCCACATTAATCAACATTTAAGTGAGCTTTTAGAATGATGACTGATCTGAGCATACATTTGGGGGGTAATTATATTGTTTTTTTTGTGTCCTTGTTGATTTTTCTTCTGCGTTTAGGTTGTCAATTTGTGCATTTTTTGGGGTCACTTTCTGTATTTTTGTTGTTGTTTTCTGTATTTTCATGTCATTTTGTGTAAACGGTGTCTTTGGAGCTATTATGTAATCTGTTGTTGTTTTTGTGTTTTCGTAGATATTTTGTTTGTTTAAGTGGTTGTTGTGTTTGTAATTCTGTGATTAATGAGTCATTTCCTGTCATTTGGGAATTTTTTGTGTACTTTGTGCATTTTGCTGTTGATTTGTGGCAGTTATTTTGTATATTATATTGGGCTTCATATTCATTCCAACTTTTTGAAAGACAATTTTTGGGGATTTGTTTTGGGGGCTGCACATAATTAGACTGAGAGCCACATGTTGCCTATGTCTGCTTTAAATGTTGTCGCAAGGAATTGTGGGTCTTCTCATTGACTTTAAATGAGAAATGATCAACTAGCGTGAGAATTTAAGAAGCACTAATATGTGAAGCCTCAAAACACAGCTCTGTTTTAGTTTAGAGTGTTTCTTCTTCTAAAAGACACTTGGATACACAATAGCCTAAAATTCATCTTTTAACCTTTGGTTTGTAAAATGACCTGCTTCACCACCAAGTCTTTTATTCTCTCCCCAGCTGGAAAAACCATGCTGACATCTTGGTGAACACATTACACAGGATAAAGCATAGCTAAGCTCCAAATTCGTATATATGATAAACAAGCCAAATCCGAACCTCAGTGTGATGGATTTTCATATCCTGTAATTCCTTTGCTGGCAGCCGGGCCACGGCCATTGTCAATCACGTTTATTAGAGCTGAGTGTCTTAATTCTTTTTAAAATGGCTTAAGCTTAACAAGGCCTATGCACTGCTTATGAAATTGTGCTGCTATGGAGGAAAGGGGATTCTTACTGCATTTACAAGTCACACACACACACACACAGGGAGTGCATTTGCACACATCTCCTATTAAAGCACTCCTGCAGCTCTTGATAAGAAAGCTAAGTCTGGGATTTGGAGCTTTAGCTTATCACCATCTTTATGAAGCTTTTACTGCAAAGTGCAGCAAGCATGGCCAGCAATCTGCATAGACTTGATGGGGGGGTGCATCAGGAGGGGAGGAGGTAGAGGTGTTGGAAGAAAATGTAACAATAAATACAGTCACATGAAAACCAGTCGGTTCTGAAACAGGTTGATTTACATTCCTCAGAAATCAAAGCTCTCTGTGGTAAAACCTGGCATGCTCCTGTGTGTGTGTGTGTGTGTGTGTGTGTGTGTGTGTGTGTGTGTGTGTGTGTGTGTGTGTTTGTTGTGTGTGTGTGTGTTAGTTGTGTGTGTTGGTGGTGTGTGTGTGTGTGTGTGTGTGTGTGTGTGTGTGTGCGTGCGTGCGCGTGCGTGCGTGTGATGAGAGAAAAGAGAGGTATAATAAACCAGGGTGAAAAGAATCACAATTCACATCATAGACAGTTAATTCCTCGCTCACAGATGATGCGTTCAGGTCCGTAATGGAACATTTCATTTTCATGAAGGTAAAAAAAATAAGATGAGATTATGGAGGAAGCTCATTTCCTGCTAAACTTGGACTCTGGTTTCCTAAATAAAATTGCTTTTATTCTTCACAACATGTGTTCCCTGAGATTAAGGCCCTGTAATCTTGCGAAGGCTTAATAAGACTCAGTATGCAGAGCGCTGCCTGAAACAGAAATGTGGAACGAGCCTCGCTTAGCTCTGTTCTACCCGATGACTTTAATCCTGTTTATTAAATTATAAAGAACCTTAAAGGATAAAGATAAAGAATATTGAGTTGTGGATTTGAATGATTCAGGGAAATATTCCCCCCTCCTCCCGTCTTGGAGCCAGTTACTTGATAGCACTGGATCATGCTTAAGGATGGCAGCAGCATGCGCGAGTGGTGACAGACTTTGTTTTTCCAAACTCTCTCTTCCCTCGGGTGCAAACCTGCACTAAGTACAGACTCCGTTAAACTGGGCTTCCTGGGTATTAGTGTGCGAAGTGTTTCCCACACACTCGTATTGCTGTGGGTCAGTGATCCCAGGGAAAACTTTGTAGATGCGACACAAGTATACGTTGATTTCGAGTGCGTTCCCAAAAATCCTGTCATTTATTTAAAACACTGAAATTAAAAATGGCTGTTGCCACGTTGCACACACTGTGGAAATATCAGCGTGAATGTTTGTAGTATCACACCAAGACGTATGTAGAAATCGTCAGAGCCAGATGTAAGCAGATTACCGAAGAGCCCAGAGAATTAATGGCCGAGAGACAAAGTGTATGCGAGCTATGTGGACTTGTGAACTTGTCACTGAGAAGTTCTCCAGAGCTGAAAGGCTTAGAGGATTTCAGGCTGCTAATCCAAATCAAAAGACATACCATGTGAATTATTGCATTCTGAGACAGATTATTTTAGCCCCACATTAGGAATTGATGCCAGCCAAATCTTCTCATGTCTTGCTTTATTAGGGCTGGGATGTGCACATTTAGAAAATTGCTGCATTTGAGGTCATAGCATTCAGAGAGATTGTTGTGATTGTTTGTTTTCACCAACTGCTGACAGTGAGGAAGGAATAGACGTTAAACTGCAGTAAACAAACACAAATAATTCTAGATTTGTTAAAATGCAACGAAGTCTAGAGCGGATCAATCAGGCGAAATTCTAGAGCGATTGTTTTGGCCGATTGTTTGTTCTGGCGTTTTTCAATCAAAGTTTGGAGTGATTTAGGTTCTCTTTGAACATAAATGCTCTCAGCTTGTACTAACCACAGGAAGTGTTGACGATGATGTAGAGCGTACAGCATAGTGGGAGGGCAGAAAAAGCAGCTACGCCGCTGTCAGTGCCCAAACCTTTCAGATCCTTTCAACGCATGCACTTCCTTCACTTGCAATCTTTACGACAGAGCTCCTGGGACGTGATATTTGAATGTAAATTGACCATACGTTTGTTAAATCGTAAATATGTCATTGTTTTTGTCGTATTTTTAATTGTTAATTTAAATTATTTTAAAAAGATAAAAAGGAAAAACAAATGCAAGACGATACATACAAAAACGCATCAAAACACAATACACAACTTTAGCTGGGTTTCCCTTACAGATTTTCGCAAAATAAAAGTGTAAAAAATGTTTAATTGTGCTTTGAACATGTTTCCATTGATGGCTGTTTTGGGCAGGAGCCTCTCATCCCGTGAGACTTCGGCGCAGGAAGACAGACGCTCCAAACCTCCTTTTACTGTAACACTCCGTATTTCTGTGTTGTTTCACGCCTAATGTGGTTCTAGCAATTTTTTAATTATAACGTTAAGAAATGTCCCGGTCTCCTCTTTTGTCCACACATATCGTGTCATGTTTACTCGGAAAGAAGTGGTCATGTGACCAGGTACGTCACGTCCTGTGGTGTACAATATTTGCGGAAAAAGTGTTTCCATAACATTTTGTGACACATTTCAATATTGAAACAGCTGAAATACTTCCTTATGAAAGTGTAAAAACATTTTTGCGATTTTTGAATGTTTTTTCAAAATTTGGGTGTTTCCATTACCAGTTTGAGTATTGGAAACGCAGCTAATGACAATCAAAAACTAAACATAAAATAAAATAAAAACCAAAATAAATTGGAATTCACTCAAAACATACATACATTTACAATAATTTGGGAAATCTTGGCAGCAGGTTTAGAATGCACAAACTCATTATTTTGAAATAGCATGGTTCCAACCTTTTAAATAGTACGCAAAACGCCGCAAAATAGGCCGACCGGATGTAGACGCGTTTCGCGTATGTGTTGCAAGGATCTGAAGGATCAGGCCCGTGAAAGGATGGGGCACTGATGGGCACTAAATAAAAAATGAACAATAACCAAAAGCATGGCACATTGTTGCTGTAATGCTGTTAAAGAACAGGCTTTAATCACAGAATATTCTGCGCACTTTTACACGCAAGCTTTGACCAATAAACGAGAACCTCTTCTTCTCATTTTTGTTTATTTGCTGAAATTAGTCGGTACTCCCGTAACTGTGCCCCCAAGCCACGAGCTAATGCAACTGTATCAGAGGCTGATTGGAGTGGATTAAAAAGTGAGCCCTGAAGGCGGCCCAAGCCTAGTCAAGGTGATAAAGTGATCAGCCGTTCTCCTCCCATTCGCCCTGAGTCTGGGACCATACCGGTGTGAATGCAGCCTTAGTCACTCTACATCCTTATTGTCGACACTGGTTTTTTTTTTGTCAAGAACATTAATTTTAAAACTACAACAAATTAAGTTATTTCAGTGCGTTTGAGCAAGCCAAACAACAGTGCAAACAAGCTTCTATTTCAGAAACTTAGATTTTAAAGTTTCAGAGAATTGTCTGAAAAAGAGAAATCCAGTGGGATGTTAGTAAGGCAAACCTACGTCTATGGCGTTATTTAGAAACCAATCACTCACGAGACGGGACGTCAAAACTTGAAGCAGAAAATATATATGTGAAGAACATAAAAAACAAAGATGGAGAACATTCAAGGGTGTGTTTTTTCTGTTTGCTGAGAAAGTGATGCTACAGTTTGAATGAGCATGACAGAAATTAACTATCAAAGATATGAAAAACTGATACCTGGTGTATCGGTTGAGCCTAATTTTGAATAAAAGTTCACATCTAAATATTGTTGCTTAACAAGTTTATGTATTTGTTTTCAAAGTGATTTAACACCTATGCAACATACACTTTTTATTTTCCCCTACAGGAAACGAAACAAGGTTTTGTGTGTGCGTGTGCCAGTGAATGTATGCTTGAGTGTTTGTGTATGTGCGTGGCTAAAAAAATACCATTGAAAACTTCCAAACTGTGAGATGTTTCCCAGACTGTGTGATGGTTATACGAAAGATGCAGCATTCAAAAAGAGTGCAGTAAGTTATTTCAGCACTCTGAGGGAAGTAATCCTCGGGATGATTTATTCTGTCTCACACTTTGTAGAAGACGAAAATTGGAGGGATATTGAAAAAAACATGTAGGAGTTATAAAAAAACAACAGACTCGGAGGTGCTTTGAGCAGATAGAGTTGGATTTTCTCTGTCCGTGGTGCAGACTGAGCTGCGTGAGTAGATCTCATCCTCTTTGTTCACTCGTCCCCTCTGGTCAGCGGCGTCCTCTCTACAATGACGGCCGTGGCCACAGTTATGCAGAGAGTCCGTGAGCGATTAGCTGTTGAGAGGATTTACTCTAGCTTTAAGGTTTTCCGTGTCCCTAATCTGCTCTTTGTTTACAGGAGCTCGGGTCACCTTTCAGCATTTGATTCCAGAAGTGTCTTCACACATTTCTTTTATCATGCAGCCTGTCAGCTATCCACAAGCAGATTAACTAAAAGAAAAAATAACACAAAAGATAAACTGAAGCTAGTGTCTAACACACCAGTTTTTAAAGCATAATATTTTGTATCAGATAAAGCCACAGTGTAGGCCTTATAGATCAATAAATCAAAGATCATTTGCTGGAAAAAATATCTATCATGTTGTAGACGGATGCATAAACATGTTTTTATTTAATTGTGTTTCTTCCCCAGACAATGAGGACAGTGATTGGCTTGACTTAATTTTTGTTCCCGGTATTCCCTGTGTTATCACCTCACTGCACAAGTATGGTCGGATTTGAATTTTTCTGTGGAAGCCCCAAATTAAACATCCTCCTTTATTTTGCCACAACTTCCAGTCCGTGGAAACACCAGAAATGAGTTATTTCAATTATTCAATAAGCACATTCTACATTGTGTCCTTATTTTTCATCCATTTTCAGCTTCCAATATCTCAGGAACTACATCACACAGGAAACTGAAAGTTGGTGAAGTAATACAACTCCACCTACGCTCTCAGAATATACAAAACCATTTGCTCTTAATCCTATCTGGTCAACATGCCAGCACCTCAGATTTGGATAAAAAAAATTCAGGGTTTTCAGGCTGGAACATGTTTGGTGCTTCAGTAAACCACTTTGCATATGCCTCAGCTCCATGTAATCTTATCAGCTTTGAGCTATGTACATAGACTGTTCAAATCACTAATGATTAGTTAGATATATGCATTGGTTTTTGGGTGGCATTCTCTTGAAATCCAAAAAATATTTCATTGGCCCATAACTGCATGGGGAATGTATATTAAAAAAAAGGATTTTAATGCATAGTATAAAAATTACTCTTTCTTGGGATGTAAAACAACTTTTCTTTATGCAACTTCTTCATTTTTGATTTTGGACGCCAATTATGGGGGGGGAGGTTAACCCTAATCCACATGTATGTGTCTCTATAAGAGGAACTACGTTTTGGGGCAACCATGGTTCAGGTGGTAGATGGGTCATCTTCCAATCTAGAGTTTGGGGGTTCAATCCCAACCTATACCTATCTATGTGTCGAAGTGTCCTTGGGCAAGACACTGAACCCTAAGTTGCTCCCAATAGTTGATTATTGCCTTGCATGGCAGCCCATTGGATTGTGAATGGGTGTGAATGAGCTGATATTGTGAAGTGCTTTAAGACTATCTCTGTGGTTATAATGCGCTATATAAGTTTTTTTTTTTTAGTTTTTTTATTCAACATTAAAAATAAAAAAAAAAACAGTCTTAGCAACAAAACTTCCAAATCAACATTTTTTGAATGAAATTCAATAAGTTAATACCATTTCCCCTCTCAACTGATGGATGTAAAGGTGTGTGCAGTCCTGTCTATTGTTGCTTGTACAAACCTCTGTCACTAACGAGGCTGTTCACTTCTGACTCTGAACTTGTTTGCTCACCAACAGACTCAATGCAAACACAGAGTTTTGAATGCGAAAAGAGGGAAGGAGCTGCTGGCCTTGTATTTGCATAGATGACAGATGACAGATGGCTGCTGGGTTACTTTTACATAAACGGCCTCTCCGTACAAACGGGATGTAGCTAACACTGTTACAGGAACAGACGGGGAGTTATGCAAATAAATAATTCACAGCTACATCCTCACACACATGCACAAACACACGCACACATGGGAACCCTCTGCTTTTAGAAGAAGGCTCTCAAAATGTGAACACAAACTACACAATGCAACCCATCATAAGTCAATCATGGTCTCTTCTGTCTTTGAAACTCCTCCCCTTCTTTTTTGGTTGCCATGGCACCCACTGAAACCTATCAATCACAAAACTGCGAGTTCTCTCACTTGCAGAGCCAATGTCAAACAGGCTGTAGTGTGTGTGTGTGTGTGTGTGTGTGCGTGTGTGTGAGTCAGCTCAAAGAGAGAAATACGATCAACGGTTCATGTTGAACAAAAACATTTAAATCATTCTCCCTGTGTCGCCCCCACAAGAAACAGAGACTGCTTTGTAATAAATAATGTGTGACAGACTATATGAACCCCTTGTAAAGTGCAGGTGATTATAAATATCTTTAGGTAAAGTTTACTTTTTCACTATTCAGAGGATTTTACTTCTCTTGCATCAGTTCACAACAACAGGACAGAGGTATTACTCCTGTGGCTATGCATTGGTGCATTGCTCTTTACTCAACCTGAAAATTTTAAATCAATGCTTTTGTAGGGCCCCATAAAATCCACATTAACGGAATCGACCAATGAAAACGTATCCACCGTTGAACACTGAAATTGACAGAATCGGGATTAAATGTTGTCACAGCAAGGCACAGGATGTTTTTTATGGGGATATGTTTCCGGGGACCACTCATTCGGTGCACCGGCTGCCCCTTCATGTCCTGGCCGCTTTAAACGCCGTCTAAATCACCCAAAACACTGTCTAAAATGCCAAAAAAACTATGCGACTCATCACTCAAAATATGGAGCCACCAGTTCCCGTTTAACTTTACTGTGTCTGTGACGCTCCGCCCGTTTCTCGTGTAGCGCTGCTGCGCTACATGAAAACATGAGCAGCTTCAGAGCGTTTAAACAACATCTCATCAGAACTACAGACGATCTGTTCATAAAGTTGTTCTCTTGTTGTGGACGAGACCATCGATGCCAGGGATTGTAGAGTCTGAAATATCGTCGGCTAATGATAGCTTCTCATACTGTAAAATATTTTGCCCCCAGTGGTGAAATACCTGATGCATCCTTGCGTCCATTTGATTTTTCTGATCATTATGGGCTGGAATGATGCCATTAGGATAATTTAAATTAGGTTAATTTAAATTAAGTTTAAATTAAGTTGATCAAAACTTAATCAATAAACCTGCTGGGGAAACTAGGTGACATTCATGCTGCTCTCATACATCTTTATACGACATATAAATAATTAAAAAGGAGCAGCCAGAATAATCCATATCAATACAACTTATATCTACCTTTTAATTGTATCCTACTCATTATTTAAAAAATATTTTACATTTTTGACATACATTTTTTTTAAATTATGGACTTCTTTTTTTTATTATATTTTATTTGTGTAATCACAGGAGTTAAAAACTAATGTTTTCTGAAAAAAAAATATTAATATCTCTAAAGAAACAGATAAAAAAAACAGAATTTGGAAAAAAAATAAAACAGATTTTATAGGGCCCTACTTTTGATGTGAAAAGAAAAAAAAAATTAAAGAGTAACCAAGCCCCAAGGTTTTGGCTGACTTTGTCTAGACTGGAAATAAAAAATAAAATGCTTTGATAATGGGCGTGGCTCCTGGAGCGGGTAAGACTCCATAGTATTTATTATAAAATCTCCAAAGAATATTCTATGCTATGTTAACTAGCTACTCAATACACACTATACCTGTCTATTCACAATTCTCTCAATCCAGTCTACTTGCCACAGATTGCAGAGTGCACAGGTAGTAGTTTTTATAGGAGGGGCGGGGCTAACAGTGGTGGTTTGTGATGTAAGAAGCCACCAAAACCTCACAAACCACCATTTTCATCAAATTGAAATACTTTGACTAAAATGTCAAGTGTGGGAAAAGATTCAACTACATAAACTGATATACACACAAAAAAACAACTTCCAAGTGTATAAATCAATGTCATCAATATACAAGTTTAGTTCCCCTTTACAATTCAAGTATTTAAAAAGTATTATATAATGATAGACTGATACACTTACTAACTAAAGTTGTAGAGATGTTATGTTTCGAAGGTCTTCCATGTATTTATATGTAGAATATAAAATTAGATTAATACCTAATACGACAAGAAGTAAAGTGTATATATTTTTGAAAACTAGCGTTCCTGAATTCAACTGTGCTAACCTGAACACGTGTTGCTGTGCTTCAGAGTGAACTGCTTTCATATCAGACTGATCCTGTGGAAATCCCATTGATGAATCTGATCAACAGCTTTGTGTGTCTCCAGTTTCACTTAGTTTAATCATGTCCGTCGGTGCTGCTTCATGAGGGGAGCCAGTGTGGTTTCCTAAAGGTTGGGACCAGTGGACGGCAGCCAGACACTGGGATTTGACCGAGATACTCTCACTGTTTTATCCCAAAGTCTTTGTTTATGTAAAAACAGTAGTGAGCCTTTTACCCCCAGATTACTCCCCTGCTGGGCAGACACACACACACACACACACACACACACACGGCCTGGGAACGGGCTTCAGGCCAGTCCCTGCTCAGTCAAGGGATACAGAGATTTAACCTTGTAGACTAAAGGCTTCTACTACATAACATCTACACTTGGCCACAAGATTCACACTTAGTTTGAATTATTCTGGATATGGAGGACAACAGACTTAAAAAAAAAAGCACACATTAGATCAGAAGAGCAAAAAAACTCTTTGAACTGCAGAGGAATCATGAGAACCTTTACAAGGCTCCGTGCACTTACTTTTCTCTAGAGTTTGGAAAACACGTCATGCTCTGCTGAAGTACAATGTATTCAAACCACAACAAAAGATATTGGAGAAAGTTTCTGCAATGAACTGGAGCCCTGTTCAGGGTGTACATCATCTCTGAACAAGAATAAACAGGTCAGAAGATGAATTAGACGTTTGTAGATCGGCCTATTTTCAGCACCTTGGACAGAGCACACTTATTTATCAATTCATTTTTCTTGATGTGGTAAAGGTAATAATGACATAAAGGAAAATACAGACAGACAGACAGACAGACAGACTACACCCTGCTAATCTAGGCCAGGTTTAATTCTATCTGCAGCTTGGTTATTACCTGAGAGACATGCAGTGGAAATCCCTGGGCTGACTTTTCTAAGATGACAAAGCCAATCCATTTGGCCTCCATTCTACCTCTTAATCCACCTCTCAGACGATCTCACAGCAAATACAGATCATGGTTCTCCTCAGAATGTGGAGTTTATCTACAACAGAGGTTAAATCGGCTCTAACATCTCATTATGCCTGTCAGCACACATGTGACATACCCACATGTACCAAAATATTCAACAACCACGGAATCCTGGCAGAAACTAGATGTTGTTATTGAAGAAAACCTTTTAGGAGTGTCTAAACTATCTACAGATGTTACCATTAACTATTGATGGTACAGTTTAGAATGTTTTAATTATTAAAAAACAGAGCATTGTATCTTCATATAAAATCATAAAATCAAAAAAACAAAAGCTTTTTGGAGGCAGTGCAAAACTGACCATTTTAAAATTTTGCAATGTAACATCTTTCTTGATATAGACACTATGTAACTCTTTAACTTTTCCTAAATATGTGTTTTGTCTATTCTAACACATTAAAATTAAAACATAAACTTTTTCTCTGATGGCTGCCACCTGTTGCAACAAAAATGTATTGTTACACCCATATTGAGTTGATTGGATGTTAAGATAATACAATATAGGCTTGGACAAGATACCCTTAATTTATAGATGTCACAGCAGTTCAAGGCAGCATATACAGTGGGGCAAAAAAGTATTTAGTCAGCCACCAATTGTGCAAGTACTCCCACTTAAAAAGATGAGAGAGGCCTGTAATTTTCATCATAGATACGTATACTTCAACTATGAGAGACAGAATGAGAAAAAAAAATCCAGGAAATCACATTGTAGGATTTTTAATGATTTAATTGGTAAATTCCTCGGTAAAATAAGTATTTGGTCACCTACAAACAAGCAAGATTTCTGTCTCTCACAGACCTGTAACTTCTTCTTTAAGAGGCTCCTCTGTATTAATAGCACCTGTTTGAACTTGTTATCAGTATAAAAGACACCTGTCCACAACCTCAAACTGTCACACTCCAAACTCCACTATGGCCAAGACCAAAGAGCTGTTTAATGACACCAGAAATAAAATTGAAAATTGAAATTCTTTTTAGTCCCACTGTATATTTACTGTATACAATAGTTTATAAAGTTTGTTCCGAAAGAACCTTATTCAAGTGAGTGACTTTTTATGTAGAAGGATTAACTTACTACCAAGATTAATATATTTCTATCCAATTTCCAAGGAATTGAATAATTTATAAATGTGTATGCTCACTAAAATTGTAAGAAAATTGTGTCTTAACATTAAAAATCCATCTATTAGTTTTTTGATGATAATAAAAAAAATATTTATGTATGATATATTTACTAAATATAATTAAATGGAAAAAAAAGTATGTTGGTCAAAATGATTGATGAATGATTTCTGGTAGTTATCAAATATTGGTAGTTCTAGTGTTAAGGGTTCATGAAAGTGAGATTACTCGGAATGAGTGCAGAAATCTGTAGCTGGTTTTTCTGGGAGGAGCCTGATAGCTTAACACACACAGTGAAAAACCAACGGTAATTATCAGCAGTACTGATTGACTTATGAACAGATGAAAATAAAACCATGTTTGGATTGCTGTTTATCTCTCCCTGTGGGATACAGCGATGGAGGGTTGGGTCCCTCAGTCATTCAACCATCCAACCATGAGGCTTCTGTAGGAAAAAGAAGAAGGAGGGGCGGCTAAAGTAAACACAAGAGAACAAATGAGCTCTGTGACTGCCTCCCTCCTTGCCTGTCTGAGAGCCCATTCTTTGTTGATGGTTGAATAGAAGCCTAAATATCCCCTGAAATCAGAGCCACCTCTTTGGATGCTACATTCTGAGGCTAAAGCTTTTTTTTTTTCATGCAAATAGCAGCTGGGTTAGGATTGGTTCTACTTCAGTGATCGCTGCATTATTACGGACGGACTTCACACTTGGGATCAACAGATGAGCAATGGGACTATATTTAGGCTTCCCTGCTTTTGGATTTAACGTCCTTTCAGTATTCCATGTTGCTTTTCTTTGCACGTATTGGAGAGACCGGCAGCTGGTGTCCCACCATGAACCTCTGTTCAGTTTAACAGGAAAGCAAAAACTTAGTTCCAGTTCAGTGTGTTTGATGTGGATGCATTCATGTTTCTGTTTCGTGGAAACTCATTCATCAAAGCCGTAATCACCCACTAATACCCTCCGTGTTATCTAAATGAGTTTGGTCTTCTCAGCTACAGGGCAGAAATAGCTTTAGTTTCACATTTATATCCAACCTGTGTTTAATTTCAGCAACGTATACCTGCTGAAAACTCACAAAATAACAGTGATTATAGACCGTTAGGCTATCGTGTCACCTGCTGTGATACACTTTCTAATTAAATTGAGCTCAATAGGGTCAAACAGTTGACTTTTAAACATAAGGTTGTTTCAAAATAGCTCTCATCAACCAACCAATTTTTCTCTGAACTGAAAGTTTTCCCAAAAATCTCTGTGTGTTACGACCATTTGTACATTTTATAGTTTCTTGTTTTTTTAGGGCTGTGCAGAGGCAGGGTTTAAAAAGCCAATGTCTGATTGGATGAAGCAATCAATATCTAGTCAGGTTTAATGCCGAGCGCTGATTGCCATTTCATTCATTCTCTAGTCCATTGATTCTTAAACTTTTATGGCTGTAGTACCCCTTTCTCTTATTTACGAATAGTATCGCCTTAGTCGTATTACCACATTTTGCTCAGAATTCTATGAAAAAAGCAATTATTGAGGATAATAAATCTCATTTTGTAAATAGATGGAGTATTTAGTGCCTCCTAAATAATTAATTTCTATATTTTTTTATAATTTCCGGTCATCTCCTGCCTGATGTGGGACCAAGGCTGACCTTGTATTTTCAGTTCATGTTCTAATTAAGATTCTATCATCATTGATCATCATTAATATAATTGACATTTTTAACTGTAGAAACAGTGTTGGCAAGCATGAAAAAAGACAATTATTAATTAAAGTGTTCTGCTTTGTGTTTACATGGAAATGGTAATTCTGAATAGAAAAGCTTTATTCAATTCCACTTGAGGTCTAGAGGTTGGGAAGGGTTCTGATTGGACAGGAGGAGAATGTGACGTATTCATTTCTATCAGGAAAAAACACACAAACCCCTTCATTTCAGCTACAACATAGAAGACAATATAATAAGAACTGTGTTCATTTTGATTTTGATTGTAGTTTTGAAGCAGCAGCTCGACAATAACATACTGTTTCACTTTCGTCAGCTGAGGAGAAGAAGGGAGGCAGACATCAGATTTATTGTCAAAAGTGCAATTTTATTGCTGTGATTGTCCTCAAGAGTTAAAATACATAGAACAATCCCAAAATAAAAAGCAAATGAGACTCTGTCATTTAACAGTTTCAAGCTTTAACCCAGGTTTAAGCAAAAGTGCAACAGCAACTTCACAGTAGCTTAAATTTTCTGATTAAGAATCAGAAAACTACATGTTTTATAACATTACAATTAAAAAAATGATAAATTCTTCCCTTAGCATCTCAGCATAGTGTGAATAAAACATTAAACATGCCTGTGGAACACATACAGACTACTCTAAGGGTAAACACATGTAAACAAAGAGGGGGCTGGATCACATCGTGCTACGGTAACCCACAAGGACGGAATGTTAAGAAGTCCGAAAAAAAACTGTGGTGGAAAAAAATAAATAAATAAAAAATAGTTTAAAAAAATTATTAATATTAGAATTTAATTTTTAAACTTGAATTTGCAAAATAAAAATCGTGTTTTTGCCCAGCCCTACCATAAATTGTCTCAGCTCTAGTCTGGGTGGTCATCTTGGATTCTGTCATCACCAGCGTGTCATCACGACAGGACGAGCATGCGCAGAACGAACTGGATTTATTTTGAAGCAGAATTAAGCGTATACAAGACTGAGGAACTATTTCATTTTGAATTAAAATCAGAATAAAACAGTCGCCTAATTCAGATTTAGGTTGAATTTGTAATGGCCATTTTCATTCTGAATTAGATATTTACAAGGTGAGTTTAAAGAGGATTTAAGTTTTGTTCTGAATTAATCGTGTTTGCACTTAAAGCAAACTGCAGGAATCAATGCAAAGGGGCTCTTTTTTTGTCTTTGATGTTATGATATCCTGCATATCCAATCAAAACATAACATACAGTCTGTGTTTCACAGATAATTTTTTATGTCAGTTTGTAGAAAAAAATATTGAACAATGTTTGATTTTAACTAAAGACAGCCATATTAACAGTGCAGTGCACATCAGCTTTCCTCTCTGCACAAAGAAATACAGTACATATATCATAAAGCCTTGTTTTTGTGAACAACATTATCATAAAATTAAATAATTAGATTGTTGATGATTTTTATTCCCTAATACAAATTTTTGGGATTTTTTACACAAACAATGAATTCGTGTGTGAAAAAGGCTTTTCCAAAGATTTTGCTTTCAGTCAATCAATTCATTGTCTGCATTAGTGGCTTTTAATAACAGTCAATGGAATCAATGAGGGTTTAGTGTATAAACAGCAATACATTCTGTACACTTACTTGTGAAAAATCAGCAGTCATTGTAAACAGATATTGAAAGCAGAAATCCACCCACAGATGCATCGATTCCTCAGAAAAAAAAAAGGAAAAGCCATACAATTTTCCACGGCCTTGAAGATTCACTGAGTGACTCTCAGCAGTTTAAGAGCAGTCAGAACATTGGCTTTTGTCTGCAGCAGAAATGAGGGCAATTACTTGTGCCTCTTATAGTGCTCTCTGCCTTCTGTAATCTCGCTGTAGAGAAGCTGAAAGGAAAATGTGAAGGGTTACTTAAGCACATCTAAACTCCATCAAGACATAAAGCTTTCCCTTTGTTTGGCTGTGGCAGATTATCGGAGGTCATGCTGATCCTCTGCAGGGGTTTCAAACACAAACACATCTGTATAGAAACATAAAGAGGATGCAGCTAAAATACAACCACACAACATCTTCTCAAAGATCAGCTGATGGGAATCATTTCAACTGAAATGTTGCTTTCAATACAGAAAATAACTGCTGAAAAAGGCCTTGTGGTATTGCCATTGTACAGTATATATAGATCCCATATTACTAACAGCGTTGCATTGCAATATGAAAATCACATTCGGTTACTCAAATTAAATGAACATACATGTATTTACAAAATGAGATGATAACCGAGTACTTAGTATACATGCACAGGGAAAGTCCTTCTTTAAGGCATCAGTACGGCATTAATATATTAATAATGTCTCACATAGACCTCAGATCCTACTGTCCAAATATCTACTGCTATCCACTGTTATTGCAACTCAAATGGGAGATATGGATATTAATGTGTAGCATAGTTGGGGTCTATTACATTTTTCATTTACAGTTATGTTTTCAATTGTCCATGTTCTAATACAATTCAATTCAGATTATGGTGACCGTCTTTTTTTTCCCAATTACAATTATAATTTTTCTCCTGAAATTTGAAATGAAATTATGTTCTCATTTACTAAAATTCACTTACAATTTTACCACTTTTTATTTATATAGAGCTTAGAAACCATAGAAAGTGCTTTCACCAATGATCGAATTGAAATATGTATTTTGGTATACTGTGTATGCTTGTCATTTATAGGTCTGTTGTGATGATTGTGTGTGATTTTTGTGCGTGTGTGTGTTGTTGTTTAGCATCTTTATGTTTATATTTTAGTGCATTGATAATATCTTATGTAAAAGCCCATCTTGATCAAGAAATTGTAAATCGTGAGAATTTACTTACAAAGGTTGAAATTTGGCAACGAAAACACATTGAAATACACCAAAAAACAGAAATAATAAAGAAAATACACAAAATGACTAAAAAAAAACTAAAATGCACAAATGGACTCCAGAAACACACAAAATGGCAACACAAATACACAGATAACAAAAATGCACAAAATGACTATATGTAAAATGACTGAAAATGACAATGATAATCAAAATGCACCAAATGACTCTAATAGCAAACAGAACTAAATTAAACAACACAAAACAATTTAAAAACAAACAAACAATATAAACAACAATACAAAAAAGAAAGGAAGAAACTAAACCCACTGTTGTTTCCTGTTTAAATGGTCGTTATTTTAAATGCTGAAAGGAATGTTGATCATTTGATCTGATCAGATACAACCACATTTTTGCAACCTTTACTTTGATAGAAGTTCCCCATCTCTGACCGAGAGATGGGAGTGAAAAGAGGGAGTAGATGAGTGGAGCAAATATATATATATATATATATATATATATATATATATATATATATACATATACACACACAGTATGTATATCAAGAGCAAACCCAAAACACCAAGTGTGTATGTGAGGCAGCCACCACCAAAGTGTCCAAGCAAACCTGTCGGACAGAAAGTCCAGGAAGCTAAGCCGCTACCAGCTATTGGTCAAATATGAAGCACCAAATCAATCTTTTCAAAGTTAGGCATATCCTCAGTGATGTACCAATATACCCTTAGTGTAAAATGGTAAAAATCTGTACAAAATAAGGGCAACTAGTAAAAATTGTCACGTCCATACCCACAAAGGCTACTCCATGTACTGCAGTTTGAAATACCTTGAAATGTGTGGGTGTTTAACAAAGGACAGGTGATTACTGTACTGCAGAACTAATGGAGGGGCTGGAGGGGTGAAGACCCACACACACACACACACACACACACACACACACAAAAGCTCACTAACACTCCACTTTTGACATGCACTCACAAAAATCCCTTTTCACTCTTCCTGGGGACAATAGCTGTGCAATGAGGTGAGACTGAGAGTGAAAAAGCATTTATGTGGTGCAGCGTTGCTATGATGACGCTCCCCACTGGCATTACTGGCTCCTTTCTACAAAACAGGAAGCTTTTGTGTCATCTGGACGAGTCGGTGTGACAGCGTTAGTTAGGCCAGCGGCAGGCGGACTGCTGTCACACCACACACACACACACACACACACACAGACACACACACACACACACACACACACACACACACACACACACACACACACACACACACACACACACAGACACACACACACACACACGCACGCACACACACACACACACACACACACACACACACACACACACACACACAGCTTCTTTAGGACACAAGCGCCACTTTTGACATGTGTCCAACGACATTACCCATGATGCCTTGCCCTCCTCGTCCTCCCCCACCAGTCGGGGTTGTCTCCTCGCTTCACAGGGGTAATGGTGTGTGAGACAGGTCGAGAGAGGGATTGTGCTTTGGGTGTGTGCTTGTGACCGTGCGTGTGTGTTGCAGGTTGTCTTCTTCATTACTGCTAAAGCTAATAGAAATGAGCAGTTACAGCTGCTTGTTTTTGTAGCAGCAAAATATGATAATATATTAGGCTACTTGTCATGACGATGCTAACAAATGTTAATATTATTATTATTAGTCTACGTTACAAGCATGTATTTCTGTATCAACAGAGTGTTTGAAAGTGATGAAAAAGATCATCGCTTGTGTGCGCATGGCTGCGTACATCATGAAGAGGAAGTAGGAATTTTTCAAAATAAAACAGAAACTTTATAGAGTAAATTCTAAAAACAAATGTGTTTGGGCATGTAGTCGTGTTGTTGATTGATTCTTGTCCAACTCTTGACATTTTAGTCAAAATATTTCAATTTAATTGAAATATTTTGAATTGTAAAAATGTAAGGGTGACTGCCCTCTATGGGTCAGATCAAATTTCACTCTTGGCTGAGAATGGTGGTTTGGTATGTTTTGGTGACTTCTTGCATCACCAACTACCACTGTCGGCTACGCCACTTCTATAAAAACTACCACCTGTTGACCTGCAATCTGTGGCAAGTAGGTTGGGTTGAGAGAATTGTGAATAGAGGTGAGTATCGAGTAGCTCGTTAGCATAGCATAGATTGTTCTTTGGAGATTTTATAGCATAGACTATATAGACATGTTTTTGTTATAGCTGACGGACATCAGCCATTACATCAGGGTTTTGTTACACTTCAGTATTTATTTGTGGTCTGACACCAAATGGTCAAAAGACGGGTACCGGTCCACGTTCCAGTGATCAATGTTCTAGCCCAGTAATTCCTAACCAAGGGTACATATACCTTTACGAGTACATGAGGACATTGGAAGGGGTGTGTGTCCCACCCGCGTCCATGAAGATGTAACAAAAAACAAAGACAAAACAATGAATCGTCCAAAATGTCAGGATTGTATTGCTTGCAACATACACAGTGAAAAAGTTTGTGCTTGTTATGTAGTTATGTACATAACTACACAACATAGCTTGTTGTGTAGTTATGTAGTTTGTGCTTGTTATGTAGTTTACATTTGTTTACCAACAAATGTAAACTACATAAATGAGGGACTACTAATGTAATGAATGAAGGATACTTGTGCTTAATTTTCTACGATTAATTTCAATTGACTTAGGTTTAAAAGTCCCAGCAGTTTGTTGTAGTTGTTCTCAGAAAGTACCTCTGTAGCAGCTGGAATCCTGTATAATCTCTGACCAATCCCTGCCTTTTGCTCTGAATGGAAAGAACCAATCAGATGCCTTAATGTCTCGTCCTGCCCACATCAATACTTTAGGCCTACATTGGTGTTAAAGACTCAGGTAATGTGTGAAGTCTTTCCTGTATTTCTATCATGTCCACAGGAGTTGGTTTTAAAATGTGTCAAACAAAAAAAGCAGCTATAATTCATGTTTTGATGGATCGCAGCATCTAATCATGGTTATAATATACGGATCTTGGTGACGCAGCTGTGGATTCTTGTTGTTTTGGAGGCTCTGCTGCCAAACTATGAGCCAGCTTCCCTTCCCGCTGGTGTTTTTGCATAAAGCCCATAGAAATCCCAGGAACAAGCTAGCACTCATTTGACTGTCACATTAACTTGGCACTCTCTGGCCTTTTAACCGCAGTGACCCAACCAAACAAATGACCCGTTTACGCCACACAAAGCCTCCTCCGGCTTCTGCCTCAGCTTTGCGGCCTCATTTCACTCCTCTGCCAACCTCCGCTAACCTTTTGCCACCTCTTTTGTCTTTGTTTCTGGCTGTTTCCAAATAGCATCTGAACCTATATTGAATGGAATTGAAAGAAATCAGTCAAAAAAACAAAACAATCTACAAAGCTGTCACACAAGACTGACATTAAACAAAGATGCCACAAACTGAATATAATCTATCAAAATCTTTTGAAGCCAGATGAAATAAAGTATATCTCTCAGCCTGTGGTTACTTTTATTAGCTGTTGGTTTGCATCCTGCTCCTGATTTACTTTGTGTGCCACTTATGCCCTGTGATCCTAATTATCTGAGAACCTTCTCATTACAACCCCAATAGATGGAGGAGGAAGGATGGAAGTTTGTAATCATGTTCAATTAGTGCTCTCACTGAGCCTCTCCACTCCGCTAATGACACATTTGTACCAATTATTTGCTTAGCCGAGCCTGTTAACCTCCGCGCTCACCTTGGCAGTTGAAGTGATCGCCATGAGAAGTGATTCACAGTTTCTCTTAATTTTATTTTTTTGCAGATCCCCTTCATGATGAACTCCCTTATCTGTTCATTTGTGAGTTTGAAACTCAACAGTTGTCTTTAGAAACTCTGTTTCAGCCTTTCAGCCTACAGAAGCACAGTGTTACACTGATTTATAATCATGTTTTTATTTTCATGGACAGGTGGTCCTTATGGAAAGCTTAGAGATATAGGAGAAAAAGTCAAATTGTTGGTATTTGGAGTGAAAAAAGTACTCTACAATAGTATAGATCAGGTATGGGGCATGCCACATGCATTCTCGTGTTCGTTCTGCCCCCAAAAAAATACACAAAATGACAGAAAAAATAGATAGAATAACAGAAAAAAAAAACACACATGAAAACTATAAGTTATTTACAAAACCCCGGTTCTCTGAGTAATATGAGTGAGATGTCTCACTGTGGGATATTCGCCTCCGCGCATCATGTCCAGAAGTCCTTTCTCATTCCGTCAATCTGATTGGCTGATGAAAATCGTATTCATCCGCCGCCGCTAGTCCCACCTACTATAAATAGTGCGGGCGGAGAATACATTGGCATTCTGTAAGCACCTCTTCTCGGGTTGTTTTTGTGAGATGACACAGAAAGGAGTTCTGTTTACCTCTTTGAAATCAGATCCCAACCCTTACTCACTTGCTTCCATATCTTTAAATTTGGAATAAATTACGTAATTACTTATTGGACCAAACCATTAAGATTGTTGACAAAAATATCAATCAAGTCATAATTTTAGTGCCTTTGTATATAATTGTAGTTTTTGTTGGGAAAAAAAAATGTGTTTTCCACATAACATTAGCTATAAAAAATGCCCAGTGTCTTTTTTACATGCTCTGATCTTGTAGCACAGTTTCACACGCAGCAACATTTCTGGTTTTCAGGAATGAAAAATGATTCATGTGTCCTGACAAACCTGTGCGGGTTCACTGTTTCTAAACACTTGGTTCTCCACTGAATTATTTTCTTTACCTGAAATACTTTTAACTCTTGCTTTAGTTCCAGAACCCAAAAAGAAAAGTGAACTGAGTGCTGCCCTCGCTGGTCTGTGTGATCACAGATCAAGGGAACAGCTTTTATAAGAGTAGAAGCATTGAATTATACATAACAATAAAAATGTGTACACGCACACACACACACACACACACAAACACAGACATTCAAAGCCCTGGTCTAATTTGAGACGCCGTTCCTGAGTGGGCTCTTGTGTTCTGCAGAGACTGATGAAAGCTTCTCATCTTAAGGACGGTCCGAAGATGGAGTGAGGGCCTGAATGTTTTCAAAGGGAACCCAATGACCTCTGGGAGATGAAGCACCATCACGCTCCGCCTCTGCACGAGCTCCCTTTAATCTCCACATGCTCTCTCTGAAACCACTTGGTTATCCTGGCAGCGAGGGAGGGAGGATGGGAGGAAAGAGCACCTTGTTTTTCATCCGTTGTGTCATCCACATTCAGGCCACTCGGATCAGCCCAATCGATGCACTCTGAGGAGCTGCCTCCGCACAGGAACAGGCATCAGGGAACAGACAAGACACACGTCAAGGGATGTAACAGCTGAAAACAGGGATGGAGGTGAAAGAGCGAAGAGAAGTGGAAGATGAATGTATAAAAGCCAGTCTGGTGTAGATGAGGGGCTCATCATTTTGCTCTCTGTGTATTCTCACCATGTTCTGAAGGAGGGAGAGATGAAATCAGACAGCTGTCAGGCACAGAGGAGTGAAATCTGTGCCTACTACCAGAGAGAGAAATGGAGAGGAGATAGCTAGAGTGACCTGATCAGTCCTTGTTCACAGGAAAAGCTCTCAACTGTCAGGAGAACAAAAGCAGTTCGTACCTTACGGCAAAGCCTTTCAAAGTGCTTGTTATGCCTTTCGTGGCTCCGTCAGATTCACACTGTGTGGAAAAGCTCCCAGAAGAAAGAGTTTGGGTTTAACATGGCTAAAATCATCTAATATATAATTAAAACAAACAACAGCCAATCACAATATATTTGCCCCCATTATCTATTTTAAGAGCTAAATAAATTAAAGGTTGTATTCTTAAGGTGTATTTACACCAAAATTTAGGGACTTCGGCAACTAGATTACAATCAAAATCAATGTAAATGACAAACTTCCTTCAAGTGTGTGATTTCAGCTACTTGATGTCTTACTATTGCCATCTCAAAAAAAAAAAAAATCCCAAATGTTTCCAATTTTATGCCTTACTAAAGTCTTATCTCAGAAAAAAAAAATCAATATTTAGAATAGAATATATTGCTTTTGCTGTCATTATACACAGGGTACAACTCATATGGTGCAAAATACAGAGAAAAATAGAAGGAAGATAGATTAGACGCTACATGCCTTACAAAATGTTTTATCCCATTTTTATGCCTTACTATTGCCTTATCTCCGTTTCGAGGCATTTGAATTTTTTTTCGCCATTTTTTATACCTTCTTATAGCCTTAGCTTTAAGAAGGCGTTTAAAAAAAATTTGCCCGTTTTTGTGCCTTACCTCCGTGTTGAGGCGTACATTTTTCCAACGCCTGAAAACGGAGGAGAGACTATAGTGAGGCATAAAATCAGGTGAAACTTTTTTCAAATGGTATTTCAAATTTGCCTTACCTCTATTTTGATACGTTTGAAAAATTTCTGCCCGTTTATGTAGTATGCTTTACTATAGCCTTACCTCCGTTTTGAGGTGTTTGAAAATGTTTCGCCTTTTTTATGCCTTACTATAGCCTTACCTACGTTTTGAGGCGTTTAAAAAATTTTAGCCTGTTTTTGTGCCTTACTATAGCCTTACCTCCGTTTTGAGTTGTTTTAAAATTTGTTGCCCGTTTTTATGCCTTTCTATAGCCTTACCTCCGTTTTGAGGCGTTTTAAATTTTTTCGCCTTTATTATGCCTGACTATAGCCTTACTTTCGTTTTAAAGCGATTGAAAAATTTTCGCCCGTTTTATGCCTTACTATAGCCTTACCTCCGTTTTGAGGTGTTTGAAATTTTTTTCCCATTTTTATGCCTTACTATAGCCTTACCTCTGTTTTGAGGTGTTTGAAATTTTTTCCCTATTTTTATGCCTTACTATAGCCCTACCTCTGTTTTGAGGTGTTTGAAAATGTTTCGCCTTTTTTATGCCTTACTATAACCTTACTTCCGTTTTGAGGTGTTTGAAATTTTTTCGCCTGTTTTTATGCCTTACTATAGCCTTACCTCCGGTTTGAGGTGTTTGAAACCTTTTCGCCAATTTTATGCCTTACTATAGCCTTACCTCCGGTTTGAGGTGTTTGAAAATGTTTCGCCTTCTTTATGCCTTACTATAGCCTTACCTTCGTTTGGAGGGTTTTGAAAAATTTTCGCCCGTTTTTATGCCTTACTATAGCCTTACCTTCGTTTTGAGGTGTTTGAAATTTTTTTCCCATTTTTATGCCTTACTATAGCCCTACCTCCGTTTTGAGGTGTTTGAAAATGTTTCGCCTTCTTTATGCCTTACTATAGCCTTACCTCTGTTTTGAGGTGTTTGAAATTTTTTCCCTATTTTTATGCCTTACTATAGCCCTACCTCCGTTTTGAGGTGTTTGAAAATGTTTCGCCTTCTTTATGCCTTACTATAGCCTTACCTCCGTTTGGAAGGTTTTGAAAAATTTTCGCCCGTTTTTATGCCTTACTATAGCCTTACCTTCGTTTTGAGGTGTTTGAAAATTTTTCGTCGTTTTTATGCCTTACTATAGCCTTACCTCTGTTTTGAGGTGTTTGAAATTTTTTCGCCCGTTTTTATGCCTTACTATAGCCTTACCTTCGTTTTGAGGTGTTTGAAATTTTTTTCCCATTTTTATGCCTGACTATAGCCTTACCTCTGTTTTGAGGTGTTTGAAATTTTTTCCCTATTTTTATGCCTTACTATAGCCTTACCTTCGTTTGGAGGGTTTTGAAAAATTTTCGCCCGTTTTTATGCCTTACTATAGCCTTACCTCCGTTTTGAGGTGTTTGAAAAATTTTTGCCTTTTTTATGCCTTACTATAGCCTTACCTCCGTTTTGAGGTGTTTGAAAATGTTTCACTTTCTTTATGCCTTACTATAGCCTTACCTTCGTTTTGAGGTGTTTGAAATTTTTTTCCCATTTTTATGCCTTACTATAGCCTTACCCTTGTTTTGAGGTGTTTGAAATTTTTTCCCTATTTTTATGCCTTACTATAGCCTTACCTCTGTTTTGAGGTGTTTGAAATTTTTTCGCCGTTTTTATGCCTTACTATAGCCTCTTTTCCGTTTTTAGGTGTTTGAAAATGTTTCGCCTTTTTTATGCCTTACTATAACCTTACTTCCGTTTTGAGGTGTTTGAAATTTTTTCGCCTGTTTTTATGCCTTACCTCTGGTTTGAGGTGTTTGAAACTTTTTCGCCAATATTTATGCCTTACTATAGCCTTACCTCCGTTTTGAGGTGTTTGAAAATGTTTTGCACGTTTTATGCCTTACTATAGCCTTACCTCCGTTTTGAGGTGTTTGAAAATTTTTCGCCTGTTTTATGCCTTACTATAGCCTTACTTCCGTTTTGAGGTGTTTGAAAATTTTTCGCCGTTTTTATGCCTTACTATAGCCTTACCTCCATTTTGAGGTGTTTTAAATTTTTTCGCCGTTTTTATGCCTTACTATAGCCTTACTTCCGTTTTGAGGTGGTTGAAAATTATTTGTCATTTTTATGCCTAACTATAGCCTTACCTCCGTTTTGAGGTGTTTGAAAATTTTTTGCCTTTTTTATGCCTTACTATAGCCTTACCTCCGTTTTGAGGTGTTTGAAAATGTTTCGCCTTCTTTATGCCTTACTATAGCCTTACCTCCATTTTGAGGTGTTTGAAATTTTTTCGCCGTTTTTATGCCTTACTATAGCCTCTTTTCCGTTTTTAGGTGTTTGAAAATGTTTCGCCTTTTTTATGCCTTACTATAGCCTTACCTCCGTTTTGAGGTGTTTGAAAATGTTTTGCACGTTTTATGCCTTACTATAGCCTTACCTTCGTTTTGAGGTGTTTGAAAATGTTTCGCCTTCTTTATGCCTTACTATAGCCTTACTTCCGGTTTGAGGTGTTTGAAATTTTTTTTCCCATTTTTATGCCTTACTATAGCCCTACCTCCGTTTTGAGGTGTTTGAAAATGTTTCGCCTTCTTTATGCCTTACTATAGCCTTACCTCCGTTTTGAGGTGTTTGAAAATGTTTCGCCTTCTTTATGCCTTACTATAGCCTTACTTCCGGTTTGAGGTGTTTGAAACTTTTTCGCCAATTTTATGCCTTACTATAGCCTTACCTCCGTTTTGAGGTGTTTGAAAATGTTTCGCCTTCTTTATGCCTCCTATAGCCTTACCTCCGTTTTGAGGTGTTTGAAAATTTTTTGCCGTTTTTATGTCTAACTATAGCCTTACCTCCGGTTTGAGGTGTTTGAAACTTTTTCGCCAATTTTTTGCCTTACTATAGCCTTACCTCCGTTTTGAGGTGTTTGAAAATGTTTCGCCTTCTTTATGCCTTACTATAGCCTTACCTCCGTTTTGAAGTGTTTGAAATTTTTTCGCCGTTTTTATGCCCTACTATAGCCTTACTTCCGTTTTGAGGTGTTTGAAAATTTTTCGCCGTTTTTATGCCTTACTATAGCCTTACCTTCGTTTGGAGGGTTTTGAAAAATTTTCGCCCGTTTTTATGCCTTACTATAGCCTTACCTTCGTTTTGAGGTGTTTGAAATTTTTTTCCCATTTTTATGCCTTACTATAGCCCTACCTCCGTTTTGAGGTGTTTGAAAATGTTTCGCCTTCTTTATGCCTTACTATAGCCTTTCCTCCGTTTTGAGGTGTTTGAAAATTTTTCGTCGTTTTTATGCCTTACTATAGCCTTACCTTCGTTTGGAGGGTTTTGAAAAATTTTCGCCCGTTTTTATGCCTTACTATAGCCTTACCTTCATTTTGAGGTGTTTGAAATTTTTTTCCCATTTTTATGCCTTACTATAGCCTTACCTCTGTTTTGAGGTGTTTGAAATTTTTTCCCTATTTTTATGCCTTACTATAGCCTTACCTCTGTTTTGAGGTGTTTGAAAATTTTTCGCCGTTTTTATGCCTTACTATAGCCTCACTTCCGTTTTTAGGTGTTTGAAAATGTTTCGCCTTTTTTATGCCTTACTATAACCTTACTTCCGTTTTGAGGTGTTTGAAATTTTTTCGCCTGTTTTTATGCCTTACTATAGCCTTACCTCCGGTTTTAGGTGTTTGAAACTTTTTCGCCAATTTTATGCCTTACTATAGCCTTACCTCCGGTTTGAGGTGTTTGAAACTTTTTCGCCAATTTTATGCCTTACTATAGCCTTACCACCGTATTGAGGTGTTTGAAATTTTTTCGCCGTTTTTGTGCCTTACTGTAGCCTTACTTCCGTTTTGAGGTGTTTGAAAATTTTTCGCCTGTTTTATGCCTTACTATAGCCTTACCTCCGTTTTGAGGTGTTTGAAAATTTTTCGTCGTTTTTATGCCTTACTATATATAGCCTTACCTTCGTTTTGAGGTGTTTGAATTTTTTCGCCGTTTTTATGCCCTACTATAGCCTTACTTCCGTTTTGAGGTGTTTGAAAATTTTTTGCCGTTTTTATGCCTTACTATAGCCTTACCTCTGTTTTGAGGTGCTTGAAAATGTTTTGCACGTTTTATGCCTTACTATAGCCTTACCTCCGTTTTGAGACGTTTGAAAATCTTTCGCCGTTTTAATGCCTTACTGTAGCCTTACTTCCGTTTTGAGGCGTTTTAAAATTTTTCGCCGTTTTTATGCCTTACTATAGCCTTACCTCCGTTTATAGGTGTTTGAAAATTTTTCGCCGTTTTTATGCCTTACTATAGCCTTACCTCCGTTTTGAGGTGTTTGAAAAGTTTTTGCCTTTTTTATGCCTTACTATAGCCTTACCTCCGTTTTGAGGTGTTTGAAAATGTTTCGCTTTCTTTATGCCTTACTATAGCCTTACCTTCGTTTTGAGGTGTTTGAAATTTTTTTCCCATTTTTATGCCTTACTATAGCCTCTTTTCCGTTTTTAGGTGTTTGAAAATGTTTTGCACGTTTTATGCCTTACTATAGCCTTACCTCCGTTTTGAGACGTTTGAAAAGTTTTCGCCGTTTTAATGCCTTACTGTAGCCTTACTTCCGTTTTGAGGCGTTTTAAAAATTTTCGCCGTTTTTATGCCTTACTATAACCTTACCTCCGTTTTGAGGTGTTTGAAATTTTTTCGCCGTTTTTATGCCCTACTATAGCCTTACTTCCGTTTTGAGGTGTTTTAAATTTTTTCGCCGTTTTTATGCCCTACTATAGCCTTACTTCCGTTTTGAGGTGGTTGAAAATTATTTGTCATTTTTATGCCTAACTATAGCCTTACCTCCGTTTGGAGGCGTTTGAAAATTTTTCGCCTGTTTTTATGCCTTACTATAGCCTTACCTCCGTTTTGAGGTGTTTGAAAATTTTTTGCCTTTTTTATGCCTTACTATAGCCTTACCTCCGTTTTGAGGTGTTTGAAAATGTTTCGCCTTCTTTATGCCTTACTATAGCCTTACCTCCATTTTGAGGTGTTTGAAATTTTTTCGCCGTTTTTATGCCCTACTATAGCCTTACTTCCGTTTGGAGGCGTTTGAAAATTTTTCGCCTGTTTTTATGCCTTACTATAGCCTCACTTCCGTTTTTAGGTGTTTGAAAATGTTTCGCCTTTTTTATGCCTTACTATAACCTTACTTCCGTTTTGAGGTGTTTGAAATTTTTTCGCCTGTTTTTATGCCTTACTATAGCCTTACCTCCGGTTTTAGGTGTTTGAAACTTTTTCGCCAATTTTATGCCTTACTATAGCCTTACCTCCGGTTTGAGGTGTTTGAAACTTTTTCGCCAATTTTATGCCTTACTATAGCCTTACCACCGTATTGAGGTGTTTGAAATTTTTTCGCCGTTTTTTGTGCCTTACTGTAGCCTTACTTCCGTTTTGAGGTGTTTGAAAATTTTTCGCCTGTTTTATGCCTTACTATAGCCTTACCTCCGTTTTGAGGTGTTTGAAAATTTTTCGTCGTTTTTATGCCTTACTATATATAGCCTTACCTTCGTTTTGAGGTGTTTGAATTTTTTCGCCGTTTTTATGCCCTACTATAGCCTTACTTCCGTTTTGAGGTGTTTGAAAATTTTTTGCCGTTTTTATGCCTTACTATAGCCTTACCTCTGTTTTGAGGTGCTTGAAAATGTTTTGCACGTTTTAATGCCTTACTATAGCCTTACCTCCGTTTTGAGACGTTTGAAAATCTTTCGCCGTTTTAATGCCTTACTGTAGCCTTACTTCCGTTTTGAGGCGTTTTAAAATTTTTCGCCGTTTTTATGCCTTACTATAGCCTTACCTCCGTTTATAGGTGTTTGAAAATTTTTCGCCGTTTTTATGCCTTACTATAGCCTTACCTCCGTTTTGAGGCGTTTGAAAATAGTTTGCCTTTTTTGAGCCTTACCTCTGTTTTGAGGGGTTTAAAAATTTTTCGCCTGTTTTTGTGCCTTACTATAGCCTTACCTCCGGTTTGAGGTGTTTGAAACTTTTTCGCCAATTTTATGCCTTACTATAGCCTTACCTCCGTTTTGAGGTGTTTGAAAAGTTTTTGCCTTTTTTATGCCTTACTATAGCCTTACCTCCGTTTTGAGGTGTTTGAAAATGTTTCGCTTTCTTTATGCCTTACTATAGCCTTACCTTCGTTTTGAGGTGTTTGAAATTTTTTTCCCATTTTTATGCCTTACTATAGCCTCTTTTCCGTTTTTAGGTGTTTGAAAATGTTTTGCACGTTTTATGCCTTACTATAGCCTTACCTCCGTTTTGAGACGTTTGAAAAGTTTTCGCCGTTTTAATGCCTTACTGTAGCCTTACTTCCGTTTTGAGGCGTTTTAAAAATTTTCGCCGTTTTTATGCCTTACTATAACCTTACTTCCGTTTTGAGGTGTTTGAAATTTTTTCGCCAATTTTATGCCTTACTATAGCCTTACCACCGTATTGAGGTGTTTGAAATTTTTTCGTCGTTTTTATGCCTTACTATATATAGCCTTACCTTCGTTTGGAGGGTTTTGAAAAATTTTCGCCCGATTTCATGCCTTACTATAGCCTTACCTTCGTTTTGAGGTGTTTGAAAATTTTTTGCCGTTTTTATGCCTTACTATAGCCTTACCTCCGTTTTGAGGTGCTTGAAAATGTTTTGCACGTTTTATGCCTTACTATAGCCTTACCTCCGTTTTGAGACGTTTGAAAATCTTTCGCCGTTTTAATGCCTTACTGTAGCCTTACTTCCGTTTTGGGGCATTTTAAAAAAAAATTCCCATTTTTATGCCTTACTATAGCCTTACGTCTGTTTTGAGGTGTTTGAAATTTTTTCCCTATTTGTATGCCTTACTATAGCCTTACCTCTGTTTTGAGGTGTTTGAAAATGTTTCTCCGTTTTTATGCCTTACTATAGCCTCACTTCCGTTTTTAGGTGTTTGAAAATGTTTCGCCTTTTTTATGCCTTACTATAGCCTTACCTTCGTTTGGAGGGTTTTGAAAAATTTTCGCCCGTTTTTATGCCTTACTATAGCCTTACCTTCGTTTTGAGGTGTTTGAAATTTTTTTCCCATTTTTATGCCTTTCTATAGCCTTACCTTCGTTTTGAGGTGTTTGAAATTTTTTTTCCCATTTTTATGCCTTACTTATAGCCTTACCTCTGTTTTGAGGTGTTTGAAATGTTTTCCCTATTTTTATGCCTTACTATAGCCTTACCTCTGTTTTGAGGTGTTTGAAAATGTTTCGCCGTTTTTATGCCTTACTATAGCCTCACTTCCGTTTTTAGGTGTTTGAAAATGTTTCGCCTTTTTTATGCCTTACTATAGCCTTACCTTCGTTTGGAGGGTTTTGAAAAATTTTCGCCCTTTTTTAAGCCTTACTATAGCCTTACCTTCGTTTTGAGGTGTTTGAAATTTTTTCGCCTTTTTTATGCCTTACTATAGCCTTACCTTCGTTTTGAGGTGTTTGAAATTTTTTTCCCATTTTTATGCCTTACTTATAGCCTTACCTCTGTTTTGAGGTGTTTGAAATTTTTTCCCTATTTTTATGCCTTACTATAGCCTTACCTCTGTTTTGAGGTGTTTGAAAATGTTTCGCCTTCTTTATGCCTTACTATAGCCTTACCTCCGTTTTGAGGTGTTTGAAAAATTTTCATCGTTTTTATGCCTTACTATAGCCTTACCTCTGTTTTGAGGTGTTTGAAATCTTTTTCCCATTTTTATGCCTTACTATAGCCTTACCACCGTATTGAGGTGTTTGAAATGTGTCTTCTTTTTTTTGTGCCTTACTGTAGCCTTACTTCTGTTTTGAGGTGTTTGAAAATTTTTCGCCTGTTTTATGCCTTACTATAGCGTTACCTCCGTTTTGAGGTGTTTGAAAAATTTTTGCCTTCTTTATGCCTTACTATAGCCTTTCTTCCGTTTTGAGGTGTTTGAAAATTTTTCGCCGTTTTTTTGCCTTACTATAGCCTTACTTCCGTTTTGAGGTGTTTGAAATTTTTTCACCGTTTTTATGCCCTACTATAGCCTTACTTCCGTTTTGCGGTGTTTGAAAATTTTTTGCCGTTTTATGCCTAACTATAGCCTTACCTCCGTTTGGATGCGTTTGAAAATTTTTCGCCTGTTTTTATGCCTTACTATAGCCTTACCTCCGTTTTGAGGTGTTTGAAAATGTTTCGCCTTCTTTATGCCTTACTATAGCCTTACCTCTGTTTTGAGGTGTTTGAAATTTTTTCGCCGTTAATATGCCCTACTATAGCCTTACTTCCCTTTTGAGGTGTTTGAATTTTTTTTCCCATTTTTATGCCTTACTATAGCCTTACATCTGTTTTGAGGTGTTTGAAATTTTTTCCCTATTTTTATGCCTTACTATAGCCCTACCTCCATTTTGAGGTGTTTGAAAATGTTTCGCCTTCTTTATGCCTTACTATAGCCTTAACTCCGTTTTGAGGTGTTTGAAAATTTTTCGTCATTTTTATGCCTTACTATAGCCTTACCTTCGTTTGGAGGGTTTTGAAAAATTTTCGCTTGTTTTTATGCCTTACTATAGCCTTACCTTCGTTTTGAGGTGTTTGAAATTTTTTCCCTATTTTTATGCCTTACTATAGCCTTACCTCTGTTTTGAGGTGTTTGAAAATTTTTCGCCGTTTTTATGCCTTACTATAGCCTCACTTCCGTTTTTAGGTGTTTGAAAATGTTTCGCCTTTTTTATGCCTTACTATAACCTTACTTCCGTTTTGAGGTGTTTAAAATTTTTTCGCCTTTTTTTATGCCTTACTATAGCCTTACCTCCAGTTTGAGGTGTTTGAAACTTTTTCGCCAATTTTATGCCTTACTATAGCCTTACCACCGTATTGAGGTGTTTGAAATTTTTTCGCCGTTTTTGTGCCTTACTGTAGCCTTACTTCCGTTTTGAGGTGTTTGAAAATTTTTCGCCGTTTTTATGCCTTACTATAGCCTTACCTTCGTTTGGAGGCGTTTCAAAATTTTTTCCCTGTTTTATGCCTTACTATAGCCTTACCTCCGTTTCTAGGTGTTTGAAAATTTTTCGCCGTTTTTATGCCTTACTATAGCCTTACCTCCGTTTTGAGGCGTTTGAAAATAGTTTGCCTTTTTTGATGCCTTACCTCTGTTTTGAGGGGTTTAAAAATTTTTGGCCAGTTTTTATGCCTTACTAGAGCCTTACCTCTGTTTGGAGGCGTTTGAAAATTTTTCGCCTGTTTTTATGCCTTACTATAGCCTTATCTCCGGTTTGAGGTGTTTGAAACTTTTTCGTCGTTTTTATGCCTTACTATAGCCTTACTTCCGTTTTGAGGTGTTTGAAAATTTTTCGCCGTTTTTATGCCTTACTATAGCCTTACCTCCGTTTTGAGGTATTTGAAAATTTTTAGTAGTTGTTATGCCTTACTATAGCCTTACTTCCGTTTTGAGGTGTTTGAAAATTTTTCGCCGTTTTTATGCCTTACTATAGCCTTACCTCCGGTTTGAGGTGTTTGAAACTTTTTCGCCAATTTTTTGCCTTACTATAGCCTTACCTCCGTTTTGAGGTGTTTGAAAATGTTTCGCCTTCTTTATGCCTTACTATAGCCTTACCTCCGTTTTGAGGTGTTTGAAATTTTTTCGCCGTTTTTATGCCCTACTATAGCCTTACCTCCGTTTTGAGGTGTTTGAAAAATTTTCATCGTTTTTATGCCTTACTATAGCCTTACCTCCGTTTTGAGGCGTTTGAAAATTTTTTGCCGTTTTTATGCCTTACTATAGCCTTACCTCCGGTTTGAGGGGTTTGAAACTTTTTCGCCAATTTTATGCCTTACTATAGCCTTACCTCCGTTTAGAGGTGTTTGAAAATGTTTCGCCTTCTTTATGCCTTACTATAGCCTTAACTCCGTTTTGAGGTGTTTGAAATTTTTTCGCCGTTATTATGCCCTACTATAGCCTTACTTCCGTTTTGAGGTGTTTGAAATTTTTTTCCCATTTTTATGCCTTACTATAGCCTTACCTCTGTTTTGAGGTGTTTGAAATTTTTTCCCTATTTTTATGCCTTACTATAGCCCTGTCCTCCATTTTGAGGTGTTTGAAAATGTTTCGCCTTCTTTATGCCTTACTATAGCCTTAACTCCGTTTTGAGGTGTTTGAAAATTTTTCGTCATTTTTAATGCCTTACTATAGCCTTACCTTCGTTTGGAGGGTTTTTGAAAAATTTTCGCTTGTTTTTATGCCTTACTATAGCCTTACCTTCGTTTGAGGGTGTTTGAAATTTTTTTCCCATTTTTATGCCTTACTATAGCCTTACCTCTGTTTTGAGGTGTTTGAAATTTTTTCCCTATTTTTATGCCTTACTATAGCCCTACCTCCGTTTTGAGGTGTTTGAAAATGTTTCGCCTTCTTTATGCCTTACTATAGCCTTACCTCCGTTTGAGGTTTTGAAAAATTTTCATCGTTTTATGCCTTACTATAGCCTTACCTCTGTTTTGAGGTGTTTGAAATCTTTTCCCTATTTTATGCCTTACTATAGCCTTACCACCGTATTGAGGTGTTTGAAATTTTTTCGCCGTTTTTGTGCCTTACTGTAGCCTTACTTCTGTTTTGAGGTGTTTGAAAATTTTTCACCTGTTTTATGCCTTACTATAGCCTTACCTCCGTTTTGAGGTGTTTGAAAAATTTTTGCCTTTTTTATGCCTTACTATAGCCTTACCTCCGTTTTGAGGTGTTTGAAAATGTTTCGCCTTCTTTATGCCTTACTATAGCCTTACTTCCGGTTTGAGGTGTTTGAAACTTTTTCGCCAATTTTATGCCTTACTATAGCCTTACCTCCGTTTTGAGGTGTTTGAAAATGTTTCGCCTTCTTTATGCCTCCTATAGCCTTACCTCCGTTTTGAGGTGTTTGAAAATTTTTTGCCGTTTTTATGCCTAACTATAGCCTTACCTCCGTTTTGAGGTGTTTGAAAATTTTTCGCCGTTTTTATGCCTTACTATAGCCTTACCTTCGTTTGGAGGGTTTTGAAAAATTTTCGCCCGTTTTTATGCCTTACTATAGCCTTACCTTCGTTTTGAGGTGTTTGAAATTTTTTTCCCATTTTTATGCCTTACTATAGCCCTACCTCCGTTTTGAGGTGTTTGAAAATGTTTCGCCTTCTTTATGCCTTACTATAGCCTTACCTCCGTTTTGAGGTGTTTGAAAATTTTTCGTCGTTTTTATGCCTTACTATAGCCTTACCTTCGTTTGGAGGGTTTTGAAAAATTTTCGCCCGTTTTTATGCATTACTATAGCCTTACCTTCATTTTGAGGTGTTTGAAATTTTTTTCCCATTTTTATGCCTTACTATAGCCTTACCTCTGTTTTGAGGTTTTTTAAATTTTTTCCCTATTTTTATGCCTTACTATAGCCTTACCTCTGTTTTGAGGTGTTTGAAAATTTTTCGCCGTTTTTATGCCTTACTATAGCCTCACTTCCGTTTTTAGGTGTTTGAAAATGTTTCGCCTGTTTTTATGCCTTACTTATAGCCTTACCTCCGGTTTGAGGTGTTTGAAACTTTTTCGCCAATTTTATGCCTTACTATAGCCTTACCACCGTATTGAGGTGTTTGAAAATTTTTTGCCGTTTTTATGCCTTACTATAGCCTTACCTCCGTTTTGAGGTGCTTGAAAATGTTTTGCACGTTTTATGCCTTACTATAGCCTTACCTCCGTTTTGAGACGTTTGAAAATCTTTCGCCGTTTTAATGCCTTACTGTAGCCTTACTTCCGTTTTGAGGCGTTTTAAAATTTTTCGCCGTTTTTATGCCTTACTAGAGCCTTACCTCTGTTTGGAGGCGTTTGAAAATTTTTCGCCTGTTTTTATGCCTTACTATAGCCTTATCTCCGGTTTGAGGAGTTTGAAACTTTTTCGTCGTTTTTATGCCTTACTATAGCCTTACTTCCGTTTTGAGGTGTTTGAAAATTTTTCGCCGTTTTTATGCCTTATTATAGCCTTACCTCCGTTTTGAGGTGTTTGAAAATTTTTCGTCGTTTTTATGCCTTACTATAGCCTTACTTCCGTTTTGAGGTGTTTGAAAATTTTTCGCCGTTTTTATGCCTTACTATAGCCTTACCTCTGGTTTGAGGTGTTTGAAACTTTTTCGCCAATTTTTTGCCTTACTATAGCCTTACCTCCGTTTTGAGGTGTTTGAAAATGTTTCGCCTTCTTTATGCCTTACTATAGCCTTACCTCCGTTTTGAGGTGTTTGAAATTTTTTCGCCGTTTTTATGCCCTACTATAGCCTTACTTCCGTTTTGAGGTGTTTGAAAATTTTTCGTCGTTTTTATGCCTTACTATAGCCTTACCTTCGTTTGGAGGGTTTTGAAAAATTTTCGCCCGATTTTATGCCTTACTATAGCCTTACCTTCGTTTTGAGGTGTTTGAAAATTTTTCGCCATTTTTATGCCTTACTATAGCCTCACTTCCGTTTTTAGGTGTTTGAAAATGTTTCGCCTTTTTTATGCCTTACTATAACCTTACTTCCGTTTTGAGGTGTTTGAAATTTTTTCGCCTGTTTTTATGCCTTACTATAGCCTTACCTCCGGTTTGAGGTGTTTGAAACTTTTTCGCCAATTTTATGCCTTACTATAGCCTTACCACCGTATTGAGGTGTTTGAAATTTTTTCGCCGTTTTTGTGCCTTACTGTAGCCTTACTTCCGTTTTCAGGTGTTTAAAAATGTTTCGCCGTTTTTATGCCTTACTATAGCCTTACCTTCGTTTGGAGGCGTTTCAAAATTTTTTGCCGTTTTAATGCCTTACTGTAGCCTTACTTCCGTTTTGAGGCGTTTTAAAATTTTTCACCGTTTTTATGTCTTACTATAGCCTTACCTTCGTTTTGAGGTGTTTGAAAATTTTTCGCCGTTTTTATGCCTTACTATAGCCTCACTTCCGTTTTTAGGTGTTTGAAAATGTTTCGCCTTTTTTATGCCTTACTATAACCTTACTTCCATTTTGAGGTGTTTGAAATTTTTTCGCCTGTTTTTATGCCTTACTATAGCCTTACCTCCGGTTTGAGGTGTTTGAAACTTTTTCGCCAATTTTATGCCTTACTATAGCCTTACCTCCGTTTTGAGGCGTTTGAAAATAGTTTGCCTTTTTTGATGCCTTACCTCTGTTTTGAGGGGTTTAAAAATTTTTGGCCAGTTTTTATGCCTTACTATAGCCTTACCTCCGTTTTGCGGTGTTTGAAAATTTTTTGCCTTTTTTATGCCTTACCTCCGTTTTGAGGTGTTTGAAAACGTTTCGCCTTCTTTATGCCTTACTATAACCTTACTTCCGTTTTGAGGTGTTTGAAATTTTTTCGCCTGTTTTTATGCCTTACTATAGCCTTACCTCCGGTTTGAGGTGTTTGAAAATTTTTCGTCGTTTTTATGCCTTACTATATATAGCCTTACCTTCGTTTGGAGGGTTTTGAAAAATTTTCGCCCGATTTCATGCCTTACTATAGCCTTACCTTCGTTTTGAGGTGTTTGAAAATTTTTTGCCGTTTTTATGCCTTACTATAGCCTTACCTCCGTTTTAAGGTGCTTGAAAATGTTTTGCACGTTTTATGCCTTACTATAGCCTTACCTCCGTTTTGAGACGTTTGAAAATCTTTCGCCGTTTTAATGCCTTACTGTAGCCTTACTTCCGTTTTGGGGCATTTTAAAAAAAAATTCCCATTTTTATGCCTTACTATAGCCTTACGTCTGTTTTGAGGTGTTTGAAATTTTTTCCCTATTTTTATGCCTTACTATAGCCTTACCTCTGTTTTGAGGTGTTTGAAAATGTTTCGCCGTTTTTATGCCTTACTATAGCCTCACTTCCGTTTTTAGGTGTTTGAAAATGTTTCGCCTTTTTTATGCCTTACTATAGCCTTACCTTCGTTTGGAGGGTTTTGAAAAATTTTCGCCCGTTTTTTATGCCTTACTATAGCCTTACCTTCGTTTTGAGGTGTTTGAAATTTTTTTCCCATTTTTATGCCTTACTATAGCCTTACCTTCGTTTTGAGGTGTTTGAAATTGTTTTCCCATTTTTATGCCTTACTTATAGCCTTACCTCTGTTTTGAGGTGTTTGAAATTTTTTCCCTATTTTTATGCCTTACTATAGCCTTACCTCTGTTTTGAGGTGTTTGAAAATGTTTCGCCGTTTTTATGCCTTACTATAGCCTCACTTCCGTTTTTAGGTGTTTGAAAATGTTTCGCCTTTTTTATGCCTTACTATAGCCTTACCTTCGTTTGGAGGGTTTTGAAAAATTTTCGCCCGTTTTTATGCCTTACTATAGCCTTACCTTCGTTTTGAGGTGTTTGAAATTTTTTTCCCATTTTTATGCCTTACTATAGCCTTACCTTCGTTTTGAGGTGTTTGAAATTTTTTTCCCATTTTTATGCCTTACTTATAGCCTTACCTCTGTTTTGAGGTGTTTGAAATTTTTTCCCTATTTTTATGCCTTACTATAGCCCTACCTCCGTTTTGAGGTGTTTGAAAATGTTTCGCCTTCTTTATGTCTTACTATAGCCTTACCTCCGTTTTGAGGTGTTTGAAAAATTTTCATCGTTTTTATGCCTTACTATAGCCTTACCTCTGTTTTGAGGTGTTTGAAATCTTTTCCCTATTTTATGCCTTACTATAGCCTTACCACCGTATTGAGGTGTTTGAAATTTTTTCGCCGTTTTTGTGCCTTACTGTAGCCTTACTTCTGTTTTGAGGTGTTTGAAAATTTTTCGCCTGTTTTATGCCTTACTATAGCCTTACCTCCGTTTTGAGGTGTTTGAAAAATTTTTGCCTTCTTTATGCCTTACTATAGCCTTTCTTCCGTTTTGAGGTGTTTGAAAATTTTTCGCCGTTTTTTTGCCTTACTATAGCCTTACTTCCGTTTTGAGGTGTTTGAAATTTTTTCACCGTTTTTATGCCCTACTATAGCCTTACTTCCGTTTTGCGGTGTTTGAAAATTTTTTGCCGTTTTTATGCCTAACTATAGCCTTACCTCCGTTTGGATGCGTTTGAAAATTTTTCGCCTGTTTTTATGCCTTACTATAGCCTTACCTCCGTTTTGAGGTGTTTGAAAATGTTTCGCCTTCTTTATGCCTTACTATAGCCTTACTTCCCTTTTGAGGTGTTTGAATTTTTTTTCCCATTTTTATGCCTTACTATAGCCTTACATCTGTTTTGAGGTGTTTGAAATTTTTTCCCTATTTTTATGCCTTACTATAGCCCTACCTCCATTTTGAGGTGTTTGAAAATGTTTCGCCTTCTTTATGCCTTACTATAGCCTTAACTCCGTTTTGAGGTGTTTGAAAATTTTTCGTCATTTTTATGCCTTACTATAGCCTTACCTTCGTTTGGAGGGTTTTGAAAAATTTTCGCTTGTTTTTATGCCTTACTATAGCCTTACCTTCGTTTTGAGGTGTTTGAAATTTTTTCCCTATTTTTATGCCTTACTATAGCCTTACCTCTGTTTTGAGGTGTTTGAAAATTTTTCGCCGTTTTTATGCCTTACTATAGCCTCACTTCCGTTTTTAGGTGTTTGAAAATGTTTCGCCTTTTTTATGCCTTACTATAACCTTACTTCCGTTTTGAGGTGTTTAAAATTTTTTCGCCTTTTTTTATGCCTTACTATAGCCTTACCTCCAGTTTGAGGTGTTTGAAACTTTTTCGCCAATTTTATGCCTTACTATAGCCTTACCACCGTATTGAGGTGTTTGAAATTTTTTCGCCGTTTTTGTGCCTTACTGTAGCCTTACTTGCGTTTTGAGGTGTTTGAAAATTTTTCGCCGTTTTTATGCCTTACTATAGCCTCACTTCCGTTTTTAGGTGTTTGAAAATGTTTCGCCTTTTTTATGCCTTACTATAACCTTACTTCCGTTTTGAGGTGTTTAAAATTTTTTCGCCTTTTTTTATGCCTTACTATAGCCTTACCTCCGTTTTGAGGCGTTTGAAAATAGTTTGCCTTTTTTGATGCCTTACCTCTGTTTTGAGGGGTTTAAAAATTTTTGGCCAGTTTTTATGCCTTACTATAGCCTTACCTCCGTTTTGCGGTGTTTGAAAATTTTTTGCCTTTTTTATGCCTTACCTCCGTTTTGAGGTGTTTGAAAATAGTTTGCCTTTTTTGATGCCTTACCTCTGTTTTGAGGGGTTTAAAAATTTTTGGCCAGTTTTTATGCCTTACTAGAGCCTTACCTCTGTTTGGAGGCGTTTGAAAATTTTTCGCCTGTTTTTATGCCTTACTATAGCCTTACTTCCGTTTTGAGGTGTTTGAAAATTTTTCGCCGTTTTTATGCCTTACTATAGCCTTACCTCCGTTTTGAGGTATTTGAAAATTTTTAGTAGTTGTTATGCCTTACTATAGCCTTACTTCCGTTTTGAGGTGTTTGAAAATTTTTCGCCGTTTTTATGCCTTACTATAGCCTTACCTCCGGTTTGAGGTGTTTGAAATTTTTTCCCTATTTTTATGCCTTACTATAGCCCTACCTCCATTTTGAGGTGTTTGAAAATGTTTCGCCTTCTTTATGCCTTACTATAGCCTTAACTCCGTTTTGAGGTGTTTGAAAATTTTTCGTCATTTTTATGCCTTACTATAGCCTTACCTTCGTTTGGAGGGTTTTGAAAAATTTTCGCTTGTTTTTATGCCTTACTATAGCCTTACCTTCGTTTTGAGGTGTTTGAAATTTTTTTCCCATTTTTATGCCTTACTATAGCCTTACCTCTGTTTTGAGGTGTTTGAAATTTTTTCCCTATTTTTATGCCTTACTGTAGCCTTACTTCTGTTTTGAGGTGTTTGAAAATGTTTCACCTTCTTTATGCCTTACTATAGCCTTACCTCCGTTTTGAGGTGTTTGAAAATGTTTCGCCTTCTTTATGCCTTACTATAGCCTTTCTTCCGTTTTGAGGTGTTTGAAAATTTTTCACCATTTTTATGCCCTACTATAGCCTTACTTCCGTTTTGAGGTGTTTGAAAATTTTTTGCCGTTTTTATGCCTTATTAAAGCCTTACCTCCGTTTTGAGGGTTTGAAAATGTTTCGCCTTTTTTATGCCTTACTATAACCTTACTTCCGTTTTGAGGTGTTTGAAAATTTTTCGCCGTTTTTATGCCTTACCTCCGGTTTGAGGTGTTTGAAATTTTTTCGCCGTTTTTGTGCCTTACTATAGCCTTACCTCCGTTTTGAGGTGTTTGAAAATGTTTCGCCTTCTTTATGCCTTACCTCCGGTTTGAGGTGTTTGAAATTTTTTCGCCGTTTTTGTGCCTTACTATAGCCTTACCTTCGTTTCTAGGCGAAATCCACTGGTGTTTCCCGGTACAGGTGCAGGTATGGACACATCTGGCCTTACCGCTGAATTGCGGGTGTTTTTCACATTTTTCTCTTTTTAACCCTACTTTAAGTGTGCTCATCATGTTTGAACTAGTTTTAGGGTCTTACTATAGCCTTATCTCAGATTAAGTTAGCAATCATGCTAGTTTTTACAGCTCAGGCACCATTCATGCTGTTTGAAGCTGTTTACCCAATGGAAGCTAAAATTGTGACTGAAAAGAAAACAGAGAAATAAAAGCCCAACAAACATGAAAACAAACAGCTCAGATAGTTTTGATGATGAGGCTAGAAGAGTTCATTGGGCTTAATAAATTAATAATAGAAAAAAACAATCTTTCAACTTGTGTTCATTCAGAGGATTATAAACCACCGGAAAAAATAAATGCTGCTATTTTATTGACAATTTACCCTTGATGGTGAAATGCTGCTAAATATAAAGCTAAACTTTAAGTGTACTATTTTTTTCTGCATTCTAACTTTATTGCTGATGTATTTCTGACGCTACGGTCGATCCTTTGGAGAACCCAACATCTTTGACAAACACAGAATAATGAGGAATACAGAATAAAACAAAATAAAATATAAAAGTAAAAGAAATATGATGAAATCTTAGTTTTACTTCTATAGGATACAACCTTGTCTAAGGACGACATCAGGGTTAGGGTCAATTATAATTGTAATTGCATATTTCATAAAGAATTACAATTATGATGTAATTATAATTGGAGAAAATCATATTGCTGTTGTAATTGTAATTGAATTGTTGAGTTCAGATAATTGACTTTCATGAAAATTCTATAAAAACTGTAATTTACAACTGAATTAAATTTTAAACTGGGGAAACCATTTTACAGTTCTATGGCTTACATATACGTAGTTAACAATTATTAAAATATGTTTCATAACAAGTTTACCTGTCAGTTCTATTGAGAATTATTTTATCATTAAAAAAATTAAATTGATGGGTATACCGACAGAAAAAAGGCTCATTTGCCCACACCAAAATATTAATACCAATATTTTCATGGATAAGGAAACCAAGAGGAGAGATACAAATTGGATGATGGATAATAGTTTTTTGTGTATTTTACAGCTGGTTTAAGACATTGAACTTTAGTAATTGTGAATGTAATTAAAGTTGACTTTCAGGGGAAAAATATTAATTGTAATTGGAAAAATTGCCAGTCACCCTAATCGTTATTGAGTTGTAATTGAACATGGGTAATTAAAGACATAATTGTAATTGAAAAATGTATAATTGACCCCAACCCTGGAATAAGATACAAAGCTATGAAGAGGAAACATGTCCATATGCACGCTGCCGTCTCCCACTCACTCAGCTTGGATTGCCTACATATTGCCTCCATCTCTGCCCTCCTGTGCCTCACACACACAGTGAGACAACATCACACATTTCCAGCCAGAACCCCCACACCAGTGAAAATGAATGTGCTCACCACCTGTTGTGGCGCTGAAGGAAAAGACACGACGGTGAGTCAGAGCAGCTTGATTCACACTCCTTCATCAGAAGAAACAAGAGTGTACCCGACAAAACACACACACACACACACAGAGAGAGAGAGAAATAGTGCCGTGTGAGCTGGTTGGTGTCATGTAATTTAAATTTGTGAGACATTTCATCCACAAAGATGATTTTTTTTGGTCAAAACCACAAAGAAGTCCCGGAGTAGCTCATCTTTTTCTGAGGTGTGTGTGTGGGATTGTGTGAAATATGACTGAATGTGTCTTTGGTGCCTGTGACATTCAAGACAAGTGACAGAGTGTGTGTGTGGCTCCGTTTAGAAGTGACACAATCTCAGATTTCAGCTTTAGAATATTCAGTGAATGTAACTGGCTCATGTTCACAGATGATGATGAAGCTCTATCTTTGCTTCTCGTTAGGTTTTTTTTTTTCCTTAGCAGCTCCTGATTATCTGATTAGCAGCAGCTGTGCTAAGCCATGGTTTGTTTCTCCACACTTGGCTGCAGATGACCAGAGGGTCAGGTAAAGGCTTCTCTACTGGCTATAGTCACCAGAGTTCAAAGTAACAAATTACAAGTACTCATGTCACTGTAATTGAGTTGCTTTTATAAGGGGCGCCAATTGTAATCTTGCACATGCTAAAACAAACTTTTAAACAATTGAATTGTTTTGTTACTTTTGACCTGATTTACAGCAATATTTGTGATTTTTTTTTAAAATTTTAATTCTCGTAAAAATGTCAATGTTAAATCTAAATGTCATTTTAAATCTAAATGTTACATTTAAATATAAATGTTAAATCTAAAACTTTTAGGTTTTATTTTGGTACTTCCGGTTAATTTGCGTAATAGCTAAATATCTAGTTTCAGCCATGACATTTAGATGTAACAGTTACATTTAATATTTAACATTTAGATTTAAAATTCAGATTTAGATTTCACATTGACAATTTTACAATAAAAAAAATCACATTTCACAAATATTGCTGTAAATCTGGTCAAAAGTAATATTAAAAAAAAAAAAATCACATTAAAACGTGGTTTAAAAAAAAAAAAAAAAAGCCTTACACCATGTCACTGTAATTTCCTCGTCTCCTGTATTCTGATAGGCTGAGTGAGTCCTTGTGAGGTCATAATGTGGTCCTGCTAATTCAGGAGAAAAGCGTTGGTTCTAGAAAATCAGTTTTATTGATTTATTGTCGTCTGTACATTTGTTTTCAGTGCTGACAGCGTTTGCTACATACTTTGGTGTGAGTCAGAGGGGATGCCAGCTTGTCGCCGCGGTTACTGCCTGTTCATGGAATTGGCTGACAGGCGCCTAAACCGTTTCCAAGCTTCTTCATGTGACCTCCGAGGCAATGTGAAGACCAACTAGTAGCGGTGAAGCTCTCGACCCAACGAACCAAGCACGTACCAGGAATAATGACGGAGAATGTTTCCAGTAGCTGTTCAGTCTGCAGCTGCACCAGAGTCACATGGAGGTGACGTCAGAGAGCAGAAAGCACGTGGTAGCTACACGTGTCTCTGCAGCCAATGAGGATCAGAACAGGCTCCGTGTCTCCCTTCATCCAACGAGTCCAAACAAACAGGGACACAGACACTCACAGACAGACCTGCACATCTAGTACACTTTTATATATACAGTATATAGGAATTAAATTTACATCCATCTATGTTCCGTTTCCGCCTCCAGATGAAGCTTGACTTGGGTCCAACGTTTCATGGTCTGGTAAAAGCACTGTGACAAAAGGCTGATGTAAAATATCCACAAAACATTCCCAGATTCCTCCAAAGCTCCAAAGTGCGCTTTAGGAAAAGAAATCGATTAAAAAGATCGGGTCATCTTTCCAAACAGCACAGAGCAAGCCCCCCCCCCAAAAAAAAAAAAAAATCACAGTACGTGTACACCCAGAACATGAAAATATATATATTTGTATAATATATATAAAATGTCTCGTATTTAATCCGATATGTACACTTTGCACAGAGTTTGAGAAATATGAAGCGCTGCTTCTCCAAGTTACATCCAAGTCTTCTTTAAAAAAAAAAAAAATCGAAGGGCACAAAAATGTGCAAACCTCCAAAAATAAAGTCCATGGAAAGCGATTTTCCTCCCAGTAAATCCTCCTCCTCCTCAGGCTGACAGAGCCTCAGGTTCCCATTGGTGACGTTTGAGGAGCTGCAGGTAGAGAATCTCAGTAGAAGTGCTGAAGCAGAGCAGATCCTCCTCAGTAGATCACCTCGTAGACCGTGGCCTTTTTGTCTCCTGATCCCGTGACAATGTATTTGTCGTCTGCTGAGATGTCGCAGCTCAGGACTGAGGAAGACTCCTTCGACTGAGGAAGAAAAACACACAGTCATGTCTGACACGGATGGTAGTGGCTGTGATGGTTTGTGTTGACAGTAACTAACTGAAACACACACGTGTCTTTAGGCATTTATTACAGCTTGTAGTTCACTGTAACCACTGCTGAGTGACAGTGAGTTACAGAGTGAAGAATGAGCTGCTAATGTTAGAACGTATGGTATAGGGATGGACACCAAATTCTGTACTTTTTTTTAGGTACTGACCAAATTAATTCGGTACTACCTGGTGGTGATTCACATAAAATCAAACGGTACCATGTTTCGGTTCCTAAACGCATCCTTGTTACTGTGAGGGAGTGGAAGAGTAGGCAATCTACTATGCAGTAGCTGAACACATGACATTCTGAAAAGTTTTTTTTTCCCTCATTGTGAGATACACTGCTATCAAATCAATAATTTCCTTCCAAATGCAAAAATTCATGTTTTCTGTTTAAACATTGGAATAAATCCAACCAGCGCTACATTGCTTATAATACTCGTCTTCCCCAAAACATTCCAATCAATCCATCCATCCAACCAATCAGACGGTGTTTCCTGATCCTGCCTACCTTGTCGTTACCTGGTATGATAAAGACCAGGTGCTGTTAAAGTGAGTTTGTTTGGATGTGTTTATCACCTGGAAGATGCTGGCTCCATACGGGGTCCTCCAGGCGTTCAGCAGGTTGTCCTTCCCTGTGCTTACGAACCATTTACCTGCAAATACACACGCACAGAGAAACGGTGAGGAGCTAACAGCAGCTGACATGTAATAACCTCACGGACGGCCATTAAGAGCCGCTCAGGGGAAGCAGTGTAACATCAACAATCATAAAAGGCTCATAATGAAGGAGACTCGCAGCACTTCCTCACAGATAATTATTGAAATCATCCTCTGATTAATTAGCCCTCCGAATGGCTGCCTAATGATTTAATTAGTGACAGAGCGAGCTGCGAGATATGTGGAGGGCTGAGCGGGGGAGTCAGTCGACTTTCCTTCTTTCAGCTTTCTGAAATGCTTGTGTGTGATAGTTAAAGAAGATTGATGGTTGTAAAGGACACACAAGCATCTCCTAACAGTCAGATAACACACCAACCACCTCCTTTACCTATAAGCTTATGTTCTGTGTGAATAAACTGGTTTTACTGTCGACTACAGTGTACATTTTAGGACATTTTATCAGACCAAACTGACTCATGACTCAGCAAAACCTCCGCCTGATGAAACGGTGTCACTTGTCAAACCAACACAAATGAAATGGCCTCAGGCTTCAAAATAAGAGTCATCAGACTTGACGGATTCAGGCTGTAAAAAACAACCTGATGGTTTATTTTGAAGGAACAGGAAGTACACATGACAAATTAGGTTGAAAAGCCAGTCTTTCCTTTTTATTTTCAAAAAGTTAAGATATACCAACGTATCGTTTGATTAATAAATACATAGTTAAATGAAACGTTGATATATCTTAATTTTTTTTTTTAAAAAAAGAAAAAAACAGCTTTCAGCTTACGCTCGTATCCAAAGCAGCACATATTGATGACGTCATGTTTATTTCCGGTTTCTTCAAAATACAACGTCATGTCATGCTTTATGGCATGAGGCAGTTTTGATGTTATAAACTCTGTTTCATCTGATGATGTTTGGTTTGACAAGTGACGGTGATTCGTTTGACGGAGTTTCTCCTGATACCTGACTGAGACCAGAGGATGTTCTAAAATGTACACCGTAGTTGAGTGTGTTTTATAGACATCCTCTTGTACAGGAGTGTTAGACATTTTAGTTCAGGAATCACATCTGGACCAGTTTGAGATTATACAGTGGGAAAATGAGAGATTTACACATTAATGTGCCCTGGTTTGTAAAGTATGCAAGAATAGCTACAATATCCAGCAATAAGTGACAGATGTCAGTCCCTGCACGATCTTCACTTTAGACTTCCTTGATTTCTATTTAATTTGGAGAAAATTGAGAGCACTGGGTAATTGAGAAACTAGCCTGACATAATTATGCAACATTTCATAAAGATCAGTAAATTACAAACCAAGATATGATTTTTTAATATATATATATATATTTCGAGATCAAGAAGGATTTTTCGATTCTTGAAACAGATCCAGAATCAGCATATTGATCCAGTTCCAAAATGTAAGAGAATCTTCTATCTTTGATTAAAATGTTGTCAAAATCTGTTCACTGCATGTGACCTAATTCTGCTAACAGACAGACAATTAAATAAATAAACACCTGTGAAGTCATTTATTACCTCCTTGGTGGAGTTACAAAATTACTACTATCAGGTGATATAAGAAAAATTGTGAAGCTTCACTGAATGTGTGCCCAAATACACACATTCAGTGCTGCAATGGAATAAGTTTACATTTCTTGTCATTTTTACTTTTTTCTGCGGGCCAAATTAGGTGCTCAAAAGAGAGACACTTGTGATTTGGTGTGACAGAAGAGCTAGTAAATGGGCTTTTAATTATAATCATGATAACGTATGTTTCAGTTCCAGCACAGTCAGTTTGAACTCTTCACTTTATGCCTGAATTGAACTTTTATCATTTCCACATTTTTATCCATTACTCCATCACTAAAACGTTCCTATCCAGGCTGATCCTGTTGCTTACCACAGTAGGCGAATTTCAGTGAGAGGACGCAGCTCTCGTGCAGATGCAGCTGGTATTTGTCGGGCTTGGTGTGATGCAGCACTTCCACGTTGCTGCTTTCCATTCCCACGGCGAGCCACTCCCCAGTGGGACAGTAGCCCAGAGAGAAGATCTGTAGCAGGGACACACAGAGGTCAGCACCAGCCCAAGAGGGAACGGTTACAGCTCAGCTCACAACAGAGGGGGTGGGCGTCTTTTATCACAGCAAAAGCACAGCTAGATGGATCTTTTAGTGCATACTGACTCAGACCTTCCACTAAACAATCCACACAACAGAACTCACTCACATGTGCTGTCCCTTATAGGAGAAAAACCCAAAAGGGGCACATATTGTGCAGCTGTTTTTAAATAAATGTGCCGGTGGGGCTTTTGTCGGCAAACTTAACCCAGAATTGTCTTTCAGGTGTGATTTTATTGAGTTAAAAATATCGAGATTTATATCACTTATTGCAATTGTTGAAAAAAAATATCAAAATTAATTTTGTTCCATATCGTCCAGCCCAATTTTTGAGTCATTCTATGTATTTTATTGCATGGATAAACACATTTCTTCAGCTACACCAGCCATGTCAAAGTATTTTATGTGATGGCGAAGTGGAAAGGTGCATGTTAAAAAAAACATGCATTTTATACAGTAATGTCCAATCATTTGTCATCAGTAACTTTAAATCACAATGTTCAACCTATAGAAACATGTGCAAAACACTGATATAAACCACTTGAGCTGAATTGTGTGAAATATTTCAAAATAAATGTCAGTTTTTCCCTCTGGAGGCTTTTTTAGTTTGTTGATTTGAATGATAGTGTACGAGATGAACTGTGTATATGTACCTGTGAGGTGAAGTCATGCTGCTGCAACTGTCGGCCCTCCCTCAGGTCCCAGGAGCGGACGGTGTTGTCCAGCCCTCCCGTCCACAGTTTGGTCCCATCATGGGAGATATCGATGCAGCTGGCACCGTCAGTGTGACCCTGGAACTGCCTGAAAACACCAAAGCCAAACGCATGATGTGAGAACCAGACGAGTAGGGCCTGAGTCTCTGCCTCTGAGGCTGCTGCACTGACCTGACGAGGGTCTGGTTGTGCAGGTCCCAGACAGCGATGTTCCCGTCAGAGCAGCAAGAAAAGCAGACCTTGGCATCAGGGCTGATGGCCAGGGCGTAGCAGGCTGGGGCGGAGGAGGTAAGCTCAGCCTTGATGCGGGGCGTCTGAGAGGCTAGGTCCCAGATGGTCAGTGTGCTGGCCTCGCCACCCACTATCAGGGTGCGTCCGTCAGGCAGCAGCTTGCAGGATCGGATGTAATTGTCTCTGTTCTGAGGCGGAAACATGGACGGTGACCAGGTTAGACGAGCTCATTTATTTGGACTGTGTGAACGTTACGTGTAAATATCAAGTTTTCAGGAGGAAACCAGCACAAATTACTGTTGGACGACACAACATTGAATAGTTTCTCAGTCTATGTCTCTCTCTGGTTAAGTTTTGGATGTGGGGTGGAACAGAGGCTGCGGCTGGCCGCCCTCCAGGAGAGCAGACAGACGGATCAATAGGAGTAAAGAAGCACGCGCCAATTTAAAACGCCCTGTTGATGACTTTATAAGAGCAGACTGCACTCTGGACGCACCTTCAGGCAGTTTGAGTCAAACGGCATGAAGCCATGCTATCAAAATGAGAAACAAGAGGCAGCTGGGAGGAAGTAATGAGCTGGGTAATGGCAGACAGGTTCAGCCAATCAGAACATCATTACTCAGCAGCCTTATTTCTCACTGAGGATTGTTGCAGAGCGCCACACATACTTGGCTCAATTACTTTGGTCTTTGTGGGGATAAGAAGGGGGTGGGAAGTCAGACCACAATCAGACGCACTTAATGAAAGTGACGGATCCCAGACGCACCACCAGTGCACGTGCTACGATCAGGAGCTGAGGAAGTCTCACAATAACAACAAACAAGTCATTCATGCTTTGTTTACCAGGCAGTCCAGTTGGGATACGGGGCTCTTGCTGCCAGGCTGGCTGATATCCCAGATCTTCACGCAGCCTTTGCCGCCGGTGTAAACGTGACGTGTTGGGTTGCTGATAGTGACGGCACACACCACTTCGCCATGACTCAGCGTGTTGATCTGGCGGGCATGGCGTGGGATGCCCGGGCCAATCAGTGCATCTGGAGGGAAGGGCACAGGCTGCATCTGACCGTCTGCACTGACGTGAAACGAGTACGCTCTGCAGAATAAAAGAATGAGATGGTAAATAGCGTGCATTGGAATCAAAGTAAACACTAAACAATTCAGAGATGATACATACGGTTTCCCTCCAGAGATGGATGTAAGGCTTGCTGGCAGACCCGGGGCTCTCATGTGAGGGTGAGGATCAAACCCGGCCTGTTTTAGCAAAAGAAAAAAAAGCAAAGCTCAGCCATTAACCCACAAAGAGGAATTAGCCTAAGCTAATATTCAAGTTTGTGACGAAGCCACGCTTTAGGATGAAAACTTCTATTGTTTCCAGGCGATTACCTTGAAAGGCGCGCAGAGCTTTGGTGCATATAAAAAAGCTTTACACAAGACTACAACATCCCACTTGCTAATGCTAATGAAAGCCTTGGAGATTTTCAAACACAGAGATGCATTTTTTCTTCTTCTTCGAGCCTTTAGAATGCTAACGAGCTAACATCAAAGTACAGGAGTCGAGCCTTCTTTGTACTCCCTCATTACGTACACACAACAAGCTGCAGCTAGCCGAGTAGAAACATTTGCAATGAGTTACGGAAATACACGGAGAATGCTTACGTTTCTCAAAGTCACTTTGCAAACAACATAACCTACAGCAATGCCGGAAGAGGCTAGAGTTAGGAACTGTGTTTAATCAGAATGACTATTTGAGGAATTCCTCTGATGTGTGTGTGATAAATCCGCATTTTAAGGCTCAGACTTTGTATTGAAGCCCTAATACTTACAATCGGTGATCGTCCGTACGCAACAGCAGCAGCAGCAACGCTCATTTGTGGAGATATGAGACCCGGATAGACGCCGGGGCTGGTCAGGGATCCGTTCATTTCATGATGACCCATCATGGCGAACGGGCTGGCGTAAGAGCCCGCGATGGACAGTGGTGTCCTCAGGGCTGGGGCGGCTAAAGAGAAGAAAATATCCATCAATATAACCTTAACATGAGAATGTCACAGTAATACATGTTTGGTAAAGGTGGAAATCATGGTTATAATGAAGTATAAACACTTCAATGCATCTATCTACGGGACTCCAATTTCCCACAATGCAATACAATGTCAATAAATCGATTGCGTTGACTGTGGAACTCAGAAAACTCAGTGGACCAACACCAGCAGATGACATGGCAGCCCAAATAATCGCTGACTGGGGAAACACACTGGACTTCAAGCAATGTGGATTCTGAGCCTCCACTCTTCCTCCAGACTCTGGTACCTTGATTTCCAAATGATATGCAACATTTATACTTTCGTCTAAAAAAAGGACTTTGGACCATTGAGCAACAGTCCACAGCCCAGGTAAGACGCTTCTGACGTTGTCTCTTGTTCCAGAGTGGCTTGACACGAGGAATGCGACATTTGTATCCTATGTTTAGGATAGATCTGGGCCGATAATCGATAAATCAATTGACTGGACAATAAATAAAATGAACTCTGTAAGTTTTCGGGCCTCGGTATATCGCCATATTCATATCTATCATATGTACCTGTCAGCTGCAGAGGCTATTTTTAGCAACGAATATTAAACAGCATATAACTCAGTCAGTTCTTATAATTTATCAGTGAACCTGCAGTGTAATTACTCTAAAATAGTATACCACTGCCAGGAAATCTTAGATTTAGGTAAATCAAATCATTATAGTCTGGTAGATGCGGCAACTCTGGACCTGCTACGTAGCTTCGGATTGCTACGCCGGCTACACTCAGTGGCCTGTGAAGCAGTGGAGCCTCGTACCAGCAGACCCTCGTAGGGCTCGGTAGGTTTTGCATTTGAGGTGGGTTTTTTCTTAAGAGACAGGGTCTATTTTATTGTTTTTGTTTGTTATATTTATTAAAGTGTAATAATAATGAACATTAATTTCTTGAAATTTAACTCTTTCAAATTTGCCTCAAGTGTTTTCTAAAAGAAAAAACAAGAAACTGGACAAGAATACACAATGTATTAGTATGTTTACACATGTTTGCTGAATAGTGTAATTTGCTTTGGTGGAATTTAATAATGTATGAATGATAAAGAAGAAAGTAAGAATGATTTTCTTTTGTCCCAATCCCGACAAATGTAGATCAGTCTGAGTTATGTTTGATGTGATAGGTCTGCTTTTGTATTTGCACATCAGCAGTAGCTTCTCTAATAACAGCATTAACCAAGGATTTTGTTTTTCACAAGCCTGTTTGGACTTAGACAAAAGAAAAGGCAGAGAGTATTTTCTTTTTTGAAAAAAAAGCTGCTTCGGATCACCTAAAGCCTCCATGCCGGGGGGTTTGCCCATGGTCAGAGGTCGCAGACCTGGGGTGGTGCTGGTTCCTGGTGTCGGTGCCTCATTCCTTGGTGTGGGCGTGTTGGACTTAAGGCTGGGCGTGGATGACTTGTCATTCTGAAACAGAAACAAACTCATTATCAGAGAAAGACAAATAAAATTTCCATTGCTATGCGGATGATACACAGCTTTATTTGTCAATTAAATCAGATGAAACTCATCAGTCAATAAAACTCCAGGCCCATCACAGCCTGGAGAGCACAAAGTGAGGTGTGGAGCTTTAGCAGGTGACTCAGATTGTTAATTGTGATTTAAAAAAATAGAAAATTTGTATCGTAGATGAGTCCATATTCTTTAAATGGCCTGGTGTTAGACTGTGGCAGCAGGCTGATCCGTGAGCTGCTCAGTGTCAGAGCAAATGACGGAGGAAGAGGAGAGGATGAAGCAGCTCCCCTGCTGAGGAGTTGCTGGGATATTTACAGCCAGAGGCCGAGGGAGAAATGAGCGTTTATTGGGTAAGCCATAAAAGAGATTGAGAGGACTGAGTCACAGGGTTTGATTTCCTGAGAGTGCGTCCACCCTCTGCCCCCTCAAGCCCTGCAAAGCAGCCAGCTGCTAAGCCTGCGTATTAGCCTTTCACACACCCACTCCGTTTGACAAATGCTCTGCCTTCACTGCCGCCTCCTTATTTCATCTCCTCCTAACTGTACTCACGTGGGCGTGGTCTTTGGCTTTGCTGGACGGCGTGCTGCCCGAGGAGGCGACGGAAGCTGGGCTGTTGGGGACGGCATCCTTCTTAAGGACCCGGGACTTGTCCAGGCCGTTCTCCGGAGGTGAGTGAACAGGGCTGACTCGCGGGGTGGCCGGGTCCTGTAGAGGTAAACGAAGCACACGGAGAGCTGGACTGAGCAAACACAGTGAAGAGAAGCCACTGCCATGGACATGTAGGTCAAACAAACCTGGGCCTCATGAGCAAATACTGATAAACACACTCGTACGCCCGTGTGCGCTCTCTCTCTTTCTCACACACACACACACTCTTTATTCACCTGTCACACACTATCTCTTACTTTCTGCATGAATGGCAAAAGCAACACAGCAAAAAAGAACACACACTTAAAACACACACAGCTGATATTATGACAGACATTTGGCAACACTGGGGAAGGCATGTTAAGGTTTTATTTATTTAGACAACTTTTTTCAGGAAACTCTCACACCCAGGACTCTATTCTCCAGAGACCATCGGTCGACAGGGGGCGTGGCCAGCCTGATTGAACTCTTAATTTTGGCCACGCCCAGAAAGAACTCATGGGGGGAATCCGCAGATGCCTCTGAGGAAGACTGACAGTTGGCAGTCGAAACATGTTAGGAGGTCAAAATAAATTTCCTGAAAACTTTTGTCTGAATAAATGAAACCATAACATATTTAAAAAAAGAAGACAAAAAAACTTGCTGGAATTACTGGGAAAGGTGTTGAGGCTTCCAGACAAAAGCAACGTGTATACGTACGTACGCGTGTGTGTGTGTGTGTGTGTGGCAGGAGGAATGTGCCAGAAAAACTCAAAACGCCGCCTATACCTCGTTGGAAACATCCACCACCAGGTCGTCGCTTTTGTCGCCATCACTGTCCTGAAAGGAATGACAAAAACTAAAATGAACTGTTGAACTTCCAACAACAGGCAACCAAAGTCAGAGTGTAACCTGTGGGGATTATCAGTGCAGCAGAGCTTTGGTGTCCAATTCAGCCATTGGTTTGTGAAAAAGGAAATAAAGATAATTCCTAAAATAAGTCAGTTTTTTCCAAAGATTACTGGGAAACCCTTGCAATCAATACTTCAGAGAGTAATAATACAACTTCATGTATAAAAAGCAATAAATATAAAATGAATGAAGGTCTTAATTGAACATATTAATCTGTGCATCAATGTACAGATTTTTGGCAAACAAGTGCAAAAATTACACAATCAAAACCCAATATAACATGATAATGAGTGATACTTTCTCTGTAAGTTCTGGTTGATCCAACTCAATAAATATGGCACGGTGACTAGAGGTGTCAGAAAAAATCGATCTGGCGATATTTCTTCGTGCGATTTTATCGTATCGATCCAAAAAATGTCCAAATAGATTTTTTTTTTAATTGTGTTTTTTTAATGAAAAACTATTTAATTGGACTAAGATATGCATAGCACTGGATGTCAGTGAAGCACATCAGACCTTGTTAAACTACCTCTCTCCTTAATGCATATTAGGTCAGAAGTTGATTGCACTTTATTTTCATAAAATATACTGGGTATTTTTATAGATGTATGTGTTTACTTAACAGAATCAGAATATGTTGTTGAAGCAAAAGTAAAACTTTTTGAATAATGGAATTTGACATTGTGATAAACTTACCACTTGTTTTAGATATTTGTTCTTGCAAGTTTAAAAAATGAAATAAATTGTATTTCATACCACTTTGTACTTGTAAAAGGAAAATTTGTAATTATTGATATTATAATAAATCGCAATGTGCATCATATTGTTTAGTAGTGGGCTATATCGTATTGTGACATGCAAATCGTGAATCGTATCATCACATTCATGGCAATGTACACCCCTAATGGTGACTAAAAAATTATCAGACTTTTTACTTATATTTTGCTGCTCCTTTACTATTTGGCCAGAAGTCAAACCACTGTGTAACAGTGAGAAACACTCACGTATCGAGTCATGTTGTCCTTGTCGTCCACTTTGCGTTTCTTGGAGTCGAGGCTGTAGTCGGAGGAGCTTCGGTGCTTCTCGCTCGCTGCCCGAAGGCTGTCGGATGGAGACACCGAGTTATTCTGCCAACGACCATATACAGAGTGTCAATCATTGTGAAACACTCTGACCCATGTGGAGATGAACTGCAGCTGTGTGAACATCAGTGAGCTTCAGAAAGAGAGAAACTCAGGCTGCAGGACAACAACTGAGCGCTGTCCAGTCCGTTTAGGCAGATTTGGAATGCATGTGATTTGTCTTGTAACAGTATTAACAACAGTAGTAGTTAATAATTAGCTTCAATGTACAGTTCTGTGTTATGTTAGATTGTGTTTCTTATATTGGAAGTTTTTATGTACTGTCTTGAGTATTAAAAGAACTACAAAATGTTTTCTCCATCGGTCCTCTTAGCTGGAAGAAATACTATGATACCCCGAGACAGGTCCTTGATACCCATATAGAAATTTCTGGTGCATCTATTATTGATAAATAAATTATTAGTTAAAAAAACAAACATTCGCTTTCTTTTTTTTTCTTCCATCTAAACGGGATTAAACTACATATTACTGAAAGTAAAATCCCTTTGAACAAAATACATTTTAAAAAATTAAAGTGAACACACCCCCACACACATGGACAGCAGAAGATCAAACTTTGTTTCACAAAGCAAAGTGTATAACAATTTATACACCCACAATAGTTCTGAGCTTTTTCCAAATCAAAATATTACAAAAACATGCAGCCCTTTATTTTAGTGAATGTGAAAGAAAAAATGTGATGAACCTTGTCTGGTCAGGCTTTTAAAAAGCATCTGACTGCAGATGATTCAACCGACTGCATCACTAAAGGAGGATTCACCTTGTTGAAATTCGTGGCTGAGTCGACAGATATTTTTTTTGGGGCACCACAAAGGCATCAGTGCGCAAAGGAAACGGGTGACACAGCTGAGCAAACAGCAAAAACACCAGCGGAAGACAAAAAGCCTGAGCTGCCAAATAAGTTGATGTGCAGACTGAGCGAAAAGAGACAACACACACATACACACACAGGTACTGAAATCAAACACCGGCTACATCCTGACTCCCCCTGCCTGTGTGTCACGTCAAAGCCAAAACACGACTGACACCATAGTTCATCCAAATCAACCAGATTACAGAACGAAAAAGAAAGAGAATGAGGCCCCTGAAGGGAACCTCAGTGAGAGCCTGAGCTGAGGTGCCAGCACAGAAGAGAAGAGAGCCATGAAACAGGCAGAGTGAGAAAATGAGGAAGAAGGACAAGAGAGCAAAACAGGAAAGAAAGTTGGCGAGCAATGAGAGCATAGCTGTGTGGCAATGAGTTCTCCCCACCAGTGGGAATGCCCGGGCAGACTGGCACGCTCTGAGAAGCTGCAAACTGGGCTTTTGTAGTCTGAGAGCTGGTGTGGATGTGCTGCTGCCAAACAGGTCAAGAGGCGGGTGGGAGGGGGGAGCAACCAAGGAAGTTAAGGAGAAAAACTTTGGACCATCTCACACCATCAAAGATCCAAACAGATGACTGCCTCATAGTAATGACACAGCCACAGAAAAAGTTGGACATTTGGGCTTTTATTGATGCAATAACCCTGAAATGACTGATGATCCAAAAACGTGTTTTTCGGTTCAACCTGCAGCTCATTTTTCAATCAGATAAAGACAATCAATCAAAATTTATGTGGTCGAAAAAAAGATGTCAAATGTTAAAATTGGCACTCGAAAGTTTGTTTTAATCTCCATCATAAACAATGAGTTTATTAACATTTTCGAAACAGTTTTGAATGTTGCATTGTGGGATGTGGAGCCCGTAGACAAATGGAAGGAAGTGTTTTTACTTCATTCTTACTGTGATTTCTTGTGTTTCTTCACCAGACAAGGCAGACAGTGATTGGTTCCACTCCATTTTTGTTCTCGTTATTCCTTGTGACATCACCTTGATCCACAAGACATTCAATTTCGTCCTGATTCAGATGTTTGTGTAAGCCCTGAAATAAAAATCTGCTATTTTTTTAAGTACAACTTTCAATGAAAACACCAGAAATGTGTTGGGAAGTCACTTTGGCAGAGTTTTGGGAGGCAAACGCAAGAAAATCATGGTTGGAATGAAGGAAAAACACTTCCATGCATACGTCTACGGGACTCCACGTCCCACAATGCAATACGCAAAACTTTCCCAAAAAAGTCAATAAATGGAGATAGAAACAAACTTTCGAGTGCCAATTTCAGCCTTTTGCATAGTTTTTATTTTTTGATCTCTGAGGCCTATATTATATCACTCAAATGTAAGACATGTGGCCTGGCTCTTAGCTATGGTACAGTTAGTTGGACAAACAGACTGCTGCATCATTACAGCAGAACTCTGAAAGACTTCCTCAGTCTCACTGACCCTGGAATGGCCTACAGGTTCAGTATCAGATGACATGAGACCACAGGACAAGCAGACATTGTCTGTGTATGTGTGTGTGTGTGTGTGTGTGTGTGTGTGTGTGTGTGTGTGTGTGTGTGTGTGTGTGTGTGTGTGTGTGTGTGTGTGTGTGTGTGTGTGTGTGTGTGTGCGCGCACTAGAAAAAGGAGGCGTCGAGGGTGGCGGGGGATCAGGTAAGGTGGTATTGGCAGCCGCTCATCATCACATGAGAAGGGGTTGGAGTTTGGGTTCCTTTCAGACATGAGTGGGCTCATTCACTATGGCCAGCCAGTGAGAACTCAATCTGGCTGAGGGGGCCTGACACAGCGTTTTGCTTCGGTTACCTGAGAGCCTTAAGCCAGTCCAATAAACAAGGACTTTAACATGAGAAGGAACACAGAGAGCAATAAAGAGAGGAGAGAAGTGGTGGAAATGAATCAACGACTGAGATAAGAGGCCGTCTGAGCAGAAAAGATGAGTAAACGCCAAAGAAAAGCAAAGAAACTAATAAAAGGTGAACAGAAAGAGTCGTGACTGAACACATGCAAAAGTGAGTGGTTCAGTAAGAAGAGAAGAAGAGTCAGACTCACTTTTAATTGTCCTGAAATTTAAAGAGGGAGCAGAGTACTAATCCTCAGGCAGTGACTGGAGTCATTTTCCACTTGGATTAGATAGCACTGGTTTCATTTGATTTCAGTCAGCTTAGATTCCCCTGACTAGAGGTGTGTGTGTGTGTGTGTGTGTGTGTGTGTGTGTGTGTGTGTGTGTGTGTGTGTGTGTGTGTGTGTGTGTGTGTGTGTGTGTGTGTGTGTGCACACGTTTCTACACCAACAACACAAACCTGTGGAGAACAACTGGCTTAAGGTGATACAAAAGAATCTGATTCACAAAGTCCTTCGTCACACCAAGACAAACGCAAACCCACACAACGAGTCACGGTCTCCCACTGAGCCAAATAATTACAGGTCACACAGACGAGCAATGACATAAGGTAAAAGGCGTAGGTGCGTTGGGACACAAACGCACACAAAAACAAACACACAGCAGATGGAGCCTGAGACAGTACACATACCGTGCTTGACTCGCGTTCTTTCAGAGGAATGGCCAGAGGCGAGTGAAACGATGAGGGTCCAGCAGAAGAAAACAAAACACAAATTAGTCCAAAAGTCAAGCAACTTTTGAAAGAATGAGCAGTAATGACAGCGTGGGAACATTCATTAAAATTGCTTTATTCATTCTCATCACAGTCACAATTAAGTATAGCTAATTAAAAACATACATGTGAATGAAAACTATATAAAAATAGATTAATATATACATAAATTAATAACAATGAAACTAATTTCGTCGCATGGGACCCATGCAATCATGTCTGTATTTATTAGCAATAATACTGTTCCATATCAGGTTAGTAAATGAGCATTGAATCTTTAAAAAAAAAATGCATCAACTCATCTTATGCTTTATATTTTATTATTCTACATACAGTATATAACAGATTTAATCAACTAATATCTTAGTGTCATTTAGTTGACTTAAAACTAGATTATAACTAAAATAGTCCTGATGAGTAAATTTTGACAAAAACTAAGTTGCATTGCAGTGACTAAAACTAAACCAAATTTTGCTATCAAAATTTACACTGGCCACGTTACAATAACATTATCAAATAACTTATGTATGTCACCTTTTCTCCGTAAAAAAAAAAAAAAGTGTTATATAATATTCTAGACTAATAAATCCAAGCACTGACATGTTTGGTTTCCAAAGCAGCCGCACAGTGTCTGACTTCCCATCTGATGTCAGCAGGAACAAGATTTTCATGTTGAAATGTGTGACGGGTGTGGCCAACCCAATCAAACTGAAGCCTAAATAAATGTTGCCTCAGTACATAAACACTTGAGACGTGGCCTGGCATGTGCTCTGGCAGGTGCAGTTCACCCTCACTAAAGCACTGTGGGTTTTAAAGTGTTTGACAGGCTGTGTTCCTCACCTCGGTGCTCCAAGTCATGGTGGTTCTTCTCATCCTTCACAGGCAGGTGAGCCTGGCTGCCCAAAGCGCCCAGGGCCAGAAGGCCAGAGCCAGCGCCCGTCACAGAGGGGAGGCCGGGCGGCTGCAGCCCCGAGGGGTGTGGGGGCAGCTGCACTGGGGGGCCGTGTGCGGCATGAGAGAGGTGCTGCGCCTGGAGCTGCTGCTGCTGTGAGAAAATGCAGGAGACAAAAGACGGGACAGAGGACAAGTGGGTCGGCTGGGAAGTGAATCCATGAATGGAGCATTACAGCTGGCTCTGAACATGTTCCGTTTAGGGCCAAAAGCATTTATACAGATTTGCAGAGTGACACTCCCTGCCAACATGCAGATCCAGCTAATTCAGAGTCGGATGGAAAACAAACTGTTCACACAGCAGCTGCAAAAGCAGATTTACGCCATGTCTGGATCAGTCAGTGCTGGAGAGTCAAACAGAAAACTGCTTTCATTCCCAAACCAACTCATGTTCAATGTATTGAGAATGGGTTGTTTTTTCTTTTTTAAAATACACCGAGATAATCCAACCTAGTCTCACAAAGTTCCTGACACTGACACAAAAAGGACTTTGATTCTTTTTTTGTTTGTGGCAATGCACAGAACAATATGTATGTACTGTATGTTAAGCAGCACAAAATGTTGCAGCGCTGCCTGGTGCAGATTGAAAAGCAATGCATTTCAATAAGATTTAAAATAGTGGTGAGCCACACTATCGATACAATGATACATCGTGATATTTCGTCTTGCGGTACGTTACATACAATACACAATACAATACAATCGATTATCACAAAATCACTGTGTCATGTGAATATCGTTATCTTGGGCATTACATTTCGAGATATATCGTATCGCGAAGTAGCTGGCGATACCCAGCCCTAATTTATAAGCTTAATCATAACCAAAACCATGGCTGAAATGTTCTAATAAAATACAGTTGCATTAAATATCTTTCAATCAAAACACATTGAGTTTGAACGTCGTGTTGCAAAGGAGGAAAAGAATGCGGAAATCATGGTAGCACGCACGAAAGGTGAACAGTGTCTCGTTTCCTTTTGTGATCATGTTGGATGATCTTATTAATTAGAAATCATAATCAGAGGCTCAATAACAGATTGATAAATCTTTCCAGAAGTACTCAATTACTGCAGCAGCTGCTAGTAAATTCAATCAGTTTCCATCCGCCTTTGAAGACATTAAAACAGCAGTAGTCAAAAACAGACATTTAAGATGCATTTGAAGGAGAGAGAAGTATGGTACTTCTTAATATTTCCTAAACGTTTCGAAAATTAATACTATATACAGTATGCTAAAAGATTCAGTAAAAACAATTTTAAAAGACAGATTCACAGCAGGTCGTAGGGGTGTCTTGATAAAACTTTTCAACTACCGATACGATACCAATATTGCATCCTTGCATATTTGCCGCTACAAATATCGATGAGACGATATCAGCATGACTCATACATACTTTTATTACTTATTTAGAGTGGAAGGTTCGAAAAGGTTTCATCATGTGTCATTACTCAAACAGAAAACAATAGTAGCAAAAGCAACAGTAGGTACCATTCATTATTATACAATGGGTTGGATATATTTTAACCGTAAATATAGGAATATTTTAAAATTTTAAAAAAAAAAAACCCTGAAAGAAATCCCAAGCTTATTGTAAAATCTGTGAAAGTTGTCTGATATTGATATCATAAGATATCAGTCCGATATGAGCAAAAAATAAAAATAATAAATAAAATATCTACTATATCAAAGATTTTAGTTGCAGGTCAAGATAATCCAATGTTTTTATTTTTTGCTGCTATCAGACTGATATCTTATGATAGCAATATCAGACTGGGACAACTTTAGCAGATTTTACAATAAACTTTGCTGTATTAAATGTGTTCACAAAAAATGGTACAAATGGTTTAAAAATCTTTTCACATGCACAGTTTAAAGAGTTCACCTCTGATTGTTTTAAGATAGCGGTGAATTGATGCCTGAATCAGTGAAGGCTTGTAATTGTGGCCACTTGACACTGATCATGGCTGCTTTACAAAGTGATTTTAGCTCTCTGATGAGCTACATGACCTTTATCTGACATTTGTGTTGGACTCCACAACACGTCACTTCTGATTCACTCACAATTGTTTTTCTGGCCCGTTCCTGCCTTTGCCGTGCCTCGCTCAAAGCCGGGACAGTTTGAAATAAAACAAAACAATCAATAGTTCTACACTTGAAAGCCTGAAAACCTTTCAACACTCCGGATAACCAAGCGAGCATGCCCTCCTTCAGCAGAAAGCTGTTAAGCACAGACAGGAGTGGGCACACCAGCACAGACGCACACCTCCCAAGAGGCCGTCTGTGAGAGAGACAGAGGCAGCCGGATACGAAGCGGGGAGATAGACAGGAGTTAAATGGCCACTCAGGCAGAGGGAAGCCAGTGCTTTAAAACAAGGTTAAATAACACTTAGCGAATCCATCAGCTGCCTCTCCAAAAAGGGAAAAAAAAACATGATTGCTATTCTGCTCGCAGCAATAACCTCATCCATACATTCATTACATTAAACGTAGAAAGTGGACTGGGCTAAATCCAGCCATACCTGAAAGTGCACAATAGGAAAAAAAGCAGTTGAGCGTTGGCATCGTTAATCGATCTGCTACTGGTGCTGTGGGAGAAAAAGAGGCTGTGGCAGGATCAGAAAATAACAAGAGAATGAAAGCGAGTGAGCGAGGGACTGGGGGGGGAGGGGTCCCTATTCAGTGTGCCTAATGAGGAAAAGCGTGCGGGGATCATTATCAAGAAGCCTCATTAGCGAGCTATGGCTGAGGAGAGGAAAGATGAGGGGAGCGAGGTGTGAGGGGGAGGAGAAAGGAGAAAAAGAAGGAAAAAAAACTCCAGAAAATAAATTGCTTCCAATTCAATATTCATGGATAAGGAGCTGGCTTCCTCTTGCACTTATCTTTTTTCATTATGTGTAAATGCTGCAGCAGCTCGGGCAACTTCTACAGGAAACAGGCAATTAAAGTTAACTAGGCGAAACTGGCTCCCTGCAGAACCGTACTGTCAGGTGGAACAAGCATCAACAGCAGCAGCAAAAACCAGTCAGCTCACTGCCCTAATAAGTCTGGCAATGATTACCACATTACCCGCTTATTCTCAGCTTCCAGCACTTCCTCATCAGACTTTCCTGAGGAACAAAGACCAGACCACAACCCACAGAGAAGCAAACAGACGCCTAACAGTTCTGACACACAGCGGGGCGTCTCTGAGGTTGTTGGACTTCAAACGTCAAATCCATAATGACCTCAGCGAGCAAGACACTGGACCAAAGGCCAAAACCAAGAATCCAATCCACCCAAAGATGTGTCATTCAAATATCTTCAAAATCAAGAGTAAGACTGTAACACAATACATATTTTAACTCTTTCCTTCATCACTGAGTACGAGGCAGCTGCTGCTGATGACAACACACACACATGTTGCACTGGATGCTCATTTTTTTTTTTATCATCAATCCATCTACACACTGTTTTAGAGAGATGCACAGCATTAACTGTTGAATATCACTGAAGCTTTGAATTTCCTTCTGTCACCTTTCTCTGCACGGAACACAATGTTCTTCACGCTAAATAATAAGGCTGGGCGATATATTTTAATAAATATTGATATACTTATCTAGGAGATATAGCATAGGACCATATCGTAATATCGATATAATTCACGTAACATTAAAAGTTTCTCCCATAGAGTCACCAGTACGCCTTTTTCTCCTCCCCTTTTATGCATCAAAGCGTCATCTCAAGGCAAGGGCAAAATATCGAGATATATATCGTGATATAGCTTGAAAATAAAAGCCATATCACCCAGCCCTACTAAATAACAACAAATATGTCTGGGATGATCATGGCATGATATGCCAATACCTAAGATTCTAAGAATGCGTTCACACAAAATCCTAGAGAACAGATTTATTTCCAGGTTGACGGCCTCGTTTGGACCGGTATAAACGCATAAACAAAGTCTAGAACAAATACATCAGGTGAATTTGAGAGCATTTTTCTTGGAGTGCTTCAATTCAAAATCTAGAGAAATTTGGGTGCACTGTGGACACAAACGCTCTTGGCTCGAAGTGAACAAAGGAAGTATCGAAGATGACGTAGGACGCATGGCATTGTGAGGAGAACCAGTTACGGCACAAAACAAAACATGGCAAATTGTTGCTGCTCCATTGCTGAAAGCTGTAAAAGAGTCCAGTAGTTCATTTAAAGGACTATCAAGATGTGGACATTGCTCATCTACATTTTATTGCGTACGTGATCTATAGCATCAATGTAAATATTAATAGTTGAATGATATTGTGTTGGTAAATAACATTTACAAAGCCTTAGCATACCAAAAAAAAAAAAAAAAAAAAAAGACTCAACAGGAGGAAATCAGATGAAACAGGCTAAATCACAGAGTCCTGTTTTAAAGCTCCCAAAAGTCATCACCAAATCTTTATGTAATCAATGTAGGGCATCGTGTCTGCATCTAGTGACTCACTATCACTATCCATCCCTTTTTCTATATTCAAAAAGCATTAATGTGTATGACCAGTTTGGACAAACTGTGCATTCAGGTCACAGTAGGCAAACTATTCATATCTTAAGTTGAATCTTTTCTTTGCATTGTTAACATGAAGTGATAAAGGCAATGGTCAGTGATTTCTGTCAGCGTGCAATATTATAATTAAAATCCAAATTAAAGTGATTGCCAAAAATTGACTATGACGGGATTATTAAGACCCTGTCAGTCAAAATGAGAAACAACAACAAAAAGTCTAGCACAGTGACAGAAAATAGCAATCTGCATGCGTTAACTCAAAAGCTAGACTGTAGACGCTGGAGCTTTTTTCAAGAAAATTGTTTTTTTTTTCTTTTTTAAATCCAAGTTCCATCACAGCTTGAACTCCACATACATCTTTTGTCCACTCCAGTTGACACATGTGTAGTACCTGCTGGCTACACACTGGCCTAATCTGTGTTGAAATCATAGCACTTTTGCTGGCCTGACCACTGTTCACTCTCCCCGCTGTCGGGTCAAAGGTAAAGCTAAGCCTGTTGGCTCCAACCTTTTATCTAATTAAAGTGCAGCCAAAGTGAAACTCGAGATAAACCTTCATCTGATCTCCACCTGGCTGAGCCTTCTATGTATCAGGTGTTCTTTAACTCGACCCGAAAAGAAAGAAAAACAAAAACATAACATATCCGCCAGTGTGCTGACAGGTGATTGTTAGCCAACAATTGAAATTACACAGTGAACACCAACACCGCTTTTAAACATTGTGAACACAAAACATAATAACGCACAGGAGACCAGAGCAAGTCTGCACACGTGAGGAGGAGCCGTCATTACTGGGTTACCGTCAATGTAAACATGGTTAGAGACGGACACACTAAGCTACTTTTATCCCCATTTTATCCTCAGTTTCCCCCTGAATCTGTTCCCTTTCTCAGCGTATCCTTCACATGCAACTCTTCAGCTGAAGCACTTAAGGTGAAATAAGTCTGCAGGTGATGTGCAGCATGCTCCGACAAGCCTGTAACTGTGTAATAAAGTGGTTGGTGCCCCTCTTCGGTATGTGCAGCTTTGCCCCTGGCCTCCAGTTAAATAGAGATAGTAAAAAAGGGTATATACACACAGTCAGAGGCAGATTGGGAAGTCCACGTACCCCGATGATAGCATTCAGCTCGGTCATTGTCACCTGCTTGGCACGTTCAACAGCCTGAGCCACCTGCTGTTGATGCTGTACACACAAACACAGATTTTACTAGCGGTACACAAATGCTTGTTGATCTAAAAACATGTTAGAGGCTGTAGAAAAAGATTCAATCTCTCAGACAAACTGACTAACAAGTTGCAGCAGTTAAAAAAAAACTTAGATGACTTTACAGCGTATTAAACCTCCCAAAATCGTACCAAACATGCTAAATAGAATAGGGTTAATAGAACGAGTGTAAAAAAAAAAATCGATTCTGCAATATTTCACAGCATGATTATCTTATCGATCCAAAAAATGTCCAACTCTTATTTAATCATGTTTTTAATAAAAAAAAATAAATAAAATAAAAACAACATTTAATTGCGCTAACGTATGCATAGCACGTAAAAGCCCGGTCACTAGGTGTCCGTGAATCTCATCAGACCTTGTTAAACTACCGCACTCCTCAAGTTGATTATTTTTTATAAAACATACTGGGCACTTTTATAGATGTATGTGGTTACTTTATTGAGTCTTTTGTAGAAGCAAAAGTTTGTTTTTCGTTTTTTTTTACTTGTAATTCGATAGTTTGATAAACATACCACTTGTTTCTGATATTGGTACTTGAAGTACAGTTTTGGAACAGTAAAGGTGAAATTTGTAAATATCGTTATCGCAATGTGCATCGTATTGTTTAGTATTGGGAAATTTTGTATCGTGACATGCAAATCGTGTATTGTATCATCAGATTCATGGCAATGCACACTCCTAGATAATAGAGTCAACTACTGCTATTCATTTTATATCTATTTGTTTCAGAAAATTTACAAAATTGAGACGTTACATTAACATCACACTAGCCACACTAGGCTCTCGTTTAGCAGTAAAAATACCATTAAAATGTGTGACATGGTCCCAAAAGGTTGTGTGTGAAACTTTTAAATATCACCAGCCAGTGAATCACCCTCACATTTTGCACGAAACCCCCTGCGCGGAGATGCTTCTGCCATGACGCGTCACCAGATAAAATGACCACCATTTAAACTAATACACCAACAGCTAACCCAGTCTTTGTACCAGAGCCTTTTCAGATTTGAATGCAGTCATAATAATCTGAACCACTTGTCACAAAAAATTGAAAACACACTTCAGATTAAACTCCGCATTCATTTTCAGTCACAGAATAACATGAACACGACTCGATCAGTTACACATAGTGAGATATTGAACAGGATTATTGGTGGAATTGGACGTATTTGCCCGTTTGTCACACTTTCTGCACTTTCAGTCATGCGATTTCCAGTGAAAAGCAGCGTGTAAATGCGTAATATTGTCCCAAAACAAGCATCTTGGGGCGATATTGAATAAAGAGAAAGTTTCCATTCCTTTTCCACAATCATGGAAAATCGTAGGTACTATATGAGAAAAACATTCATAAAGAGAAGCATGAGCTAATAATCTGTGGTGGCCCTGTAGACAAAGTATAATCGCAGCGGTTTCTACGCTTCATGCAAAAGAAAAGTATTGGAGCTCGACTGCGGAGTCCTTTGGCGTACCTTGAGTTTATTATCAATATTATGTCAGTTCTCTCTCCAGAATCACATTGAGGTGTTTGGCAATGACACAGTGGTACATTTTCCTGTTTTATCTTTTCCGTGTTTTTACAGATTGAGGTTCCAGTCTAAAAGTTTAAATTCCAGCCTAATCCTTCAGTGACAGGCGCTTTGTCCACCAGCCACCTTTAGGATTTCCTGTACAGTTGTAGCATATTTTGTGCTTTTACACTCATTTGTGTTGCTTGTCTTAAACTTACCTCTTGTGACAAGAAAGGCATGATCTGAGCCAGAATGGCATTGAGGCGTTTGGCAATTTCTGTCTGTAAGAAAGAAAAAAAGAAAGAGTGTTAGGACAGAGAGTGGAGCAAACAATAAAGGAAACAAGCTCTGGAGTCAAATTTCCTTTAAAGCAACTCTAATGTGTGCTGCGTCAGTCAGCTTGAATTATGTCTTTCTTAACGTAACTAGGATTGCCTTAGAACAAATTTAGCTCCCCCACGGTCCTGCCTCCATTAGGCCCAGACCTGATTTCATTAGGAGGCTGAAATATGCTAATACCATCTGGCTGGATGAAGCCTAATAGAGGTCCATACTTCATAATTACAGAGCACACAGCTGTAGAGGGAGTGCAGGCCGAGGCAGACAGGTGAACTCTTAGAGCCGATCTATCAAAGGCATCTCGGGTATCGACCACTAAATATTAGCCGGCAGAGGAGAATGATACTGCAGCGCTCGGCATGCGCTGAGCACTTATCGACAATGCATTTGGACAAATGGATGTGTCGGCTGCACTCCCAGGTCTCAAGACATTTGGGCCAAACTGTTTTTTTTTATATAACCTCACAGAAAAGGAGACAGAAAAGGCAAGGGGGAGGCGAGGAGCGAGAACGTGGAAAGCAGGATAGGAAAAAGCAGGTGGGGGAAGGATGCCGATCTTAAGCCCTCTGATTTGACACTAAGGTAATGTGGTTTGACTGAACCAGGGGAGGTGAACTAATTGATTGTGAGAGATTAGGGGTGGAGGCCATGCAGGTGTCAGCGGTTGAAGAAGTCTTTCCATCCTTTTTACACGCTCCTGCATTCCATTCATTTTCTCCCTTAACCTCGTTTGACCGTGAATGGAGCAGGAGGGAGGAGAGGGACAGGTGGCTTTCTGCGCCTCCTCTCTGTTACTTTGTTATTCCAGAAGAGTGAAGGTGGGAAAATAAGGAGCCATGGGACGGATGGACCTTTGCTAGTCTGTCAGGAATGATCCCCCAACCCCCCCCCTCTGACCTCAGAGGCACTATGTCTCCCCCCCCTCCAAATACCTCTTCACGCCCCTCAATGCTAATCTCTCCTGCCTGCCTCAAGCCTCTTCCTCTGTTCTCCTCCTCTTCCGTTGCTGGGGCAACGATATCTGGTACTGCTGATCGTTATGTAAATTGGGCTTGGGCTGCTCTGACCAAAGCATTCTGTAAAATCATATTAACCGCAGCACCAAGGTGGGTCATTAAATTGAATTTTCGGCCTGTCGATCTGATTGGCACAAGAAATTAATGAGGGATAACTGGGGAGGTGGGGAGAGGATGAGCCTACACTAAAGAGAGGGGGGGGGGCAGCTCTTTGGAGACGCATAAAGCATCATCATTAGCAGGGGCCGGATACAGTGACACACAGTGGGTGATAGCATTTTGAAACACACCGCAAGGAGAGAAGTGTGCGCCTTGTATGAATAGCAGGGTGGAGATACAATTGGCTATCAAATGTCACTCACTAAGACCAAAGGCATGCAATCGGTTCCCAAACTACGGGACGTGACATCATGAAAGGGGGTAGGCACAAGAGGGGTTGACACTGGCCTTACTGAACATTGAGCAAGTAAAATGTCTTTTCTTTGCACTCAAAGAACTGTTATCATTACTGTTATTGGACAATTTAAGTTATTTTTACGAATTTTGTAGAAGAATAGTCTAAATGTTTTACTTTTTTCAATAAAGGCAAAAAATGTAATCCATTTTGTTGAGATGATCATCCCTGAACATTTTTCATTCTTCAAAAGGGAGACAACAGAAAAAGTTTAAGAACCACTGGTTTATAATAAATCATAACATTACAGTCACCGTGACCGAAGGCACAAACATTCAGGAAATTCAGACACTGTCTAAAAATATTAGGGTGTCCCGATCAGATCATGATATCAGATATTGAATATAGGATTATATTGGCCAGCATGCCCATCCAAAATCTCTGATAAACTGTTTTGATTGGATTCATTGAGGTTATTTTTCAGGCTTTTTCAATTTTTTTCTATTGTAGTATATTTCTTATGTTTAGGGTAAAAATGTATCTAACCCATTGGTTAATAACAAATGGATCAGTTTTGCTGACTAGTGTTCTTTGTTTAAATATCTGTAGCATTCCACACTACAAAAGTATGTATATGTAAATAAAATCACATCACACGTTCTTCACGAATTGAGACTTTCTGGCATCCATTTGGATGAAGAAAGATGCTTTAATAACGCAACCAATGACTTGCGTCACTTGTAACGGCTCCCATTTTACTTCGGAGGCCCCATTTTCCACAGTGCTTTTAGTGGCAGGCCGAGGCAGGCGGTGGAAAGAGTTTATTGTCACTTTAAACCACTGAAAACAGAAGCCTTTGAACCAGCAGAAGCTTTTCACTACAGCACCACAATTACAGATACTCAGGGTTGTCTAGCAGCACCGGAGCTTGGAGAGGCTCTCTCTCTCCCTCACATCCTTCCGTCAATGGTGCGTTGAAAGCCATTTGGCTGTTTGTCGCTGCATGCATTAGAACCCAAGTGGAGAGCAGTCTCTGACGGGGATTAAATTGGTGGGGAAAACAAGTGGCATATGATGTGTAGGGGGAATAGAGGAGGGCAGAGATGGCTGTTTGGGAATTATTTTTTCAGCCAGGGCAGAGGAAGAGAGAGGCACTTAGAGGTATCTTGTTCATTACAAATGCATGAAGAATATTTTGCATGTCTTTCTATTTTGAGCTCTCACGTACAAAAATGTTACATCCTTTTTCTCCAGCGTGGGGACAGTCTGTTTAATATTATACAGTGTGTGGGTATAGCGCCTTATACAAAGGTAGTGTACTGCTAGTTTCCAATGCTTTTCATGGGTCCTCACCCCATTTTTATATTACACATTTCTGGCAACCCCAGAGACAACTTTGGTGCACAGTTTTGCAAGAAGACATGTATTGTCGATGTTTCTGTTCATCTGGTAATGGTCTTTACGGGGCCAGGAGTCTATGTAAACCCTCCCATTTAGTTTTCAGTTTTTCTTTGATGTCTTTGTTTTCTTGTTTAAGATTGTGTTTTAATTTAAAAAATAACTTAAAATGTGTGTTGTTTTTTTTTCAATTCCTAGACATTTCAGGCAAACCCTTTTGAATTCCAGCCGACCAAGGTTGTAAAACACTGCTTCAGATCCAAGCCATCAAACTAAGCCCCTCTCGCAACCTCCGGTAACCTCGTCAGCATCTCTCCAGAGGCGGCGTGTGTGTTTTTGAGCCAGTTTGCTTTGGCTCTGAGACAGATCGACCATCATCACCTTAGCAAACAATTCCAGGAATCCTGTATAAATTATTCATTTGCAACAACCCGCCCCCTTCTCCCTCACATGACTTTCTCCTCTTCGCCATTTCCCTTCAGGAAACAAACGACTTTCTTTGATAAGACCCTCTCCCTGTTTCGTTCATCTACTCAACAAGTGAGGGCTTCAAATTATCAAAGAAATTTTAAGAATGAATCCAAATCCAGGGCAAGATACTAAAGTAGGGTACATACATGAAGACAATCAGGATGCTTTCTTCCCAATTTTCTACCTTTCCCAACCAAGGACGGAAAACGCCAAATAATGTTTTATAAAATTATCCTATAATTCAGCAGTTTAGAATTTTAAAATTTCAAGCTCCAAATTAGTGACAACAGGTCAAAATATCTCAAACATTGATGGCTGCTGTAATATTGAGTTGTTTTTTTTCTCCAACTTTACAGAGTAGGAGCTCCAACTGCAGGTGGCGTTTGAAGTAAATTTTTCAAGTAGAGGTTTGGAAAATCCACAGTTGCTTTGAATGCAACATTAGGAGCTAACACACATACACACACAGACAGTTCAATCAAAACTGTTCTAGGCCTGATTTTGCATCTTCATGTATGGAGTCTATACTGTGTGTATCCCACTTAACATGAAAGGTGAACAGAAACAACAAACTGAGGACTGGGTCGGTTGAAAATAACATCTCCTCCACATCTACGCCACAAGACAGCAGGGCACATTGCTGAGGCAGTCTAATGAGCTGTGCTAATTAAAATCACTTATTGACAGCAAGCAGGGATGATTACCTCCACCCTGAACTCTCTGCCATCATAAGAGACACTGTCAAAACAAATTACCCCCACATGGATTTCTTTCACAGCAACCACTCAGCTTATCTGTGGCAAAGTTCTACCCAGGCTGCTGAAAGCTGAGCTACAGTGTGTGTAATAGTTGTTAGCACGTGTACGTTGTTTTTATTTATACACACAGACGTGCCTGAGCTCTCTATTTTTTAGCAAGAATTACCAGAGTTTACCATGACTTTCTATACAACAATTGGGAGGTCAGATTAATGCTCCATTGCCTTTAGCATCCCAGTCTTCTTCCTTACTCACCAGTAAAGGCAGACATACACTGCATGGTTTTTTCAATCGTTGTACTCCGCTCCAGCAGAAAATTGTGTGACTTAATTGCAGTCTGAATATTCGCAGGTTACGATTCATGTTCTCACACTATACGGACCAATACGCTGACGCGACCCGACTGCTCACACTGTACGTCCATACACGACACGTCGGGGTCTTGTAGCCAGAAATGTATCATAAAAATTAGAAGAAAAAAAAGAACTCTGAAGCATCGCCATTAAAGCAGAAGAAGAAGAAGAACCCGGAAGTGGATAGACACTCGCGCCTTGGTAATTTATGCCATTCTCTGCGGAGAAGCATCAAAAAAGAAATACCGGCGACGTATGTGGATCAGGAATTGGCTCAGCCGGTGTGGGCAGTACGGTCTGTCAATTTTACAGCGGTCTGTATACACACGATGCACGACAAGATTTGGCCGAGACTCGGCCCGATCCCAAAAACAGTCGCACAAGAGTGAAAAATCGACTCAAAATGGGCCAAAAATCACAACGTGTATGTCCGCCTTATATTAACAGAGACAGCACAGGGCCTGGGTCTGTTTACCTCTCACTGATGTCATCACAAACACAGGCTCCGCAGACGCTGCAGGGAGGCGGAGGGTGGTGGGAATCATAAATTATTCATGGAGCGCTGACGACTCCGTCAAGCTTTTTGATAAACAAAAGAGATGCACAGGAGAGGACAAGTCGATTAACCCATTTAGCCCAAAGCCTCTCGCTCTCTTCCTGTCTCCAACGTCACTCCCCCACCCTTCCCCCTGCCACTTGTTTTGTCCACTTCCACCAGCATCCAACTACAAAGAGAAGCTCCACCCCCCCACTCGGCTGGGCCTAAACCTTCTTATTGGTGATAAGTGTCGGACGGATAAAAAAGGAGGAGTGTGGAGGAGGTGGGGTGAGTTTAGTTCCCTGATAATCAGAAAAAACACCTAGTTAACATGCACGCGCACACACATGCACGCACACAGCCTTCTATGAAAAAGAAAGAAAGCACTGCCTGATGAATTGCACTCAGTGCTGCTGTTCCAGCTGAGCTCCCCTCCCACTGATACCATTAACCTTGTGGATGTGGGGGCCCCACCTCTCTCCGTCCCTCGTTCTCTCTCTGACGGTCTCCCGCTCCCATACATCATATCGCACAGCTAATGACACAGGGCCATCATTCACAGCACATTGTTGGGGCGGGGGAAGGCAATGAAAAGCAGGAGGGCAACAAAGAAGAGGGGGAAGAGGAGGAGGAGGCGAAAACCAAACAGGAGGAGGAGGCAAAGGTGACTTCAGGAAACACAAGTCTGATTTAGAGAACATGGAAACATGAGCGTACAAAGATAAGATCAGCAGGAGAAGATGCTTATCTTAGCAGACTGGTTAAAAAAAACAATATGGTGATAAAGAGGTCCCACCTTTAGCTTCAACTAGTTTGTGTCGTTTAAGCAGCAATGTCTTTTTTTTTTAATTTTTTGAAATGCTTCTGTCGTACTATATACTGTTATACTGTAGCTGTTTTATCTATGCTAAGGTAGCTAGGTGGTAAAACCAATCCCAACTACAGACGATGCACTGTACACTTATAAAAGGCCCCACCCGAGTACAGATATATAAAGTTTTAGTACTTGAGTCAATGTCTAAGGCAGGAGCTTATATATCGTGCAGCTCATTGACCTCCTCTGGGAAAATGTTGTGATCTGTTTAATGTGAACTTTATCACTTTTCAATCAATTAATGAATCATAGCTGAAAAAATGTCATCTCTACCTCACCTTGAATTGCAGGAGGCCAGCACAAAGCATTGCAGGTATGCATATTTACACACACACACGCACACACACACAAGGACTAACCCACAAAAACACATCCGCTCAGACTGTCTGCCAAATACTTCTCTTTAATCTTATCAAACAGTCTCCATCAGGCAGCGTGCCCTTCATCTTGTTTGGACAGTCAGCATTTTCACTACAGGAATCCGCTATGAGCTCGGCTCCTCCAGGCATTTTCAGAATGAGGGTAGAGATTGGGTATCCATTTGTGTGTGTGTGTGTGTGTGTGTGTGTGTGTGTGTGTTATGGCTTCTGTGATATGGCCACATACCTGTTTGTGCATCTCAATGTTGAGTCCATAGGACATTTCGTAGTACTGCAAAAACACAGAAGACAAAACACGAGAGAATGAAAGTCAAATCAGATCTGTGGTTAGTGACTAATCCTGAAAGATAAAGTGACAGTTTTTTTAAAACAGTGAAAACCGAGTTTCACATGAATTCTTTCCATCTGAGGAACAGAAAACATATTGCGCAACGCGGTTGTAAACACTGGCGTGGTGACATCCTCAAAAGCGCCCCCACCCAGCTAAAGAAGGTTAATACATGTTGCATTGGCAAACCCATTAAAAACTGCAGCATTAAGAAGGTTGACAACTTTTCATGTCATTTGTCCAGCTACAGCGGAAGACATGGCTGTGGTTACTTTTATTCTTCTGTCGAGCACAAACAACGCCTTCAAAACCCGAGAAGAAAGGCCATTCCACGACCGACCAGCTCTGTCTGCCAAAGACCTGAGCCCACCAACGGCTACAGCAGCAGCTTCAAATGTTTCAATCTACTCCCACTTTCCTCTAAGATCTCACAGGGAAAATAATATGTAACAAACTGCTGCTGGTTGTCATTCATTTCATGTACAAACATGATAAGCTCCTGTAGATAAAAAGCCCAGACACAAGCCTAAGTTACATCACTTGTCAGATGAAAACTGTATGCTTTTTTTTCCTCTGTCCATGTGTATAACAAAGTTCTTTCCTGTATTAACACAAACCTTCCCTTAAAATCTGTCTTTATTTGATCAGATGCTCTGAGCAAATGGAGTTTAATGTCAGTGTTGAAACAGTTTTAGCCTTTACAGCTCTTATCTCAGCACTCAGGTCTGGGACCCATAAAAAGTTAAAAGCACAAGCTGTACAGTAAGAAGCAGAAATTGCAGGACTGGCTGCACCAGCGCTTCAGTCACTGTACAACATTAAACATAACTTACCAACATTTAACAGAACAACTCAGCATTAACAACCACCATTTTTAGAAGAGGAAAACTATTTCATAGATCATTTTAAAAGCAGGTTAAACACCCAATAAATAACTGGAAGTTGTATCATGCAATCACATAAAATGTGCTTTTGAATTATAGAAAAACAGCAAGATCAGCATTAAACAAAGTTGTTGGCAGAAAAAAAAAAAAAAAACTTATTCTTTAAAAACACATTGTTTTCCTGACTTGTCTCATATTCTAACTTTGCAAAACATTGTATTATTTTGTAATTAGACTCAAAGTTGTGTTTTAATGTCAAATATAAGGACGTCCCAATACAACTCTTTTAAATCCTATACGATACCAATATTGCAGCCTTGAGTGCCTATATTGATCTGATAAAATCTCAGCACGAATCATACATACTTTTATAAATTATTTTGTTGTGTGGAATGTCAGAAAAGGCTTGATCAAGTGATATTACTGTGAGAACAATAGTCAGCAACTGTACTTATGAGAAAAAACTGACCCATTTATTATTAACCAATGGATTACATTACAAATTTGAACCTGAAAAATATTCAACAATTGAATAAGATAAATATAAAATAAATTAGAAAACTGAAAAATAACCCAAAAAAAATCAAATAAAACCAAAAAAAATATTTCATAATGCAAAATAACCATTAACAATAAATAAAACTAAAAAAGAAAACCCTGAAAAATACTCTTTTTTAGACACAGGCTGATATAATCAGATACCTAGTTTTTTACTGATATTCGATTTCAATATCTGTTCGAGACACCCTTATTAAAATATGTGTTGAATTCTTTTCTTTTAAAGGAGAATTAAGTAGTCAATTCCTATTGTGGTTAAAGATATACAAGGATCCTCTGTGTGAGACCCCCACAGTTCTTTTTTTTTGGGGGGGGTGTTGAAAAGCTAAAAAAAGCTCACAGGAAACCCCTCTGATTCATGCACAAAGCAGGCAGAGCAGTCATTAACCCCAGTGGGTCACACAGGGCAATGTCACAGAGGAACGGATGGGGAGGTGGGGGGGGGGGTCATAAAGATGACCCCCAGAGGCAGAGAGGGGGTTGTCACGCCCTACAATCAATAGCAGGACATTTGACCCCTTGCTGGAGTTGCGACGACCCCCCAACCAGAGCAATTCAACAAAAACACAAGCGTGAGTCAACAGTGGGACACAAGCACAACAACAGCGCTGCAGCTGCATCACCTGTGACACTTCACCTGGGGCCAAAGGCTTTAAATCAAGAGTCGTAACAATGGCTCCTCTTACCATGACGTAGTGACGCTGCATTTCTGTCTTCTCATTGGCCAGTTTGTCGTATTCCACTTTCAAGCTTCAGGGAGAGGAGAACAAAACACAAGATTAACAAAGAACTGCTGCACAGATTCAAAAAGTATGGCAAACCTTGACTACAGAGTAGGGCAGGGCAATATATTGAGGATTAAGATATTTTGGTGATATAAAAACTTACAATATTGCTTATATCGATATATTTTTTTAATACCTTATTTTGTTTAAAACACCTGTTTTAGTTTTTGCTGCTTTCATTACTTCTCAGAACAGCATTAAAAGCTCAGTTAGATGGATTAATGAGTGTGTCCTAACCCAGACCTTCCCCCAAACAAGCCACACTAGAGAACTCACTCACACGTGCTGTCCTTTAAAGGAGAAAAAGCCAAAAGTGGCACATTTATGTGAAACTGTTAATATATGTGCCTGTGTGGCATTTTGCATCAGCTAATTTAACCCAGAATTGTCTATCTGATCACACTGTATTTGAAATAAAATTATTGAGATTTATTTTGTATAAAAAATATTAAGATATGAGATTTGGTCCACATCACCCAGCTCTACTACAGAGTGTTTCATAAATAAATAACTGACATCCTGTGTCATAACAGAGTATAGAAGAAGAAGTGCATAGCAGCAGCTTCTGGAGGAGCTGCGTTACCTGTGGTACTGCGCCTGCAGGAACTGAAATTCATCTTTGATTCTGTCGCACGACTCGGCCACTGTGAACTTGAAGCCAGGCTGGCCTGGCTGGTGAGGTGCCTGCAAGGGTTGGAAAAAAAACACCAAGTGTAAATAATTCCATCATCACAGGTCACATCTTCCTCGCCACCTTCTTCCTCATTTTCCTCGCTCCATCACTCCCGCGGGAAATCACATGTACGATCTGAAAGGTGGCTCACTCAATCTGGCTGCATGGTGACGTCACATGGCTACATGACTGTGTGATGACTTAACATGTTCAGTTTGTGCGTCTTCAACCTTTAATAGAACCTTAAATTGCAACTACACCAAACTACACATAAAATGTGCTATAATAATCAGAAATCAATGTTGTTTATTAGTGTACTTCTGATGTTTTGGCTGTTTGAATATCAGAAATCTCCTTTACAAACATTTTGTGGGAATTTTTAGGAAGCATATGTGCTTCCAATAAGATTTTTTTCTAATATGTTGTAAGTGTATTGACAAATATTTACGTTTACCTCCTGCAATGTGCTCACGTTCCTCTAGGGCAGAGGTGTCAAACTCATTTTAGTTCAGGGGACAAATACAGAGCAGTTTGATCCCAAGTGGTCCCCAGATTATAGGCAAAAAACTTAGTAATTTCAACAATAATGTGCCCTGGTTTGCACTTTCACTTATGAAATATCTCAGCCATATTTGCAGAGCTCAGTTTTCCAGTTCTTATATCACATGACGGCAGTCATTTTTAATCTCAAATTGTTGAAAAAACTAAATTTTTCCCAAAATCTGGCAAATTTTCCTCAAATTATTCCACGAAATTTCCCCGAATTCCCAAAAATCAGGGAAATTTAAATGAAGTTCTTGCAGGGACTGATATACTCACATTCTATATTGGCAATATTGAAAATTATAATATTGTACATATTCAATAGCTTGTTTTGTATCAAAATACTTGTTTTAGGAGTTGGTGCCATTGTTACTTCTGATCCCCTGTATGCGTCGCCATCTTGTGTGTCATTGTAACCTTTACTGGTAACCCAAGTCACCGATTTTAGCCATGTCATGCCACAAACATGCATTGTGTGGGGTTGCTCAAACAGAGCAAAGCCAGGGGAAAATAAGACAGTTTTATTGCATTCCTAAAATAATAACTAGTCAAGGAGAATAAACAGAACGTCTGTCCACAGAACAGAGAAACAAATGGCTAGCCATCATCAACGGGAAAGGTTTCCGACCTGACACAGAAAAGCAACACTAAAGTCTGTAGCGATCATTTAATCACAGGCAAGTGTATATATTATCAATGCATGTCTTATTGGCCCACTGAGATATTATGATTTTTTCATATGAAAACACAACTCATATGTTTACGTTGTTATTCAGGCTGCACGTCAGTGGAAAGCTACAATTGTTGTGATTGAAGCCATATAAACCATTTAACGATCCAACAACCACAGCCGAAGTTATCAATGCTTCTGTCAGATCAATCTTTGAAGCCTCATAATGACCAGGTAAAAAAAAATATTCCAACAAAAACGATCTCGTTAGCTTGTCAAAGGTCCACACACGTCACTATACGCCTCCAAAAACTTGCATGCTTTCAATTCATCCAATGTGTAGGCACTTACACTGTTCACCAGATAGTTTACAATGTCTGGATACAAAATGGCCAGGAACATATCTTCGTTGGACACCCATTCTCTTTTGCCGATATCGTACAGCTCTTTGTTGTTGATTTCACTCAACTTCTGTGCCTCGCTTTGCAAGTTGCATTCAAACTATCTCTGTAGATTGTTAGTTCCTTTTGGCTATTTTTATCCAGTTTTGTCGTCATTTTGAAAGCTTCGGGGGGCAAAAATGTATCGTGTCAGGATGTAAACAATAAAAGCTGACACACAAGATGGCGGACTACGGATTTGTGAGTGGTTTGTGATGTCATAGAAAACCCATCGATAGAAGAAAAAGGCAAAAGTTGCACATATTGTGCAGCCGTTTGTTAATAAATGTGCCTGTGTGGCATTTTTTCATCAGCCATAGAACTGTCTTTATTGTCGAACTTCATTTGAATTAAATTTATCGAGATTGTATCACATCGTATTTAGTCATTATGAAAAAAAAAAATATTGAGATATCGCCCAGCCCTATTTATATATAATTTATAAGTGGAAGTGCAAACCAGGGCACATTAATGTTGAATTTGCTCCTTTTCCCAAAAAAAAAACTGTAGCCAACATTAGCTCAAACTAGTCGGTATTTGGCCCCTGAACTAAAATGAGTTTGACACTCCTGTTCTAAATGGGCCATGGTTGGACCCTGCACCGAGAGGTTGACACATGCGCTTCAGGGGTACGCGCACCCCTGGTTGAAAACCACAGATGCAAGCTAGAATTTAAAACAAACTATACACACCGGATGCCGGCCTTGTGGATACATGACGAGTCGTTCACACTGGAGGGGTTTCTCTCGTTTCCTTCCTCCTCTCGGTGATCCCGCTCTACCACCGACACCCCCTCCCCTGCTGTGCGCACAGGATGGCGGCGGACAAAGCCTCCTTCTCGGCTGTGAGGCGCACACCCAGAGCCCGATGTTTGGATGGTGCTCTCACCTTCTCAACACCTACACAAAAACACACACACAAGCTGGGTCACGATCACAACAAGACACGCTCAAATAAAGAATGAAGACTGGCCCTCATTCATTTTTAATACACAGTCATTAACTAAAAGTAATAGCTTCGTTTTTAGTGTCTTAATAAACCCACATGAAGTCAAACATCAAAATCGTTTCCAACAATTTAATTTTGAGAAATGAAAAGAAGGCAGTGTGTGTAATCCCGAAGTTTGGGCTTTGATAGCACAGCAGCCATCATGTTGTTGTTGTTTAGATTGAAACTAATAACGAGTTTCAATCACAAAGAAGGGAAATGAACACACGCAACGCTTGTTTTGGTGGTTGGTCCTGGAAGAGCAGAGAACATGGAGCTGAATGCTTCTAATAAAGCCACACCACCACCACTACTACCATCACCTCCACCATCAGCAACAGGGGCGGACGGACGTCTTGTTTTATGTGACCATTTTCTTTACCTTTCTCTCCACCAGTTCTTCCTTTGAAAGGGTTTAAAATCCACAGAGTAATATCCCCCAGGTCAGTCAGTGCGTGAGGAGAAGAAAGCGACCGCTGTCGTGATTATTTTCCCACACTTCCTCCTTTAAAATCGACCTTTTTCTTGCTGTCGGTCCCTTTCAGTGTTGGTTTTAAACCGGGTGATCCACAGCCGGAGAGCGTCGTCGTTCAGCCCGGACAGACTCTCCGAAACCTTCCAAAAAGACGTGTAGAACTTTAAAAAAAGAAATCAACCGTGCCTCCGGAAGCAGTACACCAATCTTCATGTAAATCACGGGGTGATATTGCAACTATTTCGTCGAGTAAAAGCCGTTGTTTTGTGTTAAAACCGTCCTCGATAGAGATTCGCAGGGCGCGAGGTACCACACACAGACTGTGCACTGACACGAGGACCAAACTGCCGAGAGAGAGACTCCTCACTGACCAATCAGAGCGCTCGGAAAGCTTCAGCAGTGAAGGCCAATTACAGCGCGTTTTCCCCACGTGGGGAAGGGTGAAACAGCTGTATCCTGATTGGGCTCCGCGATGTGACGTCACAAGGTCGCCATTTTGGATCTGGAGTGACATTTTAGTGCGATCAACAACTTGTTCAAAAGTAATCATTTAATCGTCCTGAGATTCAAAATGTGTTATTGTTTAGTTGCATGCATCAGTTTTATCATTTTAAATCAAGTTGCGCGGTATATAAACTGGAATAACTCAAAGATAAACAAGCTAAACACTGATTGTTTCATGTGTAATATTGATAAAATGTGCTTTAGCTTGTAATGTGTGAGCTATTAAAACTAAGGATAGCTTGAAAAGATTTAACAATTCATCTATATGTTATTTGTAAAACCCAAAGTGTCACAAAAACTATTTATTTTTTTATTTATCAATATTTACTTTTAACTCATCAGCATTGGAAACAGCTATCACTACATACATTCATATACTGATACATACACACATGCATACACAACTTATATACATACACTATAGTTGTGTTTAAATGAGATTTGCCTATAATTTAGAGAAGCAACAAATAGAAACCTCTGAAACCATGTGTTTCCATAGAAATTAGGGCTGGGACAAAATGCCAATTTGATTTATACTGATTTATTAAGTATTGCAATTCAATAGTAATGATTATTTCTTTTTAATTTTTGCTTATTTTAACACCCAGCGATTCCCATACTGAAATCCGTGGCTGACATAATGAAACCCTTGCTAAACATTGACCCTGAATAATAGAAAAACATGCTTTTCTCTTCACTCAAAGAATGTTATTATTACTGTCCTAAACTTTTAGAGTTTTATAGAAAATGTGTAAAAATTTAACATTTTTCAATAAATGTTACATTTTCTTATCCATTTTGTCAAAATTCTGTTGCAATAAGGGGGCTGAAAGTTTTTCATATTTCAAAGGGGGGGCGCAACAGAAAAACTTTGAGAACCATGCACTATGTTAACCTTTGACGACATATGTAGAGATGGTTATAAAAACAAAAACAATCAATTCTGGGGAGTAATATCAATTTTTAATATTGTCACAAAAAAAATCATTATATATATTGTAAATCGATATTTTTCCCACCCCCCAATGAAAATACAGTATTTCCAATGGATGGAAACACCTGAATTTGGAAAAAACACTGAAATATCGCTAAAACGTTTTTACGTTTTAATGAGGAGGTATTTCAGACGTTTCGATATTGAAATGTGTCGTAAAAGTGCTATTAAAACATTTTTTTCCCGCAAATCCAGAAAATGAAGTACATAGCCTTATGACATGACATACCTGTACCTGGTCACATGACCACTGCTTTCCGAGAAAAAATGAAGCGGTACGCATAGATAGAAGAGAAGATATAGACATTTCTTGGCATTATACTTCAAAAATATTTTTGCCACATTAGACGTGAAACAACAAAGGATAATGAAGCTTTATAAGGACATTTGGAGAGAACGTCTTCCTGCAGTGAAGTCTCGCGCGATGAGATTTCACGATAGTTGTGAAGCTTCTGCCCAAAACAACGTTCAATGGAAGCACAATTATACTTTGTCGACATTTAGAATTATCACTTTTTTGTGAAAATCTATAATGGAAACACAGCTTCAATCTAGCAAAAAACAACAACAACAAAAACAATTGATCCTGGGGAGAAATATAGATTTTTAATATTGTCACAAAACTCGTGATGTATCATAAACTGAAATTTTTCCCACCCCTTATGAAAATACGATATTTCCATGGATATCTGGTAAATATACTGAATCTAGACCAGTCTAAACCTGACTGTGGCATATCAGCAAATGTAATGGCAACTATACACAAGCAGGTGAAAGTAATGGATTATGGGTACTTGTACTATTTTGAGTATATTTCTAAATCAGTAATTTTACTTGTACTTAAGTACTTTTTAAAAGAAGTAAAGTAATTCATTACATTTCCACACCCAAGCGGTACTGATTAAATGATCATTTTTGTTTTAAAATGATCAACGGACATTGTGAAATAACCAGACAACAATCAAACACATCACATCATAGCCGACCAACCAGACTAAATGTAATGTACGACGCCAAAATTTGACAAACCTTTTATTTTACACAGGTGCGTTTGTGAAAAACAAAATTAAGTTCCAATTGTGCAAGATTTGGTCTCTTACTATTTTAAGTTTATACATGAGATGTTTACTGTATGCAAGGGAACCATGGCATGATTTATGACCAAAAAATAAACGTGTGGGGTGAAAGTAACTAGTAACTTTTACTTTGAGTACTATTTAGTATTTCATGTATGACTTACTTGTACTTTGGTCAATGTCTGTTGTTTTTAAATGTGCTCGATAAAGACTTGAGTACAATTTTAATCAAGTGACAATACTTCTACTTGAGTAGGAAATATCGGTACTTTTTACACCTCTGTACACAAGTTGTATTGAAATAACAGGTAAATGGTCCACCGTCCCTAAATATTATAAAGTTCCTTCTGATTTGGTGTGTTTTAATGTGGATGTGTTGTGCAGGGATAATGGCTTCACAGGGACTTATCCAGGACTCGGAGAGCAGCACAGAGATGTGAATACCGCTTCATCTGCAGTAGAGTGTCCTTTGAGTGACTGGAATTGATCGACCTATTTCTAACGAGACCTCAAGCATCTACAAGCTTTCCTATCAGCAGCTTCTGAGGCGGACGCTGCAACACGTCTGCGCCTCAGCCTATCACGTGTCGCTCCCCCAGCCCGGCCCCACGTGGGCTCGTCACGCCCTACTCCACCGCCCTCCAGCCAATGGGCGCGCGGCTGTCGCCCCGCGCCGCTCGCCATTGGCTGAGGCGGGGAGGAGCTGTCAGTCAGCAGTCCGGGTTGTCAGTTAAACCCACGTTGGGTTCCTCGCTGACAAATGGCTGCTCCGCTCCCTCCCGCCTGCGAACAGCGCCTGGAATGGCTGCTTAATTAGCTTCGAATGGCTTTTCCTTTCAGCTCAAACAATCTGTCACTACCATGTGGTAAAAAGAGCTCTGCATAAAACAAAAGCAGGAGGGAAAAAAAGCCAGTAGGGGCTAAATATCAGTTTGTTTCCCCCCTCCTCTGCTATTCCTTCTCCCCTCCTCCACCAAATCATTTTCAACCAAACAAAGCTTTATACCTTGATCAAACATCAGCTCCTTTATTCATCTAGCTTCATCTTTAAACGTGCTTTCATTCATTCATTCATTCTGTGTCCATGTGGTCTATTTTTATTAGACTCACATTTCTGAGTACATCACACACACATCATACATGTCTACTTATGTATGGTGTGCATTTCAAATGAGTATGGTAAATGACTACAATAAGTGAACTATTCTGTTCTATACAGAAAAATACACAGAATGAGTCGCCATAGGATGGATGTTCCCGAAGTATCTCGATAATTCCGGGGAAAGCAATTAGAAAAAGAAGAACAGATAAATTACTCCATAAAGCTGGAAAAAAAATACTCTGAGAAACAGGAAGAAAAAAAAAATGCCCAAAAAACAAACCAAAAAAAAAAAATATTCAGAAAAACAGATTATTTATTTATTTATTTATTTTTAAAGTGAATGCTATACGTTTCCGTAGTACTGCAACAATTTTGTTTAAAATATTCGCAAAAATTAACAATGTTTTACAATTTGATACATTTGTTGCAATTGGTGTCTGTTCAGACAGCAGGTATTAATGCACGCTTCCAATTTTTTGGACTACTTCGATTTTTTTTAACATGTTTACGGAAGTAAATATGGAGGCGCCTTGTTGCAGTTTGTGTGTGGCACTGATAATATGTAAATATGTATTATTGTAAGGCCTCACTCTCTCTCCATTGTCCACATTCCACTCAGTCCTCCACTATGGCTGTTATTTATTCCCTTTGCATTCCTATAATGTAAAGGTCAGATGAATGTGACCTGGCTGTTCAGAAGGCAGTCGCATTGCAAAATATCAAATACGTATCAGATTCAGGAGCACAAAAGAAAGTGGCCTGTAAAAATCAGATTTGCCCGCAATCTGAACGTAGCCTCTGTGTTACCGTTTCTTGCTATATGCAGGCTATGCAATTGCATATGACCTCGTAAGCCACTAGGGGGCCCCAAAGGTTGAGTCCTTGACCTAAAATATACCTGATATGCTTGAAAATAAATGTAGGATATGATAATATTACAAACACAATCATAAGCTGTTACTAGTGTTTTTGAGTTGCATTCTTGTTGTCAAAAATTGAAAATAACATTTTAAAAAATGTTATTAATTCTATCTATTGACATGTAGCTCGTTTCTTGTAGTAGAGTGTAGCAGTTTGTGGACATTTAATGAAATAAAACTCGCTCCAGTTTAGCGAACTTGAAGCCCCCAAACAACATCTTGCATTGGGCCCGCGCATAGCTAGAAACGGCTGTGCCAAGTAACATTCTATATTCAAATGAGTGGCCTTCTACCATTTCTTTTCACATCCTATGCATGAAATATAATGTTTTCTATCTCTATTTCTCTTCAAAGATAGTAATAAGTTTAGCTAAGTAGCTAACTCTTGTGTGCATTACATACACATATCATTAAAAACGCTCTCAACAATATTTGGGAAAAATGATACTCGTCACAGAATCAGGTTTGCTGCTCAGAAGCTAAGCTAAGAATTATTTTTCAACATTTTATCACACATTTTAACTATGTATCCTCTATTAGGTGTATTTGACATAACTGCTAATAGACAAACAAATAAATAAATGAATAAATGCAGGTGAAAATAGCATGCATACTTCCTTAGCGGAGGGGAATTATTAATAAATTGGACAATCTTCAGAGAGCGTTTGTCATATATTTGAATCTAAAGGCAAGGTGCTTAACTTACCAAAAAAAATGTACAAATAAAAGCATATCAGGAACTATGACTGTTCTCATTTCTCAGAATGAAATCAGTGAAAACATCTACTTCTGTTGTACTGTAGCTCCATAACCACTATTGTAATCTTGTAAACTAATTTTACAATATTTGTTTTCCAACTTTTGGTCTTAAAGTCTAAGTCGCAAAAAAAACCCTCAAACGACAGCTATAGGATGCTGTACACTTTAGCTGTTGCTTAGTAACAAAGACCAGCCTCCTGTAGATGTGGTGACGGTCAGTAATAGCCATAAAGGAAGAGCAGGTAAGTGAACAGCACATGGAAACCTATGCAAACGTTATCCTGCTGAAGCTTTTTCAAGTGATGGAATTCTCTATGTCTTGTCTGGGAACTCAGAACAGTAACAATTGTTATAAACATGCTGATTAATCATAAGTTCAACTTCCTGTAGAAACTCTGTTAATTCTAAGCTGCTTGTGATAAACACTGATTTATTTCATTCTGCAGACATTAAAAAAAGAAAATAAATGACATGCAAAACTGCTAGAACATCAATAACTAGACCGTGACAATTATTATTATTTTTAATGTAATATTTATTAATATTGATCTATATTTATATATTTTTTGTCAACTAATAAAAACTTTAATATAATTTTGTCACATGGAATAAAATCCAATCATAACTCATGTGATCATGTGGTCATACGCATTGATTCATCTGTCAAACATTAATACCATCCAGTATCAGGTTGATCAATGATAATTAAATCTTTATTTTAGTCGACTATAACTGTAACAGATTTAATCAACTCAAATCTTACTCACGTAGTTGACTAAAAAACTTTAACTGAAATAGTCCTGATGATTAAATTTAGACTAAAACTAAATCAAATCTTTCTGTAAAAAATTAACACTGATCAACATTACCCTCATTTATTAAAGGTGTTCCAATCCGATATTGGATATTGGTCGAATATAAGCACAACCATCCCTTAACTTAAACTTAAATTACAATTTTAAGTTAAATAATTATAAAATCAGATTGTTCTTCTGGAGATTTTTTTTAAAAAGGTGCGCAGCATCACGATAAACCTGATTGATGCAGGTTCACTAAGTTGAGAACAGCTTGTTGGAGACTGCCTTCGCTGAAGCAGAAATGTGAATGAAACTCACTCAGAACTTTGAGTTACTTCAACAACTGTTGAAATATGGTTTTTAGAGTGCACTGTTGGTCAGCTGTGTAGATCTGTTTCACTATGTTCTGCTCCAATCTGTCCAGGGAGCGCAATGTGTGGACCCAGTGTAAGGATGTGGTTTATCTGGGAACGGGCAAACACAGCGGTGACCTCCACGGGGCCCAAGACTGATTGAGGAACCACATACAAACGAAAATGATCCTACTGCTTCTCATGCCACGTTGGCCACGTTTACATGGGAGCTTTAATTTCTCTTTAAAGCAGAATGAAAGTTAAATCATCTTTAAACTGACCTTGTAAACACTTCATTCCAAGTCCAAATTTAATCCCAAATTAAACTTAAATTTGAATTAGGTGGCTGGTTTATTCGTAAACACTTTATCGTGGTTTTTGCGCATACGCGACTTGCCGTGTCAAAACTTAAATCAAAATAAAGGTGAAAACAGTTCATGTGGTCTTCTATGTTATAGCAGACAATAAAAGGTTTGCTGTGTGTTTTTACCCGATAGACGTGACGTCACGTTCGCCGCCTTTCCAATCAGAACACTTCCCAACCCCCAGACCTAAAGTGGAATTGAATAAAGCCGAATAAACCTGCTTTCCATGTAAACCTCAATTCGGAATTACTATTTCCATGTAAACAAGAACCAGAACACTTTAATTCCGAATGATTTCATTAAATTATTTAAAAAACATCATGTAATCGTAGTCGTTGATGGACACACACACGCACACACACACACACACACACACACACACACACACACACACACACACACACACACACACACACACACACACACACACACACACAGAGAAACACTCCCACAAAGCTTCACTTTTCATCCCACTCAATAGAGAGTGGCCTAGATTAAGCATCAACAAAGGAGCGGGGCTTCACCTCAGGGATGTGGAGGGGGGACGTCACCCTTGTAGACCTCTGCACTATTTATTTGCACTGGAAACCCAGACGCTGTGAAACTCCCACTCTGAGGCGCTACACAAACACTGAGGCTATTTGCAGAGGTGGTTTTAATTCTTTACCGAGCGCTGATTGGCTCCGTCCGCTCCCATCTTTGTAAAAGCTTCACCAATGGATTCCTTCACTTTTTCTCTGTGTGCCCACCTTCTGAGTCAACTAACACCAGCCATAAAGTAAACACAACCATATATATTTTTAATGGTTTCCGTGGCCACTAAAGGTTCAAATCCCATTCGTGCTTGTGAGATCACATTCTCTACTCAAACAAACCCTCAGTAACAAAACCACAGTGTCTACGGGAAACCAAAGCTCAGTGTGTGCTTCTGCTTTACACTCAAATCCTGATACTTCCTGAAAGGACACACCTCGGTTTAGTCGTGAAAACAAGGAGTGGAAGTGTGAACCAAGGAAGCTGTTCTCGTACAAATAGAAAGCATTCAAACCCTTATGGAGCTTTTCTTTTTCAGAGAGCGGCCTCACTGTTTGGTTATCCGTGCCCATCAGATTACTTTCTTACTCCTTTCAGGCGTCTCCTTTTCAAAACACCTCAGAGCTTCTTCCTTGAGTGCAAAATTTGGAGCCAACTTCCCCATCAGCGTGGACACCGGGACCATCACAGCAGCACTATGAAGCACCCACTGACTCAGGATTAGTGACATGCTTTCAAAGGCGAGTTCAGGGCCCTGAAAAGAGACATTCCTGGTCACAATAGAGCCAGTGTGTGTCCTGGGGGCTGCAGACATGAATAGAGCCCCCAAAGAGTTTGACTGTGAGTCGTCAGCCTGTAATCAATGAAAACAAGATGAAAGGGCCTTATCAAAAGGGACAAACACAGACATGAAGCAGCGCTTGAACAAAGAGGAGGGCTTTTTCTTGGCTGAAGTTCGTACATAAGTATGGTTACGTGTTTGTGTGTACGTGTACATTAACGTATGTGTGTCACAGCGAGTGTATCAGGTGTTTACTTTCTAGCAAACACTGATTTAGTCATTGTCTTTTGACTAAAATGCAACTTGATTTAAATCAAAATGTAAACATCAGGAGTAATTCAGTAATAGTCTTGTTTTAAACAACTGAATGGCATTAACATTTTATTCGACTAAATCCGGTATAGATATAAAGCAAAAAGGCAGGCATACACTGTGCAATATTTGGCCCATTTTGAGGTGATTTTTGACTTGTGCATCTATTTTTTGGGATCAGGCCGAGTCTCGGCTCAATCATGTGTTGTGCATTGTGTAGTACTGTATATATGGGGTCACGAGAAGCGATTAACACCTCACGACCAGCTCCCGATCAGAAATCGTATGGTCGTAAGATAACCAAACGTGTGAAATCCTGGTTGCTCCTCGTGAGGGTATTGCACTGTTGAAGCAGTGCCACGTACCGGCTTGCCTGAAACTCTCACATTGCGCTTGTGCGAACACCGTAGGACTACTGTAAAACTGATGGACCGTACTGCCCACATCTGTCCAGCCACAGTTCCTGGTCCATCGCATTGTCGCCTTTTCTTTTTTTAAAGCTCTTTTTTCTGAGATTTGCAAGTGTCTCTCCACTTCCGGGTTCTTCTTCTTCTTCTTCTTCTTCTTCTTCTTCTTCTTCTTCTTCTTCTTCTTCTTCTTCTGTTTTAATTGCTACGTTTCAGAGTTGTCCTTCTAATTTGTACGTTGCATTTCCGGAAACAAGACCCTGATGTGACGTGTATGGACGTACAGTGTGAGCAATCAGATTGTGTCAGAGTGTCGGTCCGTATAGTGTGAGAACATGAATCGTGAGTTGCGCACATCCGGGCTCTGCAATTGAGAGCTGGAGCTGAGTACAACAATTGAAAAAATCTCAGTGTGTCCCCACCTTAAGAGTTTATGCTTATTATTAGGTCTTACGTCTGCCAACACAGTCACCTTACTTCCTATTGGATCACTTAATGGCTTGTCCGACCTTCCACGCAACAAAAGTACTTTTGATTGGACACCTTCCAAAATGGAAACGTAGTTCAGATTGGTTTACTTTCTATGCAGACATTTGAGTTTCATTTTTATTAGTTAAAAGAAAACATCAATTTATTTTCATATAGTTTTTGTCCACACGTAATTTCTGAATTGGTAATTGGCTGTGTGTCCGAAATCGCATACTTGCATACTACTCATACTACTTATACTAAGTCTGAAGTCAAAATGAGTATTTAGTGCATTCACATTAGATGGCATGCAAAGATTAAATATGTGAGATATACCCTCATGTATACTATGTCGGGACATTTTCTAAGTACGCACGAGTAGCACACTACTCATACTCAACCGCCCCATGCTTTCAAAACTTTCAAAGGTGGCAAATCAATGGAGATATTTAGTCTCAGTGTGCTTCAGGTTTTTGTCGTTGTAGGTTTGAAATGCATCTTTGAAAATTTGGAAGTATACTTTATTGGGAAAGGTCACCATCCTAATCATACTAATAGTATATAGTAGACATTATATATATTGAGTGCGTACTGCATAGTACGTTAGCATGCGATTTCGAACACAACCAAAGTATGTAGTAGACGAAAGCTATGATGAAATTTGCTCAATCAGCAAGAAGGGATGTCTGATGAGACATCTCTCTCATATTACTCAGAGAACCGGGGTTATGTAAATTACCGGATTAGTATTGCAACAACACATCATCAGTAGGGTAAAACTAACCTGTCTCACGACAGTCTACTCTTTCATAACATTTGTTTTGATGTCTCACTATGGGATATCGTAGCTTCCGTATTGCAGACAAGTTTATCGTACGCTACACCAGCCCGAAGGGCAAGCACTGTACCGATCAGGACAGAAGAAACTGCAAGGATCAACTCGCCGTCGCACAAATATCCTGAACAGACACACCCCTGAACAAGGCCCAGGATGTGGCTAGACCTCGAGTTGAATGAGCACGCAAGCCAACAGGCAGCTGCAGACTCTGACTCGTATAAGCCAAAGCAATTGCCTTCACCACCCAGTGTGACAAGCGTTGCTTAGCAACAGGCTTTCCCATATGGGGCGGAGCCCAAGAAACAAAGAGCTGATCACTCTTCCTGAAGCTCTCAAATCCACGTATGCGCGCACAGCGCTTACCGGACACAACAAATAAGGCCGCTGCTCACCCTGTGAGACAGGGAAGGCCGTGACGTCAATAGCCCAACACCCTTGGCACAAACGCTGGGTTAGGCTTCAGTACCGTCCTAGCGGCGCTCGGAATGAACTGAGCGCTCGACGAGTGCGTAGATGTCACTTAGCCAACACAATAGCCAGTAGCAACACCGCCTTTAGGGACACAAACTTCAAGTTTGCTTGCCCCATCGATTCAAAAGGAGGATGTTTAAGCCCCCCAGAACCACAGCCAAATCCCATGACGGCAACAACAGCCTGGACACAGGAAGGAGTCTGAGTGCTCCTTTCATAAAACGAACAATCAGCGAGTGCTGACTTTCAGTTTTATCCCTGAAGCACACATGACAGGCAGCGATAGCTCCACTTGTCGATCAGCTCCTGCAGAAATGACAAGATCACTCCCACGGAACACTGAAAAGGGGGTGTGTCCCGCCCGGTGACGCCAATCCTCAAACACCCTCCACTTACAATCAAACAGAGGCCTAGTGGAGGGAGCCCGAGCGCTCTGTATGGTGGAAATCACACGCTGTGAGAGTCCCATGGCTGACAGATTGCAACACTCAGGGGCGCTCTGGTCGAGGATAGAAGATTGAGCTCCTTACCTGTGACAGTAAGTCCCTCCGCAAAAGGAGTTGCCAAGGGGGGAGCGCACAGCAGCCGGTAAATCTCCGACAGCCAGTGCATGTCAGGCCAATGCAGAGCCACCAGGATCAGAGTGTGCCCGTCCTCCCTCACCTTGGTGTAGTTGGGGGGAACCAGGGCCAGCGGAAAGAAAGCATAGATCAGTGCGTGCGGGAAAGCGTGCGTTAATGCGTCTACCCCTAAGGGAGCCCCCAAATTGTGGAGGGAGAAGAACAGCGCACACTGCGGGGGGAGCATCCACAACCATATATATTTTTTTCGGGTAGTGGACATTTAGGTCCCCTGGGATGTGCGTCGCCTCAGCGGGCGGAGGCGACCACAACCCCCCAGGATTAGCCTGCGTGATAGCTGGTGCAACTGACGCAATCTGCCCTGTCTGTTAATGAATGCTATCGTGGTTGTATTGTCCATTCTCACCAGGACATGGAGGCCAGTGAGGAACGGAAAGAAACACCAGCAAAAAAAACACTGCTGAGAGCTCCAAGTAATTGATGCGGGAGTGCTGGAGGTTTTTCACACATCCCAGCGACCCATCACAGATCGCCTCCCGTGCACCACGCCCCAGCCCATCAGGCTGGCAACCGTTGTGACCACTACCCTGTACACAATGGTGCACATAGGCCCCCCTTGCGCCAGGAAAAGCGGGGCGCGCCAGAGGCCCAGAGCCCAGCGTACTCAGGTGCGGTCAACATCCCCACGAGGTTCCCTGCACAAGGTTCCCTGCACAAGGTTCCCTGGTGTGACCACAAACTGCACAGGGTTCAAATCGTGCGAACGTTCCTGAGGGGAGAATTTTTCTTTTTTTTACATCTGCTCTCCCCGGGGGGCAGCGGGACTGCGGAGACCCCACTGTCCCTTGCTCGAGGGTTTGTTCATTTGCTGCGCCCCCAGCTTTTGACTTGGGTGCGACAGTGGGGCACACTTTATTTGAAAACGTCCGTTCCTCCCGGTAGCCTTCGGGCAGAGCCGTAGTAGCGGGGAAGCGGGTGCGTGGGAGACCCTCAGGTGCAGGTTCGGAGCAGAACAGGTGGCAAGGGCAGTGTCATAGCCGAGCCGCCAACTGGGGTGTTGGGTCCGGTGCTCGACAGCCGTGGGGTGGCGTTGAGCATTAGCTGTGAGCCAAGATGAAAACGGGGTGTCAGCGGTCGGCTTTCGACAGCCGTGGAGGGCGTTGAAGCAGTGTAGTTCCTAGCATGGGAGCAGGGAAAAACACTGGCTGACCTGAGGTGGTCGACACAAAAAGGATACCAACAGCAGTGACCGGAAAGGAATCCAAGAAGGGTCCACCTGTGGACAGTTCAGCTGCTGTGGAGAGAAGCTTCTTGAGCGAGAAGAGGTTTTTGAATGTATTCTCCGCCCACTCTACTTATAGTAGGTGGGACTACCTGCCGTATATGAATACATTTCATCAGCCAATCAGGGTTGGCTTTATGAGAAAGGGCTTCTGAGATTTGACGCGGAGGCATATACCCCATAGTGAGACATCGAAATGAATGTTATGAAAGAGAACCCTGTGATTTACATGGTGCCTTTGTCCCACGTTTTAGAGATTAATAAAACCAAATCAGGGTCTTGTTTGGGATGTCATGCCAGAGTTAGACTATAGTTTTTTTTAATGCTAGGTTGCTTTACTGTTGTATTAAGTGGGCCTTCAACCCATTTGTGTAATAACAGGTGCAATCAGAAGGCAGGCCACACTTAATATCAATCTGATGAGTTCAAAGTTTTTGACTAAAACAGGCTTGAACACATTTGCCAGGATGATATAAAGCTTGAATTAGCAGTGAATGGCTGAACCGTGTTATTAATAAGCTAATTTAGCTAGCACTCATTGTGCCCAGGTCCACAGGGCAGATGAGTGTGAGGCTCTTTAGTGGGTTGATGTTATTGTTTGTCATTACCATCCAAGTGGCTGCTGTGAAACACAGGTCAACAAAGTGACCTTATCCCATCCAGCAGCTGAAGAGGGAATGAGATGCTCGTAATGACCAAGAGGTCGACCAGTTTGTTTGCATTTACGAGTAAAAGGACCATAATCAGGTGGTTGAATCATCTCGTCTCTGTGTTTGGCATGAAAAGCAGGATAGGTCCTCATATTTGTTCAGTGGGTAGATCAGATAACAATGTAACAATGCTGCCAGTGTAGTGAGGATTGATCAGTTATTACAATGACTGTTATCATCAGAAGAGCCCCACCACCTTCAAAATTCTTTAAAGAGTACATTCCACCATATTGGATGTTAATTTAGTCATTTTTGCCATGCAAAACTAACAATTACAATCTATCTTAACCCTTATTAAATATGTTATTGCAATAGTTAACAAAAAATTCTGTCATCAAGAGTACACTGCATTTAAAAAGTATAAAATGATTTAAATATATTAATTAAATAAGGCAATAATTTAAAAAGAAAATACACACACACACAAACAAAACAATATACTAAATAATAAAAATAATACACACACCACTATTTTTGTCACACATCTTTTGATGAATTTATATAATTGGGTAGTCTATTTGGGCTATTTTCAGGATATAATTTACTAATTTTTCGTAAGTTATCTCTAATTCTTAATGTTATTTTTTCAGCATCTAAGGTTTGTTCTACTATTCTCAACCAAAGATTTATTTTGGGTGCTGAATGAATGCTTGGTTGTTGACATATTTTTATTTTTATTTTGCATCACTTAAAAGTCAAATACTATGTTATCAATTATCTTTTGTACATTCTATTAATACTAATTTATATGTCTTTGACTTCTTTATGTCTCGCAATATTCAGTCTGACTCAATGTTGTTGTTGAAGCAAGGTTTGTTCCATTGATTCTGCAGTACAGTTTTGTTGGACAGAAGATAAAAACACACAGAGATTCTCTCTTACAGCCAATTCATAAAAGCCGACTCTCATGTTTTTAGACTAAGTAACAAGAGAAAACCCATTAATGCTTGGGAGAGAATGCAAACCAGCACCCAGAGGTGTATAGTAACATAGAGTGTTTCACTCTGCCAATATGCAAGTCTAAGCTAAGCCAACGTTCAGTTAAGTTTCAAGCCATGAAGGAATAAAATCACTTACCACACTATATTAAAGAACAAAAAATGAGTTATAGCTTTAAGAAGCAAGTCAAATTATATTATGATAGTGGAACATGAGCATTTAGATGAATTCTAAACATTTTTCTCTGAATTACTGTCGTAACTAAACAAAAAGCTTGATTGTGTTTTTTGCATGTCAAAATGTATTGATAACGATTGCTTGTACTAAAGTTTGTTGTAAAAAAAAAAAAAAAAAAATCCCAAGAAGAGTAGCCGAAGTGGTAAGCCACTGATGCTAATTGGGTTCTTAAAAAACATAAACATAATCATAAAATGTACTTTGTTACAATACTTGAGTAATTTTTTTGATGATTTGTACTTTACTAAATCAGCACTTTCATTAAAAAACATAATTTGACTCCATTTGATTGGATTGGAGGTCACGGCGGGAAATTATCAGGGACACTGAATGCATTTTGGGAACAGGTTAATCTAACAAACCGTAACTGCTAATATTTGCTCTATCGGAGAAATTACACCAAATTCTGAAAGCTAAGGAGTTGTTCTTTACAGCCAATATCAATATCTCAGGCAGACACTTGATTCACTGTTTGTTATTTTTTTCAGGTCATTTATACACCTCTGCCAGCAACACTGAGACTTGAACCCACAACCTCCTTGCTGTGCAGTAGTGATGCCCCACAATGCAGGAGTTTGGTATTAAAATGGATTTTAATCTTTGACAAAAACATGAGACTAATTTCTACTTGTGCAAATTGAAAAATGTTCCTCATTAGTTTATGTCTGTACTGAGGAGGTTTTTGCTATTAACGATGCACTGAAAGTGAACAAAGTATGGAGGACAGCCTGACATATTGTGACATTTCAAATGTCTGTTCCTTGTAATAATCTTTATACATCAGTTTCTGCGCAGCAAGTTGTCGAAGCACCGGGTTCATTATGGAGCCAAATGTGGTTTCCTAGGGAACAAGAAGCCCCTGCATTTATAGAGTCTCAAGGCCGCGGGCGTGATCAGGTGCTTGCTCTTGTGTATACCGTGGGGGAACAGTGTGCTAATGGTAAACATTCAGCATTAGGATGGGAGATGGAAGGAGCTGAATCACCTGGGAGATGATTGCAGCCAGGCCATTGATTTTATGGGTCATCAGATAACAACAGGGCTTGCTGAGCACATGCCCCTTCAGCACTCGGCGTAGGCTATCATTTAGTTGGATCAATAGCTCTAATTACCCCGCTGCAGTATCAGTGTCTTCAAGGAATGGGGGCGTGAAAGTACAGACTTACTGCTGCACTCACAACAAAGATCCCACAATTCTCTCCATTTTTTTAACTGTTATATTCAGATTAGATTTACATTTAGGCTTGAGAATTAGGCCCTGATGAACATTTAGCAGAAGAAAAAATTAAAAATAAATAAAATGTGCATTCAGAGAACTCCATTATTGCTGTTTTGTACTGCACGTCAGCTTAATGTGTTCATACCTGGCAACACAGTGTCTTGCGTTAATAGCCTTAAGTTGTCCACTTAGAGGTTTTGCTGTTCTCAATGTTCTGCTCTCCTTTCCTTTGCCACTCACCTCTAACATGCTGAGTGGTGCCATTCCACTATCAGGATTCTCCACACTTGTAGCTGTGCAGTGGAGCTCTTATCACCGAGGTAGGCACACTCCCTGCAACCCATCAAACTCTATTTGCTATTATTTCTAAGGCCAAAAGATGCATGGGTTTGTGTTTGTAACTTTTATCTGGCCTTAAACTGTTTTCATTTTCAATAAGAAAAGAAACTTGTACCAAATAATGGATTATTTGTTATTTCATTATTATTATTATTAGTATATACATATTTATAATATATATATATAGAATATCACATAGAGCAGAGAAAGGAAAGAGGGGGTAAAAAATTAAAGTTGGACTCCACCTGCAGTATACTCCATCATTCTGACTGTCCAGCACAGATGCTCAACTGGTTTAGGATCTGAACCAAGTCAAGTCCAAATTCATACCAGTGGGGGTGAACGGTAGCTGTTCCCACTCAACTTTCTTGAAGCCAAAATACAGTGCTTAGGGGGGCTGCCATCTTGCAAATTCCTCCAGCGGGAGGAGCCCTGGTAACACGCCCCGCCCATTTAGCGTACTGTCTTCATGCAGCTCATCTACGCCACAAAGTATCTTTCCCACTGGTAATTCTACCAACGTCTTGTTCAGATGATCAGATCATAGAGGTTAGTACTAGTACTAGTAGCTCAAAAAAGAAGGAAAAACTCAGTGGAAAAGTTGACTGCTCACTGAAAGTCCTCACAAGGGCTAAAGTTCTGGAGCTGAAGTCATTTAGCCATCATAGTATAAACCTTTTCAAAACACTAGAATCCACATGCTTGTCTTTTTCTTTTTTTTTAAATCTTAAAATGACGCATTTGAGATTCCATGATCAACGTTTATGACATTTTATCTGCCTCTCATAGGTCATAATAAGAGGACTGAAAAGTTTCCTAGTGTTTTCTCCTTCAATGGCTTCTACTTTTTAATTTCATTATTTAATTTGATTTAGTTTAGTTTAGTTCAGGTTGAGGTTTTGTTTTGTTTTGAGATTTCTTTCAATGTAATGTGCATTAATAATATAAAGTATTATTATTATTATGCAGTGTATTAGTGTAACCTGAGAAAAATGTGTGGTAAAATAGTAGTCCTAAAACCAAAGTGAGTGATGAAATCAACACAGTGGGATTATCACTCCACAACAACAAAAGCGATGGAAGCGTTGAAAGGTTCACATTGACCTGATGAAAATTGTTAATTGTTACACATTAGGACAGAGAACAGTATCCTGCAACAACTGGTCAAGACACATAAAAATTAGAAAGTTTTCAGCAAATCTGCTTAACGATGATCTTGCATCATGAATATATTATACAGTATGTCAACGTGATGACGTGTGTGTCGGGTTTAGATCAGCCAGAGGAAAGTGTGGGCCAGTGGAAAGTAGAGGAGGGGAAGGGGGGGGGGGGGGGGGGGTGTCATGCTTTGGCATGATACAAAACAGCTCACCTTAGAACAGATCCGAGCCAGGCAGAGGTTTATTTAGCTGTAGGGGGCAAATGAGGAGAGTGATATGAGACTGCTTAATACCTAAAGTGAAGACGATGGGGCAGACCACCTGGAAAGAATGAGAGTCACAGCCACTGATTCTCTCCAGACGAGAGTCCAACGAGTGGAAGGCGGCCAGACGAATAGTACACCTGATCTAAGCCCAGACGAGCTGACAACGACAATGAGTTGAAATATCACTCACCCTGAACAAGACTTAAATACACAAAAGTACTCAAGAGATCAAATTCTTACATTCAGGATCAGGACTACTGCACATGGCACTGACTCAGAGATTTTCAGTCAAACATAAGATTGTTTGAGTAACCAAAGACCAAAGCTAAACTCTTTTTGGTCATCACTCATCAGTTCGATCGTTTTCAATCGTTCCTTCCTGGCCTTTTTCCTCTCAGTCCTGTCTGTAAATATATGTGTAATTTCAACTGTGCCACCCTCATGCTGGTAGACCACTGTAATGTATGGCACCTATCCAAACATGCCTAGCAGCTGGCCACAGTAGCTGTTCAGCTCATAATAGTGACTGATTAGAATACCAGTGGCGTGAACTGAACCCAAAGCAGTTGTTGACAAGGGATATTAGGCAAAGTGGGAGTCCAGCTACAGGGATCAGATGATCCCAACAGGGAAACGTGTTCCAGCCTGCACAGCCGTTCTCTTTAACACCAAAACATCCAAACAGCTGATAACTCAATTCAAGGGAGGCTTGCACTGTTAAACCCCCACAGACGACAGGAGGAAAACCCAAAGGCAGACGATTAGGATCTTTAACAGCTTGTAGTGAGTGGACACGTTTTGCCACTGGTCAAGTTTGATTAAAACAGTTTTCACCTTACCTCTAATAGCTAACCAGCAGTGTTGGGAACGTTTCTTTAAAAAAGTAATTAGTTATAGTTACTCACTACTTGATCCAAAAAGTAACTGCGTTAGTAACTGAATTACTCTATAATAAAAGTAACTCATTACCAAGGAAAGTAACTATTTGCGTTACTGTTAAAAAAAAAGTTGCTATATGTCAAAGAATTCAGATTTTCTAGATGCGTGTCGTTTTGAGGTGCTTCATTAAATTCGAGTTGCTTATAACAGATGTCGACAAAGTCTTCACTCCTTGATATAATGAACACTTCACATGCACGCTCTTGCCTTTGACTGCAATTAATTTAAAGTAGTGTTTGTATCGTCACCTTAAAAATGACAACTTTTCATCGGACTGCTCCACGCTCACCATCTCTGCTGCTTCATCAAATCTCTAGTGGTTGTTTGTGTGTGTGTGTGCGTGTGTGTGTGTGTGGCGCATGTGCTGGCATATGAGTAAAAACACTAGATTGGCTACCATGGAATATGACGCCGCCTTAGCCAATCATAATCGCTTACCTTGTTTTTAAGCCGCCTCCTCACTACAGCTGAGTAAGAAGCCAGGGGTGCTTTCGGATAACAGTTTATTCAATCAATACATGTAACGCACCGCATTTAACGTTCAGTAATGATAACGGCGTTGTAACGGCATAAGAAGTAATTAGTTAGATTACCCCGTTACTGAAAAACAAACGCCGTTACCTAACGGCGTTATTTTAAACGCCGTTATTCCAAACACTGCTAACCAGAATATGATCAAGTTGAATATTAACTGCAAACACGATGTTACGCCATTAATTGATGCAAAACTTCTTTGCATTCTATAGTTAAAGCTGCTACTCCTAAAGATTTTTTAATCAATAAAAATAATAGTTTAACATTATTTACTTCAAAAAGAAAGAAAAGAAGTCGAAACTGCTGCTTGAAAGTTTGTTGACATCTCCACCGTTGTTGACATTTTAACGCATTGTCTTATGGGAAGTGGAGTCCGTAAAATGATGCATAGAAGTGTTTTGCTACTTCATTCTTACCATGATTTCTTGTTTTTCCAAACCAGACAGTGAAGAAAAACAAAAGATTCACTTGACACATTTTTATTTTACTTTGTTCACGGTTTTCCCCATAATATCAGAATGATGTCAAAACACTTCTATGCACCTGCCCATGCTACTCCACATCCTGATATGCAATGTGTGAAATTTTCAACCAACGAAGTGTTTACAATGGAGATGAAGAAAAACTTTCGAGCTGAAATTTAAACATTTTCAATTTCTTTTTGGAGTAAATGATGCTCGATTCATTGATCTGTGAGGCACAGAATATGGTTTTATAAAATAATCAAATGTAGCAGCTTTAACAAAAACAACTGGTCTATAATGGAAAGAAAAATACACGTTTCTCACTATAAAGGTAATACGGTATTGATCCAACACGATCTAACTGTGAAACGTGACACTGTCAAGAAATGAAGGAAAGTTTCACTTTTCATGCGTGCCACCACGATTTCCGTATTCTTTTTGTACTGCGGCACACAACTTTCTAACTCAAGTTTTAGAATGCATTTACTTCTTACAGAACATTTCATTCAGAGGGTTTGGGTTTGAGAGTTAATGTTATGGTTAAGGTGATAAATCCCATGGAAATACATCAGTTTGCGATTTGCCCCAGCAGCTCTATACAAATTTGTGCCTCGGAGCATAAAAAAACATTGTTTCACGTTGCATGAAAACGTTTTGTGCCAAGCAGCACGAAAAAAATGGGAAAATTGCCTCACACAAATTATTATGAAAAGTCCTTTTTGGTCATTGTTTAATAAACTCTGGGACATTTGGCTGATTTATCATAGTCCTTTGGGGTACTTTGTGCCCAACAATCATGGAATATTTTACATTTAGATTAGCTGTTAGAATGCAAAAAGTTTAAGTTTATCACCAAAACTTTAAATTTCAAGCATGTGTCTTACAAAACACATAACTTGCATCATATTTGGTCCAAGAGTTTAAATTTGTTATGTATAAGAAAGCATTTCCCTTTTTGAAAGAAAATAAACATCACAAGCAGCATTTTAGCATCAACCAATTATGAATTCTTAAATCCATAAAAGCCAGCTTGATGTAATTCTTTCAGAAATTGCTTTGCTTTCTTTATACTTTTCATTTTCACGAGCTACAGACTTGCCAAGCTTTATGTCTTGTAAAAATCGAAACACAGTTAAAATCCTTCTAAAGTCTGACACCTGCTGCAGTGTAAGATTTTAGTGCTCACAGGAATTTGATGTCATCCTTTTTTGCCGTGTGCAGCGTGTTATTTGCACCACTCAACGTTCCCCTGGAGATCGACTCCCCTCCATGTGTGATTGTGTTTCACTGCTCGGCAAAGTGCCACCTCAGTGTAATGAGTTGTTCATAATTTGTCACCATTCTGTCTCTCTAAACAAAATAACCTTTAGCGATGCCTTTGCTGTCCTCTTCACTGCACTCTCCCAGCAAAAGCTTTTAGAGGCGTTTCCTTCAGATAGGAAGCCCTACATGGAAGGGACGGGCCATATACATACACAGCACCTCTTTCACCTGCATTATTCATGTCTAAAAATGCATTTAGCTCCAGACTGTCTCAAGCTAATATTATGTTAATAATATTAGCTTGAGACACAGCGAGGTACTGTGCTCTTCAGTAAATCAGGAACATACAGTCACAAATAGTAAAACAGGGTTTTTAATGGAACTTTCTGCCACTTCCTATTGGTCTGATAGTGAACTGAAGTCCCAGGAGGGAAGATTCAATCGATCGTCTATACACTACCTACCTAATAATATAGGCCAGCTACATACGACACATTGTTTAGTAATGTGCTTTGCATTTACCACAAATGAAATGACAAATTTGGATTTATTGAAGCTGTTCTGGTCAAATATTTATGAATGCAATGAATTATAGAGAATACCAGCTATATAAAGCTGTAAGTCTACTCGGACAGAAGTATTCTACCTCTGAGCACAATGTGGTATGTTTAATAATATACAGTATCTAATGTTTAATTTAGTGTGTATTTTATTTATTTTCAAATATATTTATATATAACTATATATATATTTTTTGCTATCAGTAGGTGTCAACACAATTTTAATGTATGTCCTAACTGATGTGGTAATTCAATACTCCATCATGCCAGTAGGTCACAAACTTGGAGTTACATTTTTTTCGAAGCCATTTTTTTGATATATTTACAATGTATAAGGTTCTAAAAGCAATGTACATCACATGTCAGGGATCCATTAGTATAACCATAGGTGTCAAAATGATACATATATACACATCAATATCTTAAGGGGCTATATGAGTAAAATCATATCACAATACAATAAAATAATGACAACTCCAGATTGTTCCATTTGTTTCGGTGCAAATAAGTAAAAACATATCATGAAAATTTTCATATTAATCAGACTTCAATTTTGTAACACATAATAGTCATAAAATGATATTTCTACAAAAAAAATGTTCTCGTGCAATGTAAGTTAGATGAGCAGTTATAAACAAAGGCACCAAACAGCAAAGATATCCGGAACATAACAATGTAGTATTTTACTCTATAATTAAAAAAAAATAACTCTTGGATTACATGACACAGTTGAGTTCTAATGTTGCCTTTTATTTTATGTTATTAGGGGACTTGCTCAAGGTCCCACAGTGATGGCCCACAGTGGATTTGAACCGCAACCCTCCGTTTAAAATGTATACAAAGTCTGTAAATAAAACAAAATATAAAATTCAATACTTCAGGCACACTCAAAGGATCGGTGGCATGTTGCTTCTGTGTGACGTTTCTGGGCTTTGGTTTTGTGTCATATCTGTTTGTCTTACTAAAATAGCGCAACCTCCTAGTGCACAGGTTAGGAACACCAGTTGCCTTAAAGTTGCACAGCATGTTCTCTGTCATATATATGTAAAATAATATAATAAATGTATGAAAAATACAAATACAGAGGTACGGTATGCCTGTAAATATCAATAGAATAAGAAGTACTATCTTTACTGTTAAATAAATCTAAAATTTTGGTGATACCTCACTAAGGGTGAAGCTAAAGGACTGAATCTGATCGCTAGAGCGAACGTGGGCTCACGTTCGCATTTTCTGGTTCAATAAACAGGAAGAGATTCAAATTCTAATGTAGCTGGTTATGATTTACAGTCCGCATAAACAGGACTGAATCATAACATAACCAAACCACTAGAGCGGACATGGGCTCATCTGTGAACGGTCGCATATACAGACCTTGGAGTCGCTGTTAGCTTACCAATAAATGGAAAGAGATTTGTCACTTTTATAACAAGTATTATTGTTACGCCACTGGGAGTGAGGCCCAAGGCCAAGACAGGCTGACTTGATGATACTGTATCATGTTTTTCTGCAGTCAGTGCCTTCTCCTCGTCCTTCTCTCTCTGCTCTGTTTCAGGTGTCGTGAAGCTGATGATGGCAGTTACTGATCTGTGGTTCACGGCTCAACTAGTCTGGGACACTCTGATGTTCTCTCTCTCTATCCTGTTCTGTTGGTCCTTCTGTCCACTAACCCCAACCAGTCGACGCAGATGGCTGCCACCTCTGAACCTGGTACTGCTGGAGATTTCTTCCTGTTTAAAGGGAGTTGTTTCTTCCCACTGTCGCTAAATGCTTCTTCATGTGGATCTTGTTGGGTTTTCTCTTTCTTATTATTCTTTTTATATTTTGATAAGTGCATTGAGATGACTTTGTTGTTCTTTGAAATGTAATGTAAAGGTAACCTGCTGTATGCACATGCGTCCTCTCAGTGGACATATGTCCTTCTATGCCGTAGACCGTTGTAGCCGCATGAATATGCAAAGAAGAGCTTTGAGTTAAATCAGAAGCACTGACTGTCAAGTAGAACAGACCCTTGCCAGAGGGGCCTCGGTAAAATTACAATTAAGTTGTCACAGCCAGAGTCAAGAACACCCACTTCAAGCTTCGTTCTCATTAAATGGGTTTTGGAGAGTACCTGGGTCTCCTTGGTAGCCAGTTTCAAGAGGTTGTTAGTGAATGACAGAGCAACTACTCCAAGTGCTTCGTCTTCCAGAGCCAAGAAGATGAGATTGTTATAGAACGTGATCAACAGCCTCTCAGGGGTCACGATGCAGAGGTTCAGCACCTCCGTAAGTGTGTGCTTTAGTTCATGCTCTTTGTGGCATGGCTCACAAATATGTTTTAGAAACGGACTGAAGTGGCTCTCAAACACACACACACATGCACGCACGCACACACGCACGCACACACACACTACCAACAAACAGAACAGAACACTATCTGATCCAGGGTCAGGTTGTTTTTTAAGTGCTTTGGCAGGTGATATCGTCTTAATTTGAAAGAAGATATGAGTGGTTCTAAGTCTAAAGCTTACAGGTGAGTGCTGCTGCTGTAGAAACACATTGTGTTGTTCTGAATGATAAATACCAAGGTTACAGATCTCCATCAATGCTCTGTAATGCTGCATTTAGATAAAATGGGTCTTTCAAAATAAAAAATATACCCAATAACGTCACTGAAACGAATAACACATATACGACCCCAAATCCACACACACTTCTAATCTACCGTTTATAAACACGTACAACCTGGCTGATAACTACAGTTACACTAACTGCCGTCATGTCACAACGGAGTCTTATTTCTTGATCCTGCCCTTTTGACTCCTGTCTTGCTGTTACATTGTAGATTAAAAAAACATTTTGAGTAATTTGAGTATGGCAAGGTCTGCCCAAGTTTACACTTTTTGGAAAATCAAAATATGGTGACCCTAAGTTACTCAAACTTTGTATTTAGTCTGAGTCCTTTGCTAAATATTTCTCTTTCATATTGTGGGGCATGAAAGTTGTGAGGGAAACCTGAAGCTGAAGAGGAAAAGCAGAAACCTACGAGGAACCGCTGATATTTATTATGTCACAGCTCCTGTTGAGCTGCTGTCGACAGAGCCTAAAAAGTCTCGTAGCAGCCGCTGTAGAACGTCTGTGCTGCTGCATCTGCCAGTAGTGCAGAAAACCAAAGGCGACGAGTCTCTGGAGAACCGGCTGTGATACATTTCTGAGCATTAGTTCTCAACAGAGCTGGAGTAAAAAAAAAAAAATCACTCCTCTTTGACTGCTCCACTGTTCCTCGTCATGTTTTCCTGCCACACAGAGATACTACCCAGAACCCCCTCCAGGCACAAGACTTCACAAAGGCCTCTCAGTGCATGGCAACTGACAAAGGACAGCTCGTTAAAAATACTTCTGCATTTATTTTTACCATCATCCAGTGTGTGTACATGTACAGTAGCCTACACAGTGCTGACCAGAGAATTAATAATCAAATCAATTAGAAACAAAAGAGCTCATCATTATTAAAAATCTTTCTATCTTAATCTAGTGAGGAATTATAATTAGAGGTCGAATCATTTCTTCTTAGCTCAAGGCTCCATAAACTCGCTGACAAAAGATGATGCTTTATTATTTGGATAAATTATTCAATAGATTCCAGCCTTGATTGAACAAAAGTTGATTGCAGAGCTTCCCTGTATCTAATTTAACCTTATTAGGCATCCGGCGCTCTGATTTAATTATCCAACATGGTATTGTAACACCTCCATTTGCCGAGTCTCAGAGTTGTAAACATCAGAGCGATCTTAGCTTGACATGCTCTGACAGCAATTAGTCAAATCAACATAAATTAATGAAACTAATGGAAAGGCAGCGTGTGATGGAAATGTTCCTGCTCGTCTATGCAGATGAAGATTTCTAATATATTTTTGTCTACAGTAGACATAAGCAACTGGTGGACCGGGGGCCACATGCGGCCCTCGGTTCTATTTGCACGGAATTACCAAAAAATGGCAAAAAAAAAAAAAAAAAATGACAAAATGACTCCAAAACAAAAAAATTTAAACAAAAGATGAAAAATACACCAGATGACTTGAAAAATATACAAAGTGACAACAAAAAAAAAACACAAGATTAATTTTAACAAAACACACAATACACAAAAAGACTGAAAAAAATACTAAAAATATGCAAAATGACAACAAGGAAATGCAAAAATGTAAGTTATTTTAAACAAACAAGCACACAATACACAAAATGACAACAAAACCCACATTAAAACCATAGTTCTTTCCAGTATTAAAGCTCAGATTGGTAATTTTTCTAAATAATGACATGACTATAGATAATGTGGCCCTTGGATAAGACAATCCTTGTCTTGTAGCCCCAGCTGTGATAAAAGCTGCTCATCTCTGACCTACAGGATTCCAAATTGTGAGTCTTATCTATCAGAGAAACGGCACAATGACACAAGCACACAGTTAACCAACAAATGCAATGTTGCAGTGAAAATAGGCTGGAAACAGCACTTGAATCCACACTTGTCAATAAGGATTTAGTAGATGAGAAAAACAGGGTTATTCTAGCTGTCAAGTAGAGCAGTGGCTCCCAACCTGTAGTGTCGTGTACCCTTGAGCCATTATATATATATATATATATATATATATATATATATATATATTGAATACTTCTGCTGTACCAGTATTCAACTAAAAAGTGTCACATTTTTGGAGGAAGGTCATGACAAAAATATCACTTCAGCTTGTCAATAGATTTATTTAAAATTTAAACGATAGTTCTAACACTTAATTTTAAACTTTGTTACTAATTTGTGTCACAAATGTATTTGGAGTAATTTATGTCAACATTTAGCTTTTAACTAACCATAATATTCCTTTATATGTGGGCATTACCGTTTTGAAGATATCAGCCAATCAGCATTTTTATATCATTATAGTCACGTCATAGTTACTCCCACTTATTTCCAGACCCAATTTTACTCTACACTGAAAGGCATTTCTAGCCTTTCATGTTTTGTTGCTTAGTTCCTTGGACGTTATAACGTTATTCTGAATAAGACCAGAAGGAATTACCTGGAAAGGAGAAATCTGGCTTTTTGGATACAACTATTATCCATCTCACTACAAATCCACACCTGCCTTCCAACAAGGAAACACCGAGAAACAGGTAAGTCTATGCTGCCATGGCAACCATCAGATGCCTTTTCACCTTATCAAACCAGTGTGAGTTACATGAGCGTCTAAAGCACGTTTAAAGTGTTTTTTTTTTTATTGCATATGCAGATTTTAAATTGCCTATTAATAAAGCTTACAGAGAATAGTCTTTGTCCTCAGTGTTGAGAATTCCTCTCAAACTCAACTCAACGCTAATCAATTCATTGGGTGATTGGTAAGAACAGGATTGCTGTCTGTGTGAAAATGAGTATCAAGATGACTCATCATTTTAGTCATGCTTACGTGGCTAAAAGATGCGATGACATTTAACACATCATCACATACTAACTTGTGACAATGATATTTATTAGCTACATGGAAAATGTAGTGACCTAAGCTATACAGTAGGTTATTCTACATTAAATGAGGCTTCACTACACTATAGGTACCAACAAGAGAAATGTAACAAGTTAAGCTATAATAAAGTAGCTGTTCTACATCAAAACTATTTTTTCTCACATGTAATCGGACAAACTTCATTCCAAGTCATTGTTATGTAGAGACTGAGCCAAATAGACAGAAACAGAGATCAATCCATATGTGTGCATTAAACTCTTCTCTCCAAAAAAAACATGCTCACATACAGTAATCACCACAAAAACAGGTGGTGTGTGTCTGTTTTCTTTTATGATGGTTTCTGATTATCTAGTAATTAATAATTTAGGTAAAAATTAACACATAATCACGCGTCTTATTACCACTGTAATACCAATATGCCTTAGACTAATACAGTGACAACACTGTCTTATTATCAATATAACTGAACCGATGTGTAATAGATACATAAATAAATAAATAAATCTATTATAGTTGCAGATGATCCTCTATTAAATGTAGCTTCTTATTTTTTTTTTTTAGTTTCAATCTAATAGACCCATTTCATGTGATGTATGCATACTAAATTAGGCGCATGCTCGGTGCAAAACAACCGAACTGCATTGTACTAGCAACGGCACGCGATTGTAACACTTTTGTTTTCGTACAAAAATGCCATCGTGTTGCGTTGTTGATTGCACAAATAGGGGTACCAACAATCCAGCACACACACACACACACACGGAGAAAGAGAGCGCTGAAACATTCTGGATGAAGTAAAAATCAGCCGGTTTATGATAGAAATAAAAAGCATAAAGTTGCTTGTCAAATAACCACGTTACGTTTATTCAGAAGCGATTGTGTTAACGTAATCACTGCTGAGGCGATGGTGCACGGGAGCGGACGGAGCGCTATTGGATCCAGTAAAAAGTGACCATAAAAAGCTGTAAATGGACTGATATGCAGATGTGGGACAGTAAGGAGGAGACTTAATGTAGAGATGGAAACTCATCTGTTGAAACTGATCACAATACACAGAAATACATGAAAACCTTTGTTAACAGGAGTATAGCAGCCCGCCTACCTGCCCGTTCATAACAAGTAGTTCTAAGCATTTAGAGACTTAATGCTTTTAGGTTTTCTTTCATATACACTGGGTTTTTCTGTCAGATATGTATAAATGTCTGGCCATTGAACATCGGGCCAGGAGCACACATCAGATGACCACTCGTTTTCGAGAGTGATGTATGGGTCCCACAATCGTTCACCTGTACTTAAAGTGAGTTTCCTTAAATAAGCGACTGCGTCCTCAGGTAACAAGCTTTTTACATACTTTTAACTATTTTCGAGCCTTAACAGCGGTTCATTCAATGCTATTTTTCAAATTTTTTGAGCGTCACATATGTAAAGAACATGGTTTCTGTAATTCTGAGTTGCACGTACACGTCAGTCACGTGTTACATGTTTGTCCACAGTGAAATGGGTCTATTGGTCAGTGTAATTCAGTCCTTAGTTGTAAATGTTTCTATGAAAGCTAGGGTAGGCGATTTTCTCCAGATACACTTTTTAAGTTTTTGGTCGAAATTGTCTTTATGTCCTGACAGAAATTAAGATCTTATGTGCTCTTAAAAAGGAATGAAGAAAATCTGTCAACTGTAGCAGCTGTAAATCTGTAGTAACTTTGACCAATGGAAAAAAAGAACTGTTTTTTTTTTTTTTAACCACATTTTTTAATTCACATTTTTATGAGACACGAGACTACACAATACAAGCGATGAGCTGTGCTCCTCTTATACAGCAGCTGTGCGCATGCATGTGAGTGAGACGGAGCACAGAGGGGAGGGGTGAGGGGGGTAAAGGCGGAGACATCGGGGAAGCTACATTCAAAATCATGCTAGCTTTTGAAAATCGCCTACCCTACCTTTAACTTCCTCATTGTCTTGATGAATGCAAAGTGGCTGAAGTTTCCTTTTGTGATGGTCTGTCTGTGTTTAGTAGTACCATATATTTATTAGCCCCATTTTGTACTACTACCATCTACACATACAGTATATCACATTGCCTTTTTACATTATCTATTATCCACAAAAAGTATGTTTTTTTGGAGAAAACTAAATTTTAAATTTAACTCAAGCTATATGTATATACTGTACGTGCTGTGTTTGAGCATGGCACGCTTGGTCGCGAATGCACTATAATGGGCACAACGTGCAAAAGTTGATAACTATGTATGATTTGTGCGACCATCCCTTCACAATAAATGTGGACATTTTTGTGTGCTGATTATTATACGGTTGAAAAAAACACCAACAGTCATTAAAGTGTGAGATGTGTTTTTTATTGTGCTGGTCCAAGCAAATGTGATGATGTAGGAGTCAGAGGGAACCGTGCTGGGCTAAGGGTAGTGAAAGTGTGCCAGCAGGAGATATCAAATGTTTGAAATTCTAAATTAATGAGAAAAAAAAAAACTTTAAAAAAAATATTTATATACATGTTGAGAAAAACGAAGGTAGTTAATCAAGTATTACTTACTAAATGAACTTAACTTTAATTAGTTAGTATTTAACTTACAGTTTTAAGGCTGTTCTTTTGTGAGCCCTAAGCTTTTTTGCAGTACATTTTAAGGAGAGGTTTGAAAATAGCATCTGGAAAGCTTTTTTTTTTTCTTTTTGCCTCAAGCAGCCAAATCATAAAAACGTTGAAGGAAGAAGAACGCGCACAACTCTGATACTATTCAGAAGATAGTTGGAATAAATGCAGTAAACAACAAGGCAAAACAGGCCAAAATATCCCTTTGTTTAAACCACAGCCTTTGCTTCTCACAATAGCATCAGCCAGAGTTTCAACATAATTGGAGAAGGAGCTGATTACATTTACAGCTGAGTGACAACGCACCGGGAGGGGAAATGAAGTCATGAAACTTTTCCCTCTGTAATTTCCTAAATCATTACTCTGAAACATGACTAAGATCTCATTCGCTGGCTCAGAGCTCAGCAGGCTCGACCAAACATCACCTTTGGGAAATACAGAATGAAAACAGAGAAGGAAGCTGCTTTCAGTAAAAATTGTTTCACTTTATGGACAGTTCATGTGAGGGTATCTGTAAAGTGATAATGAGGAAAGAGTCGCTGTGTGACAGTAATGTTCAGACACCACAGAGGTAACGGAGCAAGCAGCTAAACTCTTACCTCCAGCAGTATTATGCAGTTTTCATTAGCAGTTACACAACAGGGCTCTGCTACAAAGGCTCCGTCAGCCTCTTCTCCACTGCATGTGCTAATGAGATCTGCACAGGTATCAACAGTCTGGAAGCCAACAATGCACAAAAACTGTGAAGAAAATCTGTTTCCGCCCAGAGACAACAATGACTGAGGTGAACTGAGATTACTGGGATGGCTTGAACCTGATCCAACTAATGACGCATTTCCAACTCAGGGCAACGTCACAGCTCGACACAATGTTTTTCACCAATGAAAGAGCAATTAAAGTGAAACCCTCTGAATCACATGAATGCTTTATGTACACAGGAAAAAATGGATGAAATTGAGTAAAATTGCGTCCTTTCTTCTTCATCTTTTTGCATAAGAAAACAAATTTACCAAAGTTTAAGACAATGAAATAACTGTGGCTGCTGAAAAGCCCGACTACAGCATCTTATATCACATTTAACACCTGTTTAGTCCAGAAGGTACTGGTATATTTTATTCAAAAGTTGTTCCCACACAAAACTAAAACACTGCCAATGTAACATTTCTGGTGTTTTGACCAATTGGAAGTTGTGGTAAAAAAGGCAGATATTGATATCGTGGCTTTCCATGGAAACACACGAATACAGCCAAAATGTAATTGCCTACAAGTGTGACATCATATGATGCAGAATATCATAAACAAACCAGAAGAAAAATGACTTCAAGCTTATTTCAGTCTTCACAAGAAATCGTGGCAAGAATGAAGTAAAAACCTTTTACGTTTTGGCGGTATCTTTTGTATTTTTGTACAGGACTTCAAATCCCACAATGCAATGTGTGTAATTTTTCAGTCAAATGAACATTTGTCAACAAACGCAATGTTTGTGATAGACAAAAAACTATCTTGACCGCAATTTTAACACGTCATAGTAACACGCCAAAAATAAACAATCAAACACACAAAGAACCGTCTTACACTCAAACTACCGTGGGAACAGAATTGTTCACTGTTTTCCCCGTTTACGCCCGCCCTTTCTCCAGCCTCCCAGCCAATCAACACTCAGAACACATGTAAGCAAAGACACACATTAGCAGAGAAATCTGCACGTGACCCTGATGCCTTCTCTGCCATGGGAAATCTCATCATCAGTTAACCACTGAATCCACACAAGTGGAACATAACCAGAACATAGAACCCAGTCCGTTACAGCATTGCAGACCAGACCGGGCGGCCCGTGCGTAGAGTGCAGACCTCACTGAAGCACGCAATCATATTTGTTCCCTGCGCTCCAGCAGCAAGTGAGGAACGAGCAAAATCAGCAAATAATATTCAGTGAATGTCAACGCTGAACAACTAAACGCAACACAACACGTCAATATTACGTCCCACTACTCAAAGAAATCACTTTAGAAATGATACCACAACAAGAAGTGCTTTTGTGTTTATTAAAAAAATAATATTAATGTAATAGAGATTTAAAAACATTTTTTTTTAAAATGAATTGAATTGAAAATCATTTGATCCATATAGTGAAAATATACATATTACAACAATTCCTGAAACCCCCATAAAAAGCAGACCTAGTGGCTCTGCTCACATTTTAAGAACCCGCTCCTCTTTGGTGAATAAACATCATGGAAATGAGAGCAGCATGTCCATTACCTCTGACTGTATCAAATGAGTGAACACTTCCAATTCATTTGAGGCCCTCATCTCAGCTCAAAATCAGCTTGGTTTGTGTTGATTGGCCCGACAGGGACCCTTGGCTCTTCTCTGCGGCTGCACGAGTGTGTGTCACAGCACTTTTTCCCGCTGAGTCCAATGTGATCTGTCGTCGCCTCTGTCAGTCCCCCCCCCCCCCCCATCCCCTGTTTTCCTCCCTCTGGACTTCCTCCATCAGTCGTTGGAGTCAGAGAGTGGCGTGACAGTGATGTGACGGGGCTACACAGACTGTCAGGATGGATTGCTACCATGGGAGGTTTTTTCAAACACACATAAACACACACAACGGTTGAATGACACACAAATGCACACACGCAATACCATGACATCACAGACTCTGTTGCACACACACTCAAAACACACACACGGTCCGTTGAACTCCAGGGCCTGTCAGTCGAAGGTCGCTCAATCTGACAAAGTGTGCTAGTTGGAAACAGGGCCAGAGAACACACACACACACACACACACACACACACACACACAAAACTTGGCTTCTATTTCTTGTTGCCGCTTTAGTCATATTTGTTTAAAAGGGTTAAATGTTCACACACATGAATGAGCATGTAAGGACACATTAAGTGCGTCAGAAGTGTGGTGTACATAATTAAACTTCAACATGACCTAAAAATAATGCTGACCACTGGGAACGGATCTGTGTTCATTTTGTTGACAAAAATGTTTCGTCATACTTTTTGTCGACTACGTTTTTTAGGTTGCAATAACGAGACTTTGACTAATTAAAAAATTACATGTGAACAAAAACTATATCCAAATATATGGATATTTGTGCCAACCACTAAAAACGAAAGTAAGATTTCGTCACAACGGACGAAATCCAATCAGAACTCGTGATCACAACTGTGGTCGTACGAATTGATCACATAAAATCTGTCTATTTACAAACATTAACACCATCCCCTATCAGGTTGACAAATGCTAATTAAATATTTATAAAAACACTCTTATGGTTCATTTCAACAAATTTCCAGGACATCCTACGCACTGTGGTCTCCAAAAATTCTGAAATTTTAACCAATTGTTCCGTAATTATTCAATAGGGACGTCTCGTGTGACGGAATAGAAATGTAAAATCGTCTGTGATACTACAGCTCGCTGCAACGTATTCTTATCATACCGGTACTCCAGGAACGGGCGCAGTGGCTCGACCTCGGTAATCTTTTCGACAGGGAAAGAACCTGGACATGCCCAAGGGGATCTTTGGCTCCGCGCTGGTCTCCATGCAGCAATGATGTGATAATTTACCCCCCTCACTAAATTGGCCATGTCTCAAAAAGGACTCATTCCATCAAACTAAAAATGTACAATGTGCCTAATGAATAATCAAGCAACAATTGGTAAAAATTCTTAGACCAAAGTGCGTGGGCCATTTTTGAAACGACATGGAATGACCCTTATGCTTTATATTTTAGTCGACTATATCGGTAATAGATTTAGTCGAATATAACTGAAATAGCCCTCTGAACACACACACACACACACACGCACACACACACGCACACACACACACACACACACACACACACACAGGGCAGTCAGGGATGATCAGCGTGAACTCCTGCCAAACAGGACTTCCGCTCCTCGCTGACAAACCCTCACACACGAGCAGGCACACGGACGCACAGGCCTAACCCCACAGGACAGCATGTCAGCCAAAGATCTGAGAACACATTTTCAACTCGGCTGAGCAATCGAGCGGCCCGGGGGTTCACTGGGATGCTGTTCTCTGCCCCTCCTTCTGCTTCACCAATCAGCAGCGAGCGGCCGATGAGCTCAGCTAGACACAGATGAATCTATACTGTTCTGCCAGAGCTGCCTGTAAAGGCTTAATTTCTGCTTTGTGTTGCTTACCCTGGTTTCATTCAGATATTGTGACTTTACCAGCTGACGCTGACTGGGTCGATGGGAAGGTGATGATGGGAATTTTGAATGCAGCAGAATGAGCGAATGCAGTTATTCTTACGTCAGAGAAAATATGGAGACTTGAACATGGTTTGAGAATATGCAATAGATGTGTAATCAATCAATTGTATCAATAAGAGAAAATAACGCATTGAATGGACAAAATGGATGTGTTTTAAAAGTGCTTTTGATATTATAGATATTACGGCCGACTGTCGACTGCCAGCAGACAAACAAAACGAGAAATTGATCAATAATCCACCTTTGGGGTTGAGTGTGTGGAAACACTTTGGCTTTTGCACAGATGGAGATATTCTAAAGAAGTCGCTCACTGTGTCCACCATCATCCACAAGGTCCTTCTGACAGCATTCACTGTAGCAGCAGCACATGTAGCGTTAGCTCTTCAGCTAGCTTCAGGCTCACCATCAAGTTAAAACCAATAGTATCAGGTTCAACCACTGCTCATTAAATCTGAACAGATCTTGGTTACACTTCATTTTTTACATCAATATTTTATTATTTTTATGCTGGAAAAAACAAGCGAAACAGTCAGGTAAACCAGATATGTATTTTTATTGAAAATACATTGACTATTGAAAAATGAGAGCAGAAAAGGTTAACATCCTGTTAACATAAACTGAAAAGTTTGACTTTTTTCAAATTAAATGTGAATACATTTGCCGTTAAATGATGTCTACTTGTTTGTTTATGTCCATAATTAATTTATAGACACTTCCCTTACAAGAAACATCAAGAATCTATGAAAGCTCACTTGCACTGACCAGTATGTAGGTATTTATTTCACACTCACAAAAGTTACTAAATCAATTCAGATCGAATTGTTGTAAATGAACCAATATCATCCTTGAAATGAATCAGCAACAGCGAATCATAAATCAAATCAAATTGTTGCTAAAACCAATCATTAGACACTATCCTAAACTAAAAGATTCAGGTTTTATTTAGTGTTCCTAGACTAAATCAGTGGCCCCCAAACTTTAGTGTGCCATGGACCAGCCAAGACAGGGGACAGGAGAAGGGATTGTTTTGTGTCTGTGGGTGCACCACCATAAAAATGAATGTTTCTTTTTTGATTTCTGCATATTTTTCACGTTACTGAACACAATTTTCAAACTCCTATATTTGGATTGGAAGTTATTTCCTGTAATTAAAACTTAGAACATTGTATTTAGGTTTCGGGGTTATGGTTAAGGTGATAAATCCCATTGATATACGTTGGTTCACAATTCGTTTGAAGAAGCTCAACACAAATTTGTGTCACGCAGCACAAAAACATTTTGTGCCAAACAGCACGAAAAGGGAAAATTGCCACCGGCACAAACCAAGAGCTTTTAATATGTGCCACATTATGTCCAGAAGTGATGAGCGTTGAAGCAGAAGTAAATACAAATATATTTAATTTTATTCAAAAACTGAGTCAGTTCTTGACCTACAAGCATTGGAATGGCAACTTTGATAAAGCATAAACAGAAAAAGTGATTCAGTGTTTTAGTGCAATGGGACATGAGCAACAACAACAAAAACATTAAAGAAAAACAATATTAATGATCATTATCTGACATATAGTAGTTATGCATTAGTTGATCTTAATAATAAGCAGTAAAGGTTAAAAAATAGTAAACAATAGTGAGCTTTGACGACAAACCAAAGAGTGACTCTTCATTGTTTATGGATTGATTTGCTTTAGAATATTAAAGAGTTAATTAGGCCTCCAAGGAGAGGCTGTTACTAACACATGTTGAACTGCAGCACTGAGCAGAGCAGGTTTCCGCCCAGGTGGCCTTTGTTTGTGAGCCACAGACCTTCTCAACAGCAATCTTTCCTCTGCAGACTGATCTGCTCCTCTGTGTTCCACTTAGACGTAGAGTTGAAAAGCCACAGGGGAGATGAAACGCACACAGACACAGAGGAAGTGGTGGGGGAGGTCACTTCAGTGCAGATAGAGTTTATGGTACAACACACACACACACACTGCGTCATAGATGAGGCAGTGTCAAAAGGGAGACTGAAAAAGCCTCATCCACCACCGACAGAGCAGCGTTTGTGAACGTGCATGCAGATGTTTTCACAGCTTCTCAGTGTTATTTTTAATCAGAACTTTGGTGGTTGGAAATGAAAGGTGTGTGTCTGGGTTTAGTTTTTTGCTTTTTTAAATCATCTGTTTCTCTCCGAGACGAAAAATAAAAGGAGAAAGAGAGAGAAAGGGGAAACAAAGAGTATCCTAAAATAAAATGCAAGCACAAAGCTAAGCTGCTACTAGAAGTTGTGATAGTCTGTGAGCACTGCATCGTGTTTAACAGGGTTCTGTGTGAAGTCGAGTGTGTTTGCGTGCGAGAGGGAAACGAGAGGGAGAGAAAGTCTGCTAACGAGCAGTGTGTGTGTGTGTGTGTGTGTGATCTCATCTGACAGCAGCTAACCCTACCACCCCCCTGACACACACACACACTGCCATATAGACTAACAACACACATGTCCTGGGAGACGGGTGCGGGGACAGTCGTCCCAGTGTGAGGACAGTAATTAGACTTCCATCCATTAACACTGTGGAGGAGGAGCATGAGCAGCAGGTGTGTGGGTGTGTTTCTGCCAGTGTGAACGTGGCTTCATCTCGGTGTGTGTGCGTGTGTGCACCCACATATTACCAACGTGTAAATGAGTTAAATGCAGTAACTTCATGTCTCTGTGCACACTGAACCTCATGGTGTTTGGATCTGTAAAGTAAACTCAAACAGCAGGTGTGAAGTTGTCACTGAGAGCGACAACTTTAACACGATAAAACTGGAGGAAACAGACACTGAGGCCGTGTTTTCTCCCTTTCATAAGAACAAACGACAACTCTAAACCACTACATTCATGATAGGCAATGTGGGTGAAGTGTCTTGCCCAAGGACACATTGACAGATACCACCACTGCAGGGACTGTCCCCCACTGTGTACCCCCCATTTCAATTTGTGTACCCCACTTTGGGAACCTAGGCTCCCAAAGTGGAGCTCTGCAGAGTTAACTCTGCTTTATAGAAATGCCACTTTTTAGTGATGTAAAATTAAATTTGAACGAAGGCGTGCAGATGATGGGCTACAATAGGATTACAATGCAGCAAAGCGTGACCTCCATTTAAACATCAATTACACTGAATTAGCCATTGTGAAATTAAGGGCTGATTTGAAACTGCTAATACAGATACAGAGTGATTTCAAATCCCTCTGGGGAAACATGTATTATATCTTGAATTATATATCACATTATGACCACCTTGTATTGAGCATCTGAACTTCAAGTGAAGCAGCAAATTAACATTTTATAAGCACCAACGTTAAAAATATATTTCATTGCAAGAATTTGACTTTGTTTTACAGATGACAGATAATAGTTGAAGGTTTGGATCAGAGCTTCAAATGCAGCTTTTTTTGTGTATTTTGGGGAATATCTATCAGGAGCAGAACAGTGATTTAAAATAAGGCGCTCAAAGGCAGTGTCAATCATTCTGCTGTGAGAGAACATCAGTAATGCAGTGGATCTAAATGTATTAAAGCTGTTGAAGATGATAATTTTTAATCAGATAAAGACATGGCGTAGGCCTCAGACTTAATCATGTAGTTGTCGAAGTAGCTGTTAGCGAGAAGCTAATTCATTAAACTCTACTTTAACACCAATAACTTAGCAAGAAATTCAAAAGAAGGTAACACTCCCTTATTTTGTTTTTAAAACAAGAAGAAATCTCCGGCAGAACCAGGTTCAGAGGTGGCAGTCATCTGCCTCCACTGGTTGGGGTTTAGTGAACAGAAGGACAATCAGAACAGGATGGAGAAATAGACCATTAGAGTGTCCCAGACTAGTTGAGCCATGAACCATTGACCAGGAACTGCCAGCTCCAGCATCAAGACACCTGAAACAGAAAAGTCAGAGGGCGAGGAGAAGGCACAGGCTGCAGGAAAAAAATGATACACTGTGATACACTCGTTCCTAGTGGTTAGGTTAATATTAATATTAAACATCTTGCGTCCATCCTCCATGCTCTGAAATGCTACCACTACAGACGAGGTTTCGTCTTCTATTGGGCACACGTAGTGATCCCAGCGATCATTACAGAGGGGATGCTTTTCTTCTTTAATTATCGCAACTATACGGTGTGCACTTTCCACAAAAAAAAGATTCACTGGAGCAGAAATTCTCCATTATGGTCCAATGGGGTCCAGGAAAAGCACGTGTGTTTTAAAGAAACTACTCCTATGACTACTGTAAGCATAAAGTCTTTGTTCCTCGCAGGCAGTCAGGAGGAAAGCTGAGCGTACTGATCTCTGATTAGCCCCTCGAGTCTAACTGGATGAGAATACAGAATGAAGCAACATTTGAAATGTCACCTGATGGAGCGTTTTTAAATTCTCCTTCTAATGAGATCCTATTAGCTTAAATTTCCCTGCAGGATTCATAACCACTCATTTAGGAGATTACTGCTCTCTCGATGGATGACTTGGTTTTTAGGGTGGAGGTTTTGCCAGAGGCAATGATGATCGCTGCCTCCACTTTCGACACCTGTGAGAAGAGCCCACCCAAGTGTGTACGTGTATTTGCGTGAGTCTGAGCTGAGAAAATTTGACAAATGATTGCAAACCGGCCTTAGCATGTGTGAGAAGGTTTAAGGAAAATCTAGAGAGTGTGTGACTGTGCTGAATACAAAGCCACAGCTTTGCTCCATGCTGTAATTTACGCTGCCGCCAAAACCGCCGCTGCTTCTGCAGCCGAGCGCTGCGGTGGAGTTTAGCTTCTCTGGCTGTCTCGCTGGCTGGCGCTTGCAGACGAGGGTTGTGCTAACCCCATAAATGTTTGTTTATCTTGCTGCCAGAGCCGACCATTAAAAGTGGGCCCGAAGTCAAAAGCACAAAAACAGACGGTTGTCATGTTCGAGGGCTGTAATTGCAGCTCTTGCGTGATGTTTTTATTTTCCCTCTGACCTCGGAGGATAAACTCAAGAAGCCACTTACTGTGGGGACTGGCTTGGCAGAGCTCAGAGGGAGAATTATGAAGTGAAGAGTACAGGAAGAAGACTCATTTCACCCCCTCCTTTTTATTTCACAGCTATGAACACTTGCTTTGCACTTCTAATCACTGTAAAAACAGGTAGGCAGTGCACTCTGTTATAGTGGCATCGTAATGCAGGACCTGTAAATTTAAAGCATCATGATCTGCTTCCTTGCAGCCTTGTTGAACGCTGCCACACAGGCTATAAATGCTTTGTTTACAATGGGAAACAGCAGTCTTTAAATTAGCCTCCTGCAGATTGCTACGTGTGTAAAACAGTGCTGGGATTTAGGCAAACAAAGCTTATACTTTAACATTGGCCCAATAGGAGTGAGCCAGTGCTGTCCCGCTTCCTTGAAATGAATGAAAAGAGCTCAAAGGCTCCACACTTCACTTGTCTGTCGTCAATTAAGCTGGAAACACAGAGCTCTCCAGAGGCACAATCTCCTCGAGTTTGTCTCTGCTTCTATCTCTGCTTAGTGTCATTATGAAATGTGCAATTACAGTCACACAAAAGCAGCAGCAGCCTTCAACGTTCTACCAGCTATCCTTTTTAACACGGGAAGGATAAAAAGATGGCAGGAAAACATCAGGCAAAATCATCTCATCCAGTAATCCACGGGAATATAATAATTTCTTCGATAACGCATTGAGACATGCTCGCTCCACCTTCAGTGGAAAAGCAAACTTCAATAAAGAGGAAAAAGAATGGTTCTCAAAGATAACTTGTTGATAGATATCTGTCAGCACCCCAAGATCATATCATTTAAAATTTTTGAGGTCATAGCATTGAAAGGAAATCATAGCATGCTATTTATGTTTAGGAAAATGATTATTTTAGCAGATATTATATTTTAATGCTCTAGAAAACTACAAATAAGTGCTTAGCAACTGCAAGTGACACTTAAATATACTTACAACTAAGAACCCGTGAGAAGTATTTAATTACAAAAATCCAATGAGTTCATCCTGAGTGTTTGTGCCAAATTGGTAAACAATCTCCGTGAAGATTAAAGTTGTTTGAGTGCTTGTCTTGTGAGAAGAATCCTGAGAATGTCAATCAACATCTTTCTACGTGCTGTAATGGTTTCACTAGGAGATGTAGCAATGGACTAAAGAAGCATTTGTTATTATGAGGAGAACAGGATTGCTTTGGAAGTGCTGAATAATCCGCCATGCAGCTGTTGGAGGCAGCAACACAAGAGAAGAAACAAGAGAGAGCACAAGTGCCAAATATCATCTTAGCCAGATATTGGCAGTTATCTGGATCAGTGATCGTGATCATGGTACCATAATCCTTCACACTTTAAAGGCTTGGAAGAAATGTCTATCCCAATTAATAACTATACAGTAGGTCCAAATGTATGTGCACCACCATTTAAAAAAAAAAAAATATTGATGAAATGTGCAATCTGAATCTGATCCTGATGAAACTCAGTAGAAAAATGGAGGAACCAACCCGACGGATTGAAACAAAACATGGTAGAAGTTAAGAACTTTTACTTTCCACAAAAACACCTGAATGCCGAAACCAGAGGGACATCATATCTCGGGGAACGCGATAAAGAAACCGAAACAAATCTGTCAAGCGAATCACTGTGTTCCTCGTGTACCGGAAAAACACAAGAAATCATGGTAATGATTCTAAATTCCACAATGCATTCCACCAAAAGTTTCCAAAGTTTAAGTCACATGACCATTTGTCAATAACCTGATTCTTTATGATAGTTACCAACAATTTTTCGAGCGACAATTTAAAACTTTGGGAGCAAATTCACCTGTTCTTTGGAAACTTACCGTTAATTTATTGATCTATGAGGCCTACCGTGTATTTACTGGCGTTGTGAAAAAAATGTTAGTTTCCCCAGCAGATTTAGAAGAAAACCAACAAGAAATGAAATCAAACCATAAAAAAGTGTTACCTCTCACATCATTACTATTTAAAAAGTTTAAATATTTTTACAAAATCTACCTCGGAATGAGCAAAATGTATAAACATAATACTGCATCCGAAGGCAGAATATTGCCTGTATACGTATCTTGAGGAGCTACTGACGCAGCGTGAGCTAGCTGCTACCCTCACGTGACCTTAAGCCTTAATTTCCGACTGTGATCTAATGTCATCATCCACTCTTTGGTTCGTCAGAGGGATTGTGCAGACAGAAACACAGACAAAGCTGTGTTTCTGCAAAGCCGCAATCAAGTAAACAATCTGCTGTCAAAGCTCAGGGGTAAATAGTTGTTTGGTAAATCTATGCTCCAGTGCAGAGGCCTCATCGAGTCACTGTGGTGTGTGTTGAGTCTGTGCCTGGTGTCCACCAAGAGAGAGAGAGAGACAATCTTAATAGGCCAAACTTTAATCGGAAACATTTTCAGGGAGTCTGTTGTTGTGGAAACAGATTTTAAGTCCTTTTTGTGGAAGTGGGTTTTTCCATCGTCTTGTTAGTGGTGAGCTGCACTCATCAGCCTGCCTGGAGGCACAGGGATAAGAACAGGAAAGGCTAGGCTTAGCCTTTTTGGGCTCCTAAAAAAAGTGACGGCCCTTATTGGTGTCCCACAGTGGCCACATCAGAAGCAGCCCTCACATTAGAGTTCCTGACCGTCCCACCCACCGACTGAACACTGGGACTTAGAGAAGAGGCAAAGGCGAGGTGGTTATCGGAATGAGACCGCAGGCCGACTTGGCTGACTGTTTCCCCGCCTCGGTAGACCTCGAAGCTTTATTACAGTAGAAGGAGCCAGGGCTTAGGCCACACTGAGTGCCTATGAATGTATGTGTTTGTGTCTTTGACCTTTAGATGGTGTATACTTGTTTGCGTGTGTTTTCTGGTGTAAGTCTTACATCTGATCCAGCACATCATGACTTGGGAACGTTCTCTACATTTAAAATCAAATTAAAAGAAAAATAGAAAGTCCCAAAATGATCAGGCTTTACTCTTCTTCAGACTGGGAGTTTTAAAAATAGAAAGAAGATCTTTAAATACTCCCCAGCTGGAGCTCCAACATGTCTTTCATAGTACAGGAATAGAGTCCTCCCTGCACAGACATTTTATAACACTTGACATGACTGATTTACAACACATACAGAAATGCTTGATAGTTATTTCTTAAAAAAAGACACTTTGACTCAAAAGACATCAAGTTAATCATTGATGCAGTGTCTGTATGAGTGCTAAACAGCCAGAAGCTGCAGAGGGTTTCAACTTGGACTGTGGGGAGGGGCCTAACTATAGGCTGGGTGTGGCCTACTATCCCACTACCTCTTCCAGCTTTGAAAAGACCATGGCTGTGTTTGAAAAGGCATCTACTGACGTACTACTCATACTAACTTTAATGTCAAAATCACTATGTAGTGTGTTCACATTAGATAGTATAAAAAGATTGGTGATTGAAAAAATACCTGGATGGATACTATATTGGAACATTTTTAAGTATGCACAGTGGGCACATTCGTCATACTCAATCGCCCCATGATGCATTGCGAGCGTAATGTAAAATCGTCCTGGGACAGGCTTCAAATTAAAAATCAAACATTCCCTTTTCAAAACAAAAGCATCTCTTCTTGTCTTCCATTCATTTTTTTTAACACTTTGGTGAATATGGTTTTTGTTTTTAAGTTTTGTCAGTGGCACAATGGTGGGTCTCTGGAAATGCCAAAATGAATGTGTATACGTGGGTTTGATGGATCAAATAACCACATGTTATTTGTCACTTTCAGAACTTTCAAAGGTGGAGAATCAACAGAGATATTTAGCCTCAGCGTGCTTCAGGTTTTTGTCGTAGGTTTGAAATGCATCTTGGGAAACTTGGAAGTATACTTTAGTGGGAACACTCATCATTCTAATCATACATAGAACTGTATATAGTACAGTATATACTAATTTAGTTTGTAGTGTATAGTACAGTGTGCCATTTCGAACACAGTCCATGTCTGAGTTGATATGATGCAATCTGAGACCTCTCCATTTAAAATTTTGATGACGATTCTAGTCTTTGTTACTTAGACCCAGAAATCTCTCCGTCACACGTTTCTATTAAATAGTTAATATTTTAAAAAGTTTATCTGACCTAGAAGCTCTTTGATCTAAATCCTCCAATTTGTTGCATTCTTTGAGCATTTAATTTACTGATAGGGATATATATAAAATAACACATTATTAGTTTTTAGTCTATAGTTTACATTCGTGTTCAGATTCACTTTTTATTTATTAAATGGTCAGTACTCAAAACATCATGTATTCAGAAAAAGGAACAAAGAGAATCCAACCTCTGTAGCAGCTGCAGTCATGTAAAAACTGACTGAATCATTACTCTCTCTTTTTCAAGAGAAGGAATGACAGTTTAAATGAACAGTTTGCGATTAATACACTATAGAAGAACACATTAAGACCTTTTAAGTCTGCAAATGCAATAGAATTATTAAAAAAGAGCATAACGATTTAAAAGGTTTATGTGTTTGGTACTGAAGAGAAATATCAGCTCGTACGTCTTATTAAGCTTTTTGGACTCATTTCTGCACTGGACTTTTTTTCACCATTGATATTCCTTTTAAAAGTTTTTATTCATCACTTCCACTCTCCTTTTTTCTTCTTGTTACTATAATTTTTCCCCTCACCCTCCCATCTCAGTTTTAATTTAAAAAATAAAAAATTAAGATTTTAATTCAAGGCATTTTTCTTTTCAGGGTAAAGAAAGGATTAACAAATAAACAAATAGCTATTTTCATTTTCTGTTTCGAAAAACCAAAAAATAAGTATCAGAAAACAGAAAAAAAAGTTGACCATGAGTTCCCGTTTTCAAAGTAAGAGCATGTTTGAGGATGCTGCAGACGTTAATGATGGATGTTGTTTTACAAAACAATAAAAGAGTGTTTCAGAGACGAGGACATGATGAAAGAAAATCCCATTCCCCTCTCACTTTGGTGTGATTTCTGCACATGGCAAGCCTTATTTTTGGCATGTCAAAAATCATGTCAGACTAAGTTTTTAAAGATGTTTTAGACTGTTGAAACCACAAATAGAAGTCATATTTTGGCGCTTTTCCAGAAACAGCATCATCCTCATGTGCGCTCTTACTTTGAAAACAGGAACTTCCAGTTGCGCCAGATAAAAAATGTGTGTTTTTTGGGTTTTTTATCTTCTAACATTTTTTTGCTTTTAGAAAGAGAAAACTCTCATGACGAATTATGCCTTAATTTTCAATCTTAATTTTTGAATTTTACACTCAAAATCAAATGAATAAAAATCTATTTATTTATTTTTTGTTTTTATATCCTTTTCTAAACGGAAAGTCCAATGACCAAAACATACACTGTCCGGTTGGGTGGGCGGTCTTTAGGTGTGCTGCTTCGATGCAGCAGAGGCTTTTTTTTCTACCAACACCTTCTGCTTCATTCATCTCCATAATGACTAACATATGGAGAGGTGCCGACCGCCTCAGTGATTCCCAGACCTCTGTTCACCTTTTTAAGGGGAAAAAGAGAATAATGAATAAAAAAGAGTGTTTAAAACACATTTAAAGCCATTTAACTCCAAAGAACAAAGACGCTGACCTCGAGTCAACCTGCAGTCACAGTGTACCTGCTCGTCTAACCTTACCTACTTCACCTCAGCAGACACCTACACTTCAGCTGGGATGATTTCCTTTTCCTATTTTCAATGTCACTCTCTCTATCTCTATCTTCAATCTCTCTCCTTAGAAAAACCCAGAAGCAATTTGTCCCTGCAAAGCTTGGTTAATAGCACTTTGAAATCAGGTCTCTCGTTTCTAGGAGCCCACAGTTTTCTAGCAGGCCTCTAAATCACCAGATTATTGTTTTTTATGAGTTTGACCCTTGTGAAAATAATTGCTAATGTCCCCAGAGTAACCAGTGGAAAGGTGGGTAATGGGGCAATTTATGAATTCTGATTGTAATACATGGAAAGCATCCAGGTCATCTCTGCTCTGTTATTTTATGGCTGCTCATAAAAGCAGGCCAGGCAGTAGAAACAGTCGCAGCCACCACAGCGATTAAAATCAATAACACTGTCGAGGTATTTCTCGGTTGAGAAGAAGAAAGGTTTTAGGACGAGGAGCGTAAAACATAAACAAAGAGCGTGTTTTAGGGAAAAAGTTGGAGAAATACATTGTAACGTCTGAGCCAGTAACATCAACCTGATCAGGAACCATTGTAAACAAACAAACAGCAGCAAAAAAAAACTTCCATTTCCTGGCAGGTAAATATACATGTGTGGAGTTTGAAATTAAGTAGTCATTTGCAGTCATTTTTTTGGAATTTTAAAAAGTGATTGGTTGTTTGTCTCTATGTGTTGACTCTGTGTTAGACAATAAGACACAACCCAATAGTATCAAAGAGTTAAAAAGTTATATATGCTCCATCTGTCATAAAAAATTGTGGGGGAGAAAATCTTTATAAAAAAAAATAAGAATGAAAGACAATAAGGTAAATACAAATATCACTGAAACAAATAGTAGATGAATAATTTAAATAAAAAGGTAACGCCCCCTACTCTAACTGATAGTGCTACAATAAATAAATCCTCTTTGAAATAAAAGCAAGGATCTCTTTTTGATCTTTATACCTTATGCTCTTATAGGATACACTTTTATTTGATATCCGTATAAGGCAACATATCGTGGTCTAGCAGTAGCAACACCACATTTTATTTGATCATTAATACTCTATTTTCATTATTTCTGTTTTGCTTTTTTCCGTTTAATCTAGATTCAATAAGTTCAATCATTTCTTTTAATTCATTCAAAGTTGATCATTTCATGTACATGTTCATAAATACAACATTGACAGCAAGGTGGTGTATTGGTTAGCATGTTAGCATCACAGCAAAAAGGTCCTCGCTTTAAGCTCCAGGGTGGACTCTGATTTCCTGTTTCATGTTAGGTTGTACAACTATTCTATGAGGCAACATTATAGCTCACACCATCACTTTGTGTCCTAAAGATACAGTATATACACGCAAACAATCTGTAAAAACCATAAACACACGCGCACTGCACAGACCGTGATCATCTGCATACATGCACAACAGATTTTACAATTTATATATACACAACAATACACTCTAAACACAATCTGTACACACAGAAAACATCTGCATACAAACACCGTTATCGTACATTTGTGCACAACAGTGTGCAGACAATTAGTGAGCACATATGCACACTACAAACATGTGCAGAGCTGCATACAATACACAACACATGCACACTACATGTGTGTATGTATACACGCTGCAATGCTTTTTTGTGATCACCTACAGACTATCAGCTAAAAGAACCTTGGAGCACATTGCTGTGTTGTTTGCTGCAGTAAAATACTCAAATTTATTGGATAAGATACAAAACCTGTTTCCTCACACAGGCAGAGGTGTAAAGAGTACTGATATATCTATACTCAAGTAGAAGTACTGTTACTTGATTGAAATTGTACTCAAGTACAAGTACAAGTAAATCATACATAAAATATTCAAGTATAAGTAAAAAGTAGCTCAAATAGATAGTACTCAAAGTAAAAGTTACTAGTCATTTCCCCCCCATGCATACAGTAAACATTTCATTCATACACTTAAAAAGGAAGAGATGAAATCTTGCGCAATTGAAACTTAATTTATTTTCCACAAAGGCATCTGTATAGAATGAAAGGTTTGTCAAATTGTACAATAATTAAAAAAAAAAAAAAAAAACACCAATTAATTCAATTCAAAGTAAAACAAAATATCAGGCTTTAAGTATAAATACATTTATGAACTCTAAAATTGAAATAACCAGCATTCAATGCTGTTTTTGGAGCCGTGCATTACATTTAATCTGATTGGTCGGGTATGATGTGATGCATTTGATTGTTGTCTGGTCATTTTATTTTTTGTAGTTTCACAATGTCCATTGATCATTTTGAAACAAAACTATTATAATTAACTTAGTAATGGTTGGGTGTAGAAATGTAATGATTTATTTTCCTTCTTTTAAAACATACTTAAATAAAAGTAAAATTACTGATTTAGAAAAAGTACAAGTACCCATAAAAGCAACTCAATTACAGTAACGTGAGTACTTGTAATCCATTACTTTCACCTCTGCTCACAGGTTAATGTTGGTTTTAGCTTATGACAATACATTGCCTTTTACATTCAAGTTGTCATTGCAAAAAAAAAAAAAAAAAAAAAAGAAGCTTTAAAAGTGAAAATGTCAGAGAGGAAGAGAGAAAAACCAACATGAGAGGTGTCGTGAAAATAGGCTACCCCTACACAATTGCATAACTGTGACCTAAACACACCACAACCGAGAAAGAGAACAACAGTGGGATGGAAACTGTGTGCAAGTAAGCACGAGTTCACACGCACACGTTTGTGGGTGTGTAAATGTGCCTTCATCTGCAACATTTTGTGAAGTGTGAAGGATTGTGTGTATTGGGTAAAAAAATAAATAAAGATGTATTGACTTCCTCATAGTAGCGATAGCACACGCTCGCCCACAACACCCACAGTGACAATCTCACAGCTAAGTTGTCAGCATCAATGCATTCAGTGGATTGTTCGTCATATTGCTTTCTGATCAAGATGGATTACTCTTCATCAGCGGCTCGCACAGGTTTATGTTTGGAGTTATGAAATCACATTGGTACGTTTGATGAAAGAGTGAGCCGAAGAGATTTTAGATTAAGATCTCAGCTCTTTATTGAATTTTTCAGGGTTAGATCAAATTACTCTTTTTTTTTTATTTTTTATTTGTCCATTTGTGCAGCCTGCTCATTTCTCAGTGTTGGTTTCTAAACCAAAAAGCAACGTTCTCACAGTTTTTGTATTTGCACTGTATTTTATCAAGCACAAATGTCCATAAAGCAGATTATGAGTTTTAAATTCATATTTAGTACATTTGGACTTTATTTTCCTCTCTCCCACGTTGTGCGTGCCTATTGGTCATTATTCACTTACGTAGAACATTAAAAGTATGAAAGGGAGAAAAAAAAGCTTTAATCTGAACATGTGACAACAGAAAACACAAAGACTGTACAGACAAGCTCCCTGTAGTTCAACATGGATTAAATTAGATGCAGCCTCTGTTCTTCTTCTAACATTAGCCTGTGTGCTTATAATACTGAAAAAGAAAAAGACTGTAAACTTAAAAAAAAAAACTACTTAAGAACATGGTGTGTGTGTTTTCATCTGATTGATTAGTTTCTTAAAAACTGAGGACACAAAACCTGATTTTTACCAACAGCAGCAGTAACATCTGCCAGCTGTCATATTATTTGACACCATGACTCATGAGTGTTACCAGACGCCGTCCCTCTCTCCGCTTTATTGTTGGTTGGCAAATAAATACGTGCAGCTATTGTTACAACAGTAGTTTGCTTAAGTGTTTGATGTCTTCAACTGGATCTGGTTTGAAAAATTGCTGAGTATGTGAACAAATAGAAAAGGTCTACACACTGGAATGACACTGATATGGTTTTAATCAAGCTAGTTATTGATATAATTGTAAAAGCCATAACTTCATTTTGTAATTTATCTTTCAAAACTGCTGTATTTCCATGTAAAATGAAAACTACCAAAGTCATCCCACAATACAAAGCTGGAGACAAAATACCGTACAGGCCTGTGTGTTTATTCTCTAAGTTCTCTAAAATATTACAAATGGAGTGAATTGAAGACATTACCACATTTGTAGACAATAAGAAATTTGCAGTAGGTGTATTTATAGATTTGAAAAAAACATTTGACACAATTGATCATCATTTGTTAATCTAAAGCTGATGATCAGAAAGGTAGTGATTTTTTTTTCTTTTTCTAACAACCAATCACAGCCTTTAGAAGACTCCATCATTCCTAGCAACGGGGACAACCACACATCCTCAGTAAGATATAAGTTACTGTCCTTCCTTGCTCAGAGTGGCTCTCAGAAACTTCCTGAATCACTTTTAAGAATAGATTCCTTGCATGGAATTTTCAGACTACGACAGCTCTCTGAGAGACACTGAGAAGCTTTGTGAATACGGGCACAGGAATCAATTTCATGTGAACGGCAGAGGAGGTTAGTGTAGTTTTTCTGAGCTATGCTAGAGAGAATAGTTGCACGACCTAACGTACATTTTTTACGTCCACCCTGGAGCTTAAAGTGAGGATCTTTTTGCTGTGATGCTAACATGCTAACCAATACGCCACCATACTGTCAGTGTTGTATTTATGAACATGTGAATCAGCCCCAAATCATCAACTTTGAACGAACTCAAAGAAATGATTCAACTTATTGAATCTAGTTTAAACGGAAAAAAGCAGAAAAGCAATAATGAAAATAGAGATTTAATGATCAAATAAATATGTGGAGTTACAACTGCCAGACAAAGATATGTTGCCTTTTACGGATATTAATTCAAAGTTTATCCTATAAGAGCATAAGGTATAGTTAAACTTACAATACTTAAAGAGCACCTTTACTGTTTAGAACATGTAAGCAAAATAAGTGATTTTTTTTTTTTTTTTAAAGCACATTTGAAGTACTTTTTGTAAACGATTTTATATCTTAAAATACAATCCATGGGGAGCAGCTATGTATGGCAGGAGGTGACGCCAAGCTTACATTAGGTTCCACCTGATTTCTTTAATTACCTCCAACATTAAGGTTATGTTTTGTAAGGGAATCTTGATCTTGATCCTTTTTCTGCTGCTGGCTGCTTTACAAGGACTTCTAAAGAAAGCTATCACTACTAAACCTTTAGTAGTGCATATGTTCATTTGATAGAGCTTCCAGTTAAAGTGCACTACATGGTACAATTTAAGTAAGGTCAGTTTTTTCAAAATGTGTCTTAATAGAGAAATATGAAGTATATAAATATACAAAGGCATATACCTAATTACCGTATTTTTCAGACTATAAGGCGCACTATCAATGAATGGGTCTGACTGGCTCTATTTTCATACATAAGGTGCACCGGTTTGTTATTATTATTATTACTATTATTATTATTATCATTATTATTATTATGAAGACGCATTAAGCGAAATAAAAGTCAAACTTTATTCAACTCATTAACAATAACTCTCAACATTGTTCAGGTTTAACACATAAAAATACACTCACTTTTTCAGTTCAGTATGTTGAAGCACAGTAGTTAATTTCATATATAAGGCACACCTGATTATAAGGCGCACTGTCGATTTTTGAGAAAATTAAAGGATTTTAAGTGTGCCTTATAGTCCGAAAAATACCGTAGTTAGATTTGGAAAAACCCCAATGAAACTAGCGCCAGTTATGATGTGTTAATGTCTCCAATGTTTGGAGTTGTATGTTGGTGTATGTTGTGAATGGTTTCACGTGACCATAGATAGCATCATAGCATAAGTAAAGTTTAATGTGGCCCAACTGTGGCGTGTAATATTCAAACGAGCATAACACACGCCACACACTTTGGATTTCTATGCAAAGGATGTTTGTTGTCAGTTCTGCCTGTTGGTTTGGAGGCTGGAACAGCAGGCTGTGTGTTCGTCTGACAGTAAGAGCTTGTCTTCCAGTCTGCACACATCAGTGACCACACACACACACACACACACTGCAAACATAGCCTATCAGATATGACAGATGTAACGTGTGTGTGCGTGCGTGCGTGTGTGTGTGTGTGTTTCACTCAGCACTGCTGTATGTGCGACAGCGTCTTCACAGTTTGCACCGAGGCGAACAACAACATTGCTTTGCAGTGGAAAGATAAGACCACTGACGTTATCTCAGCGTTGACCACGACTATGCTCATGCACCAATAAATAATCTGTCTATAGGTTTGGGTTCGAAGGATTGTAAACATGTAAGAGGAGCATAAGACTATGTTCTTAATTCTGTGTAACAGGTTGTTCTGCATGAATTTATTCATTTAAGGAAAATAAAGAGAAAATTGCACACAATACAATCAATGGTTTAAAGCACATGTCAAACTCAAGGCCCGGGGGCCAAATCCGGCCCTTTAGAACACCCTTTATCTAACTTTTGAATCCAAGTACCGCCTTTGTCGACGAGAACATTTTGCTCAGAATTCTGTGAAAAAATTACTTGAGAGCGTAACAATGGAATGAATGACAAAAGTAACGCAATTACAGTAATATATTACTTTTTGCTGTAAGACATTAATGTAATGCATTACTAATAACATTTCGGTAATATTATACCAGTTACAAAACTCAGTAATGCGTGTTACAAAGCATTTTAACCTGAGATGTGAAAAACAGCACCAGTAACTTGAAGAAACACTTGGACCAGTGCCACGCTAACACCAAGTTTACAGAGAGAGATGCAGCCGCGGCGAAGAGAAAGAGAGCAGAGGACGCAAAGGCGGAAAAGTGTCAGACAAAGCAGCAGAAATTAAGTTTCTCTCGGTCTGCCGTGCTACTAGAACCAAGAGAAGTGAGGAGACTGGTAGCAGAGTATGTGATGGAGGATATGCAGTCTCTGTTAACAGTGGAATCACCGGCTTTTAAAAAGCTTGTCGGCAAAATCCCCACAAACACCAGCAATGACACGGTAAGCTAACGTTGTCATAGAGAGTGGTTCTATACCGTACAGTATGGTCACTGGGCCCTGTGGCTATCTAGCGTGTTATTATCACAAACAGCGACATAACGCTACTATATATACCGATAGGGCTTATAGTATTCTGGCATCGTGCCGTATGGCTGAGACTGAGACTCATACAGATCAGATTCCTGCTCTTAAATGTGCGGTGTAAAGGTTTTTGGTTTAGGAATGATTTTTGTAGAGACATTCACAGTAGAAATACAGCTAGCCTGCAGCTAAACCACAACAGCAGAGCTGACCGGAGCCGCCTCCGCCGTCATCACTTTGACTGCTGGTCATGTTATCTCGTGACTGGTTGGTATTGGGCGCTCATTAAAAAATAGTGTTACAATTTTACTGGCCACCATGTTAGCAGCAGTAAAACTAAAAAAGTTGACAGATATTGTAAATTAACGTACAACATTTAAAAGGTTACCAATCCCAGTGCATGCCAGCTTTGTGCTGTGAGCTTTAATTAAAAGAGAATAAAATAATAGAAACAAAAAGAAAGAGATTGCATATTGTCATGTCATAAGTCTGTAGGTTACATCATAGTTGTTTCTAACGCAGTTGTGTTTCATATGAATAGGCCTAGACTTTATCATAACTTACCAGACTTTAACTTTGTCTGCTTTTGTGATTCTGACGGTCATTGTTACTTATTGCGCCATGAGCCTTCACTGTGCATATTACATTAAGTTGTTAGTAGCCTACACAGTCATTATGCTATACCACATCACCCGCCACTGGATATACTGTATAATCAGCTGCAATAAACTATATTTTAGCATTTTAGAATGCTAGTCATACTTCTGCGGTTATTTTGGTGAAAGTAACTCAAAAGTAGTGTAATTCAGAAACAGTAATATTGCAATGTAACTAATTACTTTTAAATGACAGTAACTACTAATATGTAATGTATTATATTTTGAAAGGAACTTGCTCAACATTGGTGATAACACACATTTTAAAGAATTTCACTTTGTAAATAAGTGGAATGAAACAGTATTTAGTGCCTCCGGAATAAATGTATTTCTATAGTTTTTATAATTTCTGGTCATCTCCCACCTGGTGTGGGACCAAGACTGACTCTTCTATCATATTTGTGTGTTTTTTGTGTCATTTTGTGTATTTTGTTGTTGTTTGTTCTTTTTGTTATTCAGTATATTTTTCTCTTATTTTGTGTGTTTTGGTTGACATCGTTTTGTGTCGTATTATTTGAAACCCCTTGACGTCTGAATTTATTTCCAATGAGAAAATGTTTTTGCTTTCAAGTAGATGCTAAATTACGTTGAGAGTGTTAATTTGAGTATAGCACATAAAATAGATATAAATGTAGGTATGAAGATTCTTTTATTGATGTAACAAATGTATTTCCAGTCACTTCAGCTTACTTGTGGAATTCCCAAAAGCAGTTGTTGTTTTGTCAGTCTGGCAAACATGTTGTATCCCCATTTGTGGGCCTTTTTTTGGGATGTACTGTTTCAGGGTTGGTCGGCCTTTGAATGGAACCATTTGCTCATCAACACGCAACATTTGGAGTTGAGGGAGAGCCTGAAATTTGAGGAGAAGTGAGTCAATAACGAACCTGATTTTGAAAAGCCTGTCATCATTGTTGGGTGCCATGTTGTCACTGAAATGATCCTTGACCGAGGTAAATGAAAAATGCTCATATACACTACAATGCTGAGGAAGTGCCCCTTGCCAGACTGGAACTTCCTTTCCGCTGCCGCCCTCCTCTTCCCGCTGCCGCAGGCCCGGCCCTCCGTGCTGTGTCGGTGGCACTCCCCCCTACTCCCTGGCCTCGCCATCATTGTAACCCCCCTTCACCGTGCGTAAAGCAGGCCGGGTCTTGGTGCCATCTTTTTAGAGAAGCCCCTGACTGCAGCCTGCAATTTGGGGCGGCGCTAAACTTTCGGGGCGGCACTCAACGTTCGGTAAACCAATCGCGTTCAGCCTTACTCTAAACCTAACCCTAACCCATATCTATTTTGTATCCCTATTGAATTATGTGACGTATACTATTATTGATTATTTTTAACTGTATTATAATCACACAGCACAATAGCATGTCGCATTGAGCTCCTACTCGAACTGCGGACTGAAAGCCAATAGCATGAGCAGCGTTGAGCTCCGCCCCAAACTGCGAACTCTTTTTAGCCTCCTCAGAAGCAGTTTAAACCCAGGCCATGACCAGGAGTCGAACAGGCGGAAAAATACTAGCAAAAGCCTTAGCCCAATAAGTACATCCGAGCCTGTGGTCACATGACTGCCGAAGAGCGATACATTCTCAAGGCATTCTCCAGGAACTATCAAGCGCTGTATATTGGCCTGAGGAATCAAACTCTACATTTTTCACAAAATTCCTCTCAAGTACACAAAATTTGGTGACAAAATCAACATTTTTTGAAGTGAATGGAACTGATATTTAAAACTAGGGCACAAATATATTCAAATTGTTCTTTTTTTCCCCACCCATCTTTAATCTGTGGCCCACAAATTGGTCCTTATTTGGGCCCTGAACTAAAATGAGTTTGACGCCCCTGGTTTAAAAGATATTATAGTCCTGAAAACCAAAAGAAGATGTTTTATAAAGTACCCTTGTCCTTTTCATTTGAGACCAACTCCACTAACCTGATTTAGTTTGTCTGATACGGCGAGTCAATTTACATCCTGCCTCCTTCTTAGTGCGGTGAAAGAAAAAAAAAGCATAGTGCACAACGTCTTACCAGTTGCCATAGCAACACACCTTACTCAATAACCCGTGGAGGGAAAAGAAATGTGTAGCCGTCGCACACATGTGAGAGCTGTGTCGGCCGTGGTCTGAGGGCAGAGTCAGATCTTGTTTACATAGGACACACACACACACACACACACACACACACAACACACACTAACAGTGCACGGAAACAATCCATCCACCTCACCACAAGAGAAGCTTGAAGCAGCTTTGGTGTCACATCCTGTGTAGATACGGAGACGTGAACAACTGAAGAATAGCCTCACACTCACACACACTCACACACACTCACACACAGCTACGTGTGCTGTGACGATTCCTACCCTGAAGACATTTGGACACAAACTGTAAAAAGCAGCAAAAATGTTTTAAAGATGGGAACAACATATCAACAAAAAAAAGCACCAAAGTCAAAATTACATCCTGTTATTTTTGCGTTTGAAGCTGCAGTTGCTCTGATGTTGCAGGAGGAGGAGGAGGAGGAGGAGGAGGGAGGTGCTTGGTTTAGAAAGCTGCTACTTGTGGCTTTTGGGTTTGTGGGTTTTTTTTCTATGAGATGTAACGGTTCAGTTTCCCTGTCAGCGTATTTAGGCGGTGTAAGCCATTGCTCGGGTTGAGAAATGGAGAAATGTTAAGAACAAAGCCAGGAACTTGGCAACAGTCTATAGGGTGTGCAGTTGAACATGAAACCTCCAATTTATTTGGTTAGAAAACGTCTCCACCTATTAGCAAATGCAGAAAAACATAATGTAGTGCAGTGACTCCACAGCACTACAGGGAACAGTCGTGTCAAGTGTAAAGGTTTTGAAGCACCAACTGTCACCCTTTGATAACAAGGAGTGACTCAAAAAGAACAAGTTTAAACTTCCCACATTTATTAAGTGCCAAAGTTTTGTATTTTGACCCTCGAGTGATAAAACTACTGAAAAAAGTGAAAGCAGCTGGAGACAAGCTAACACAGATTCGTAAATCAAAGGTAAGAAAAAAAAATTATTGACATTGTCGGAAATATTTACGCATTGTATTGTGGGATGATTTATTCTGTTTACCCCAAAAACTGTGCAAAAGTGACTTTTCAACACATTTCTGGTGTTTTCACAGACTGAAAGTTGTGGCAAAACAATGGCTGATGTTTATTTTGGGGCTTACGCAGAAAGATCCAAATTTGCGGGGTAAGGTAATATCACAGGGAACAATATAGGACAAAACTTGTGTCAAACGAATCACTGATAATGTAAAAAAACAAACAAAAGCAAAACCAACTTTCTATAAACAAAACAAACTACAATTATTATTATTTTTTAGATATTTATGGAGTTTGTTTGAATATTGGGGGGTTCAAGAATTAATCCCCTTCTGGGGATACAAAATGTATGCAATTTCCTGCATTCTGGTGCATTTAGCCCCATGAACAAGTAAAAAATCTTAATAAAAACTTTGGTACAATAATCTTACAGAACACAGTCACACTTCTGCCACAACAGTGTGTAATGAATAAACAAACTGTATTTATTTACTTTTTAATTCATGTTGCAACAAATAGAATTTCAGGGTTGATACAGGCAACCAGGCCGGCCTGCTGCAGCGGCAGAACAACAGGATGTATGCTGAGAGGAGGATGCCTGGTACAGGCTGGGGAACCACTTGGCCAACAGGTTACTAAACACCACTTTCACCCAGTAAAAGCTATGTGTCCGCACGGCAGAGTGGCGGGCTCGAACTAAAAGCTCAGGCATATCCGACAGGAGAAGCTCTCAAAGCGGGTGCCAGTGGTACCCACAGCCACCCCCCCTCCAACGTCCTGCCTGCGAACGGTCCTGGACAGGTAGTCAATGAAGTTGGCCAGGTGAGGCGGTCTCAGCCTCTCCACTTTATAAAAAATAAAAAACTTAAGATAACCTGGTTGCATAAACTAATACTTTGTTGCAGCACCTTTGGCTTTTATTGCCTTTGGGTAAGAGTCTTATCAGTGTGGCACATCTTGATGAGGCAATATTTGCCCACTCTTCTTTACAAAACCGCTCCAAATCTGACAGATTGCGAGGGCATCTCCTGTTCACAGCCCTCTTCAGATCATCCCACAGATGTTCAATCGGATTCAGGTCTGGACTCTGGCTGAATTATTCCAAAACTTCAATCTTATTCTGGTGAAGCCATTCTTTTGTTGATTTGGCTGTGTGCTTGGGGTCATTGTCGTGTTGAAAGATAAAGTTCCTCTTCATCTTCAGCTTTCCAACAGAAGCCCAAAGGTTTTGTGCCAACACTGCCTGGTATTTGGAACTGTTCATTTTTCCCTCCACCCTGACTAAGGCCCCAGTTCCAGCTGAAGAAAAACAGCCCCAAAGCATGATGCTGCCACCACCATGCTTCACTGTTGGTAAGGTGTTCTTATGGTGATGAGCAGTGTTATATTTGCGCCAAATATACCTTTTTGAATTATGGCCAAAAAGTTCAACCTTGGTTTCATCGGATCATAACACATTTTCCCACATGCGTTTGGGAGATTTCAAATGTGTTTTTGCAAAATGAAGCCGGGCTTGGATGTTTTGTAAATTCAGAGTGCATTAGTGAATTGATACCGCGTGGCCGCTGCTACGTTCTCTAGCTAGTGGGCGGGATAACACTACAGGATGGATGACAGCGATAGAGACAATAGAGAAACTTTCTTTCTTATTATGACTTTTATATTTTGATAAGTGCATTGAAATGACTTTGTTGTAAATTGCGCTATACAAAAAAAGTTGAATTTGATTGCATTTAATTGAATTAACACTTGCCAGCAGAAACATATGAAATTGTCATTGGTGCTGACATTGGTGGTCTCCATTTGCAACGCCCTGCCTACCCTACCCTAGTGCTCATGGCACGTCACTGGCAAAGAGCTAATGCTAACCACTCCATAAAAGGAATAGACCAAGTAAAAAGAACATGTCTTACTGTTATCAAACCACAGAGAGCCATCCATTTGTTTATGATAAGATTTAACACTTGTATGGAAGGATACAAGCTAACATGTCACACAAGTAATAATGTCACTATTCATCCATCCCAACTTGTGAAAGGCAATATTGTTTTTATTATATTTCACGTGTTCACAAGTCAAAGCTGGTCCCAATAGACTAATGTAACTATTGAGATTATTACACCAAAATATCCTGAATGATTAAATCATCAGCTTGATCTGGTTGAATTAATAAATGAAACAAGATTCAGCAACAGTAAAAACACTAATGGAGTTATTTTTGTTTTTCATGTGCTTTTTTTTAAAGAACATAATGTCATTTTAAGTGAGGAAATAAATGAATTACATACAATAACACTAATAGTAATCCACATGTACTAATATATTATATATGAACTCTTTGAGTCAGCAGCTATTGTAGCCTTTTTAAATGTGTCTAATGTTGATGTATTCAAATGTATTTGTTTGTAAGGAACCTGTTTACACTGAGGATTAGGAATTGTTTTATTTATTTATAGTTTTTTATTTATCGTGATGTTCATCGTTATCGTGATAAATACCAGAAATTATCGGGATGATTTTTTTTTAGTCTATATCGCCCATCCCTAGTCTGTCAATTCAGATTTTTTCAAATCCAATATGTGGTCCTAAACCCGATACAAATAAAAATGTTTGCAATGCGACTGCAGTCTGGATGGCCGAGACACTTTCTATCCGACTCCTACGTCATCACCATGTGAAAACGGAATTAATAATTCTGAGTCCCAGGAGAAGAACCTGGCTCTTTTGTTTTTCAGTCTCCTTAAAGTTATGTAGTGCTGATTTCTGTTGGAAAGAAAATATTTCAGTGCGACACACAGTCCTACACTGGATGCTTCCATATTTACTTCTGTAAACACAGTATGTTCCTGTGGGGTCATGTGACACCTTAGGACCACATCTGCACATGCGGGTCACTTCATAGTCACATTCTGTTCATACTCCAAACTGATTGAAGACGCATTTAATATGCAACATGAACGACATGTATTTGTCAATTCTGTGGGCGTAAAGAATGACAGGAAGTTGACGAGGATGTTCCTATTCCAAAGTAAAAGCCATAAAACAGGTTTATGCTGGACAGCCTGACACAGAGACAGAACAGGATCTTTTTTTTTTTTTTATTTGATCAGACAAATGCGAGCAGACGAGTCGGCTGTAGTAAAGCGTTTGATAACGTGAGTAATGTGAGCATGTGTTTCAAACAAACTCAAGTGTCTGAGTGAGTGGATCGGCTGCTAATTAGTGCTGCTCAGGTCTTATGACACGACATATGTAACAAATTTGAGGCATTCACATTGCAAATGGCTGATGAGAGATTCAGACAACAGAACACAACAACAATCACACCCACACACCCACACACACACACACACACACACACACACACACACACACACACACACACACACACACACACACACACACACACACACACACACACACACAGAGAAATGGGTTTAAAGCAGATATAAAAACTGACAGTAAAAATGAAAACCAGCTGGCAGTCGATTTTTAGATCATAACAAACTCCTCCCAGCAGTTTGATGTCATTTTTTTTTTTTGTGTAATAGCTTTTGTTCTTTGCCACATGTGATACAAAGGGAGAATCTAACACACGTGGACATGTTGTTTGGACTAATCTGGCTGTTTCCCAATGAAATGGCACCACGGTCAAATCCTGTTCTGAATGTGTACAGCGAGCAGCCAGAGGAGATTAAGTTGCTGCCAAACAATTACTGTTTGCAAAGCAGTAGACAATACGTGGAGAGCTGTGCAAAGTGTGGCCCAGAATCGCCTTCTTCCTGATTAGGAATGCACAAACACAGACCAACATACTGTACACAGCCCCCAGGAGCGGCTCAAACTGCCAGCGAAATCCCCAAATTAAAATGTAAAGCCGGTCTAAGCACCACCTTGATGAAATCCCATATTAAGTCGAGCCGGGAGTCGGTGTGCACTGGAGGGAATGAAGGGAGTGAAGCCGAGCCAATGGGGAGCCCTGCCTTCCACCTCAACCTCCCCCTTTGCTTCAATATCATTACCTTCCCTGACATTGGCCACATTTTCCTCCTATTTCTTCCTTCTTCTCCATTTTCTCCTTTTTCACAGCACAAAATGTTTTCCCTGGTTACTTCCTGCTTGCTTGCTTTCTTTTTCACCCTCATGCATACACTTCTAGCCCTCCAGTTGTTTCCTCCTCACTATCTGTACAGTAGGTGCCACATCTGGCAGCATTCAGCAAAAAAGACTGGGCCTGCCTGTTTGATAAAAAGAGAGTGAGAAGGAGAGAGAGTGAGAAGGAGAGAGAGGGACAGAGATAATCGGGCTAATCCCTTCGTCATCCCAGAGGCTATCACGCTACTCTATAACCCCCTAATCCCTCTAATTCTCTCACACTTTGCAGTCAGCCTCGCTGTCAGACACATCGGGATCTTATCGCCAGGGAAAGGCTGCAGGCACGGTGTGTGTGTGTGTGTGTGGATGAATGTGTGTGTGTGTCACTTGCCGTCTTTTAATCAGTGAGGGATGTCTAAAGCCTTGCAGCCACGCTGACCCGACCTCAGCTTTAAAGGAACTTTAGCAAATGGATAAACAAACCATATCCATGCAAAATGAGAAGCACATCCAGAAGATAAACACACCCAGCTTTGCACTTATGATGCTTCCAATTAAAGCGCCGTATGACAACGTCAACTCCCCAGCCCTCCCATCCTCCTCCTCCTCCGCTTGCTTTTCTTCCTTTGTTTTTTTCTTTCTTTGTTGTTTTTTTTTGGTGCAGATGAGAAGCAGTGCTGCAACAAAGAGCCAAGCT